>NC_137735.1:52677956-53087279 GCF_963264785.1 Psittacula echo
TTTATTTCATTTTTGCAATAAAACATGAAGTTTGGTGGTTTTTTTTTTTTCCTGAAAGTCTGTTTAAATAGTATCGAAGTTTTACTATGTAAAATAATCCAAGTGCTATTATTGTTATTATTACTGTATGCAAGAATGTGATTGATTCTTAATGGACATCATCAAGTCCAGGTCCTTACCACCATAGGGTCCCGAACCGTATATATTTACACTTATTCTTATTTTCCTTCCTTCTGGCCAGCCCACTGAGTGGGATCCTTTGTTCAACTGAGCTGTACTTGTTGCAGGAATCAGAGTGGGAGGAAAAAGCAGTTTTATAACACTGTGTACTGGAAGTAATGTGGGCCTAGTCCATAGAGGGTGTTCAGATTTATTTTGGTTCCACTTGTCTCCAAGGATCTGCTTCTTGGTGGAAGCAAGCTGAAGCAGTGTCCTGATATCCCCTTCTCTCCAGTCAGCCCCCCAGGATTTGGTAGAGGGCCAAGCAGACTTTTATGCTTGAGAGACCCTTCTGACAGGAGCACTTGCTAGAAGTTTCATAAGGCAGAAAGAGCAAAGGCCAGCAGGGAGATCCTTGTCCTACTTCTCTATGAGTATTAGTCAGCAAGCATGAACAACAAAAAAGCCAAAGCAGTTGACCTGAAAGGCAAAAAGAACAACTCTGGCTATGTATTTTTGCTGTCATTATTTCATTCCTTACCTATTTTTCTACTGATTTTACTGTGTGCTTATTGCAGCTACATTATAGAGAAGTAATCATTCCACTTTCCTTCTCTTTGTGAAACTGTGTACAACCACCTTGAGTCAATGCCACAGGTTCAAAGGAAAACAAGCAGTGCTCTGAGTTATCCTTTTCCAAGGCATTCCTATTATCTTACAGACTATATCTTTCCCCCTTTTTCAGTTTGTATCTCAAATCTCAATCCTAACAGATACTTCTTTTCCTACCATTGTCCATGCTACTGAGGATGTGATAAAATGAGTCATATCAAACCATAAGACTTGAAACAACTCCCAAGAACTTGATATACTAATCTTTTTAAGAAATAGCAAAAGTGAAGCATGCATAAAACAGGTCATGTGAGAGAAAACAGGTTATGTGTGGCTTAAAGGGATGGGCTCCAAATTTTCATGCTTTATCAAAAGTGTTAAGCACCTGTATTCCCCAGTTAAAAGTAAGCTCCTGTAACTTGTAGTTGTAACTCCAGTTTCATGTTTATAAATTCCAGCTACAAGGACTTGCTTTTAAGCAATGGAGCTCCAGCTCTTGGTTAGAATACCATGGAATCATGCCTAACATATTTTGCAGTAAGCTTGTATGAACTTAGGTAGCAGGTTAGATTGCATTTTTTTTCTATTTCCCCTACCCAAACTCTTACTTTCAATGTGAAAAACTCTGTGTACATATATACTGTATTAAAATAATGAGAGCTTACATTTGCAAATATTATAGGTTGGCTAGTGCTGCTCCCAGGATGGGAAATGGCACTGGAGAGGAGACAAGCTGCGCTGCTTGCCAAACGTTTGTGAATCTACTGCCTTTGACAAACAGAATAGTGTAGTTATATGTGATATCACCTTTCAGAAGAACAAAGTATGCTTCGCTAGTTTTTATGTCCAGATGGGACCACATAGACCCTGATCTTGAACACTGGCACAATATCTTCAAGGAGAGAGGAGATGGCAAAGATGAAACACTGTACTTCAATTTTAAGTGAACAAGAGACATTTAGACATCGATGTGGGGTGGCATAAGGTACAATTTGGGTCCAAGAAAATGCAAACATAGACCCTTGGCACTTCAGAAGAGAGCTGCTGTCCCTACCAGTGAAATGTGAGAACTCAAATACTAGCATTTACGGTAACCCAGTTTGTAATTTATTGGTATTAGCAGGAAAACAGATATCTTTGCAAGTTCCAACTAAGAAGTAAAACCAACTGTAAACAAATAATCAGAAATAATTAGGAGAACAGTTATTGACAGAATTTCACCTTTTACACAAGTTATGATGTTACTGGATTATTTTTCTAATAATATGTAATTTATAGTTTATGCCTGGGTAAAAAACATAATCTCCGTAAAGACTGCTTGTTTCAGTTCATTCCATCGCCACAAGGTATTTTATTCTTAACATCTTATTGTCATGCAGAGTTGTAACTTGAAAGATAACACAGTTGAGGGACTAGTCTCTGGTAAAATACATGCCATTTTAAACCATTGTAGGTGTACTACATCCATTAATTATCAGCTTGAGTAATTAATATCAGTAGTGATCAATCTTTGCTTTCATAATTACTGCTGATGGCTGCACATGGTCTGTTTTATTAAAAAACCTTTCAGAATGACACAAGAAATCCATAGCATAGCTACACTGTCTCTGAAAAGTGATAAAAAAGGATCAGATGAGATAGAGAGGACCCCTGGTATATTAAAGATCAAATTCTACAGAACAATTTTAGTGGTTTATGTAGTATCCAAACCCAAACAACATCCACTTATAAAATCCCAGTAGCTCCAAATGGCCATGAGCAACTGGGTGCCAAAACCTAATGAGCAATAAGATCAGAACAAGCTATCCAGTAGATCTAGTTGATTCTAAAGAATGAGTGCAACAAGAGAAACTATTATTTATTAACATATTGTTCATGGCAAAGAAATGATTCTATAAATCAGTGTCTGCACTTAACTGTCTCATAAAATCCTAAGTGAATTTGAGGAAGGTTCTATTTTTGAAACAATATATCCCATGCTACAGCACAGGTCAAATTCTTAAACCATACCTGGCAGAGCTTTATGTGTTCCTGCTTCCATTTTGATGTGTGGGTAATTAAAAATGTTAAATATCAGAAAAGAAGCTTTTGAAAAAATTTCATGACACGTTGCAACCTAACTTAAAGATAAGTGTTTGCTTTGACATTATTAGATGAAAAAAAGGCCTTTAGTCATAGGTCTGTATTAAATGCACAGCAGTTATTAATAACACCTGTTATTTTGTTATAAATCAAGATTATTTTTTCAGATGTAGCTTATGTGACATTTAAATTATAGACAGTAATAACAAGCAGATATAAAACAAGAAAAGGACAAAACAGAACTTTTTTGAGTGGAAAATTCTGTCCAAGTTTCCAATCTTCCAATACATTCTTCACACAAATGCACCCAGCGGGAGTAGTTTCACTTATGTAACAGAATGGTTTATAGTGGGTAACATTTAAGATAACCCCCAAAAGTTTCAGCTTATGGCCAAATGTCTGTAGAAGTACAGACTTTCTGTGGAAGTTTAAAGAAAATAAACTTGATGCATTTGGAGGAGAAAAGGGTATGACCACATCACATGCCACGCAGCACTAACATTTATGTGCTTTCTTATAAGTATTTCTCTGCCCTTTCTGACAAATCATTCAGACATTTCTAACCTCTGGGCCACTTCTTTCCTTGACTTCTTGGTTAATATAAACAACTCAGTGGCAAGTTGATGCCAAATATACACTTTGTTTCTGTGACACCTCTTAGGAGAATGTACAGCTTAAACATGATTCAAGCCTGTAACATCTCCTCAGTGAACGTAAACAAGTTGCTTTTATGGAAATGGACTCTATTTTAACTCCATCAATATGAATATTATGCAATTGTTTTGTTTTCTATACTTCCTTTAATCTTTCATATTGGCAATTTAATTCTTACTCATAAAATTAACACTTTCTTATTACAATCTTTAAAACTATTCTGACATTAGCAGATACATGTCCATCAGGTACAATAAGGTCACTAGTTTATATAAGATGAGATGCCAAGACATCAGGCTAATACAGTATCTACTGATCTGAGCTAGACTTCGAACAAGTGACCTACAGCTTAAAAATGCGGATGTTTATTACCACTCACTACAGTTACCCAGTTCCTTTTCAAATTCTTCTAAACACAAAAGCATAATGCAGAAGGTATTGAGATTTATCTGTTTACTTGCATGTAACTTACCATTAGAAACTCTGGGGTAATAGATCCCCTTTTCAAGAAAGTCCTTGAGAGAGGAAAGAAAATGCAAAACCACATTGTCATTTCAGTCCATGTAGGCTGCTGTCATAAACCAATCACCAATTAAGCTCTAAAAACCCATCTTATGCATAGCTTTTCAACATTTTTTTGAACAAATCTCCTTACATAATACTATACCATACACTTTTTAGTGTTAACAACTGAGTTTTCAGAGCTGAATTTTAGAAATATGAACTATAACCAACTTTTGAGTTACACTTTAGTATTGTTATCTTAGTTCAGAATTATCAAAACCAGGTAAGCCTGGGGAGAAAACCCCTATGACAGTGTTTTTGATAGCTACATAAATGGTTAGTTGACTTTAAAAAGCTTTCCCTGCTTTTGCTGCTGTTGCTTCATATGCAAAGTGGGAACAACAACACCATTAGGAAGGTGAAATTTTAATTATTATTAACTACATGACTAATATTAAACTACAAATGTACTTCTGCCTTGGGATAGCTCAAGTGGCTTTTAAAGCTCTCTAGTATCTTTGACTTTATCAAGCTGTGATTGTTATTAATTAAATCTTGCCCAACTGAATTACTTAGCAACATGGCCTGTAGCACAAGCAAGATAATATCCACTTTGTGGTCTTTTTAGACAGATTTTGATTTGCTAAATGCTTGCCCAAGTTACATAGAAATTCTCACACACTGAAATGGTAGGGCTTGCAGTATGGTGCATGTGGTCCACCTTTGCATGAGAAAGCACTGGTCAGATAGTTTAGTTCTGTGGATTACTCAGGAGAATATCCTTATTCCTTAGTGTCTCTCACTCGTTACATATCCTTCAGGAATAATATTGACTTTGGTAGTAACGCAAAGAACTGGCAATTATTTTGGTTCCCCTGACACAGAAATAGAGTACAGAACTGAGCACTGATAATTACATCAACACTTTGTTTCTCATGTTAATCAATACCTCTCCTGAAATGGAGTACCTTTTATAGGCATAAGTCAAAGGAACTCAAGGAAAAAGTGTGAGAGTAAAGGGCTTCCATTCAAACCATTGCTTAGGGGAAATGCTAACAGGATCAAGAAATGAACCACAGAGCCTTTTTTTCAAGTTACCAGGCTTTTCTCAGACAAGCAATTAGAATCTATTGAGCAAGTGACCATGTCTCAATTGTGGGATTTCAGTGTAACCACCTGGCATGTAGAAACATACAATTTCTTGTATGGAAAAACTGATCCATCTCCCTTAACTTCCTCTGCTTTCCCAAAAAGGAAGTGTCCTGGGTTCAGCAGTAGCAGTCATTTTTCTCCTTCTTAGTAGCTGGTGCAGTGCTGTGTTTCTGACTTTCAGCCTGTGAACAACATTGATAACACCGATGTTTTTAGTTGTTGATAAGTAATGGTTACTCTGACCAAGGACTTTCTGAGTCTCAAGCTCTGCCAGGGAGCAGGGGAAGCCGGGAGGAAGCAGAGACAGACACCAGACCCAAACTAGCCAAAGAGGTATTCCATACCACAGCACATCATGCCCACTATATAAACTGGGGGCAGTTACCCAGAAAGGTTAGATCACTGCTTGGTTGGGCTGGGTATCTGTCGGTGGGTGGTGAACGATTGTATTCTCTTCCTTTGTTATTTCCCTTATCATTATTATTATTGGTGGTAGCAGTAGTGATTTGTGTTATACCTTAGTTACTGGACTGCTCTTATCTCAACCTGTGGGAGTTACATTCTTTCGATTCTCCTCATCCCTCCAGGAGTCGGGTGGAGGAAGTGAGGAGAGGGAGTGAGCGAGCAGCTGCACAGTTCTGAGTTACCGGCTGGGCTTAAACCATGACAGGAAGATACCAGTTTCCCTGCAGCCAGGTGATTAGGATTTAACATTAAAATAAGATTCATAGGCAAGCACCGATCAAGGACCTTCAGTCACAAGGTACAGTAGAGCTTTAAAGTCTTGCCTTAAGAAATTCCTTTACATTAGGGCTTTGATATGAAAGGCTCTATATGATATAAATGATAGATTAGGGGACAAGTAAAACAATCTATGACACAGCTTATGTCATAAGAGGAGACTGAGGGGTGACCTTATTAGTGTATATAAATATATAAAGGGGGAGTGTCACGAGGATGGAGCCAGGCTCTTCTCAGTGGCAAACAATGATAGGACAAGGGGCAATGGTTATAAACTGGAACACAAGAGGTTCCACTTAAACATGAGAAGAAACTTCTTCTCAGTGAGGGTAACAGAACACTGGAACAGGCTGCCTAGGGAGGTTGTGGAGTCTCCTTCTCTGGAGACATTCAAAACCCGCCTGGACACATTCCTGTGTAACCTCATCTGGGTGTTCCTGCTCTGGCAGGGGGATTGGACTAGATGATCTTTTGAGGTCCCTTCCAATCTCTAACATACTGTGATACTGTGAGCTTGTGATAGTACTTTGTGAAACAAAGCACCAGGAACAAAAATTTCTCTTGGTCCCTTTTATTTCACTCCTTCTTTGCAAGGAATCTTTTATTCTGCATTGATATTTGAAATATTCTTTTATTTCAGTTTAACAGCAATGGCAGACTTCTCAGATGTTTTCACAGGAAACTCAAAGAACTCCTTAGGAGCAAAACAATTGAAAATTATCAGGAAAAAAATGCAATGAAGAGAAAGTCTTTGAGACTCTGAGTCTTTGAGACTGTTGCTGGACCAACACCAGAATTCACAAGGTAAATGCGCTCTCACATACAAGTTTTGAATAAATACAGCCCCTTGAACAAAATGAAATAAAATGAAAATAAATGTATTTAATTTAGTGATTAAATTAAGGTCAGTTGTCTGTTTGGAACGTTCCGTCCAGGGATTAAACACAGACATCTAGCACCATTTTAAATGTTATATGGCCTGGTAGGCATGCTGAAAGATCAAAATCTTTGAGTGGCTGCCAGAAACTGACAAAAAATGGCACTAAATGCTTACCTTTAAGCCCCTGAATTGTTTCCTTAGCACTTTGATCATACACATGTTAAGCAGAGTGGAGCAGAAACTGTAAGGTTTTGGACTTTTGCAAATGTGAATAAAGAAGGCTGTACATAGAACAAAGCTCTGTAAATGATAGCATCCTGACCTATGCTGGACACTGTCTTTTTTTCCTGTGAACCACAAGACAGGGGTGGGGAGGAGAAAGAAAAGGATTCATGACAGTTTTTAAACTAACACCTCTTTCTCAAAATAGATGATATTTGTTACATTTCTGACAGATTACATATTTGGAAGAAAGTAGGAACTCATAGCTAGAGCTACTATCATGCAATCCTTTTTTACAAAAAATCACTCAGGCTATTTACAGGACTAGCTGCGTAATGACTTATTTTTGACTGGTCAAATCTGGTTTATGTCCCTCAAAAATCCCATATGGTAGCTCTTACTGAATTGCAGTGACATCTACCAAGCACAAAACTCTTAACTGAACTGCCCCTTGCCATTGAACTCAGTGAATACATTGCTCAGGACTCACCAAGTTGCTTCCAAACCCAAAGCCTACAAACCCAAAGTTAACAAATGCTTTACATGATTTTCTGTTTTAGCCACAAAAGAAAAAAAACTGTTTGCTGTTTGGAACAGCATTGATTAGCATATTGTTGTAACGAAGTGTTGACCTAACACAGTTGACCTAGTCACAGACTCAGCACAAACAAGTCTTCTAAGTAGAAGTATCTAGCAAAATAAGTACTAATTTTTCCACCAACATTAACCATGTCCCTAACTTAGAAGTTCTGTATTCCATGTGTTGTATTTCTCAGGCAACTGAATAAAATGATTTACCATCTAACACAAACAAATTATGAATTCATCTAGAACTGGAAGAAATAATTTAATCTGCATTCAAAACCTTTTTAAAGTATTTTCTTGTGCTTTCTGTTTGTTAAGCTATCTGTTTAAATAAAATAGGAAATGACCACGAGATGGTGAAGTCATGTCAGGACACCCCCCAGAGCATGTAAAAAAGCATTTGCAGGCACTCCTATATCCAACTCAAGACAGCAGGATATAAGCAACATGGGACTGCTGTATTTGTAACACTCCTATTAACCCAGCTGTGATGCAGAATCAGAATGATGTTTACAGACTTCCTGGATGTTGAAAGACACAGTGTTTCTCTTGATCTTGAGTGGAAAAAAAAAGGAAAAAAAAGTCATGCTGAATGAAGAGCTATGTGGGACTGTACTGGGAGTCAGATCATTGCAATGGCATATTGCAGTGGAACAGAGTATTTTTAGGCACTTTAGAGGATGGGAACTGCTGGCATTAGTGTGGAATTAAAGGCATACAAGAGGCGAGAATGCCATACAGCCTCCTTTCTGTCTGTCTGCGCTTGGTTTCCTTTCCCAGAGTTGTTCCAATGTTAGTCCCAGTTCCAGTTTTGGATGAGTGTGGCATCCACCTTTCCTCAAAGATCTGGTTTTAAAGTTCTGCTGTCTATGTTCTGTCTGAGTCTATGTTGTACAGTTGGTATTGATAATGTAGTTATAGTTAAGAATGGTAACTTTTAGCAACCCCTCCCCCAAACAAAAAACAGATCTTAACATATGTTTCTCTGCCATTAACTGAGAACAGGCTATGTCCTTTGTCCCTAGGAATCACAGTACTTCTCATGCAGCTTCTCTAGCATGATAAATGCATGATGTTTTACAGTTCCCAGAATGCAGAGCAATGCTTCACCATAAGCAAAATGTTTTGATCAACTAGTTCACAGTCCAATGAACAATAAAAGGCTCAAAAAAAAGTCTCTGAATATGTCTTATCATGTATCCACTTCAACAGATGAACACAAATTAGTTCTACTAGCTCTGTTAGAATATTTCCCAATAATATTTCCGCAAATATCTGCAAATTCATTCACAGATATAAATCAGAAAAGATTTAGGCACATATGTATGTGTATGTATGCATACACCCTTTTCTAAACCAGTAAAAGAGAGCACAGCATAATTCCTCTAAGATCTGAGTTTGTTCAGATCCTGTTTATTAACATGCATTCCTGCTTCATGGCAGAAAGCTAAATGCCTCATTACCTGATTATATCTACAAAATAACTCTGTATCTGTCTCATTTTTACACATGGAGCACTGAGGCAAAGCATAAATTGATTGTTCAGAGGGCACATTATAGTTGACCCAGGACTGAACGCCAGCCCAAACCTCTATGCACCAGATGATGCTTCTACAGTATGGCTCTGAGACCTATGCCCCACAAAGGGAAGAGGAGATTTTCTAGAACTAGAGAATTTTTTGGAGCAATGGACTTTTGTAAGGTCATGTGCTGTCCTTACACTTCAGCCTTTAAAATCTAAAAAAAGAATGCAAGAAGAGATTGAAGACATTTTCTGAGAAAGTGGACATTTTAAGGTGGTATAAAAGAGAAACCTTACAAAAGTGAGAGGTAGTTATGCAAGTCAACACAATTATACCGGTGTACAGTGGGCATAAATGAGGGGAAAAGGAAGCACCAGAGTAGCTTCATCTTACTTGCACTTTAGATGCCCACACTGTGTCTAGCCAGTCACCCATAATTCAGCATAGAGAAAAAAAAACCCACTACTTCTAAAAATGAATTTGGCTGGTTAATATTTGTGCCTTGGAATGAGGGAAACTGCATTCTCTAAGTTCTGTTTCTCTCTCTTCCTTAGGGGGAAGTAGCAAATTTCCTCAGATATTGAAGTATATTGCATCACTGCATCTCCCCAGCTATTTTTCTGCAACAGTGGACATATGCTAAGTGCAAGTAAGCATCTGAATAAAGTCTGGAGAAATCTTTAAAGCGGCAAATGAATGACTCCAGGGGTCTTTAGTTGTTTTCTGTATTCTCCTCAGCCAGTTTTTCATCCATTTCATCATCCTCTCATTGACTCCAATATCCTTGAATTTACATATCAACTTCTTCTGTGAAACTTTATCAAAGCCTTACTCAGATCTAAGTCAATCAGATCTATAGCATTTCCAATCTCTAATTTCTTTGTCCCACTTGCTTCTTGATTAATTCTATCACATGCTTCTGACAAGATCTACTTCTATAAACCCATGGCTCTTGGCTACTGCTTAGCACACTTTTATCTAACAAGCTAACAAGTTCATCCTTTATGAATAATTCTAGAAATATTTCCCAACACAGCACTTAAATCTGCAGGCCTGTTTTTCTTTGCTTCACAATCAGAGTTAACTGGCAATGAACAAAATGTCAAAATTAAACAATTCTGGCAGTGTCTGATCTAGTGAAGATGTCCCCTTTGCAAACTCTACCTGTTTAGCCCTACATCTATAAGACAAAGTTTAAGGTGTGCCTCGTTGTCCAGACTGCTATGGCATCAGTGCAAGATACAGCAGAGGGAAGAGACAGCAAATAAACTGATTTCAAAGACTGTTGCATGAAAGAGGATTGCATTCCTGAGATAATATCACTTTCACAGAATTGTAGAAAAGTATAGCCAAAACCAACACGAAAAATTAAAACAGTCCACCCGTTTGCCCAAGACATGTATTTGCCCATACCTGTATTACTCCAGAGAGCCAGCTGTCTAACCTGTGCTTAAAGACATTGACAGATCAGCATAAGCTCCAATCTATTACAGTGTTTCATTGCCTCCTTACTGATAGAAAGCTTTTACAAGGGACTCTTTACTGTAAGATGTGGTAGATAAAAATATTATTAATGGCTTAAAAAGTAACTGAGCTACTTAAATGTCTCCAACATTTAAACCAAAATGGCAACTAAAAAACATGATGCTGACATACCTTTGAACTCAGGAATTCTCTAAATTCCAGCTTACTAAAGTCTAGGAAATACACCAAAAGTAATTTTATTTTATGCCTAGTTTTACTAGTACATAAATAGTTGCTGCTTTTTAGTGTTAGGGACAAGACACTGAGCTAGATGGACTGTTTGATCCAGTATGGCTATCTTTTTGTTCTTATGATCTTGCTGCTCTATGCTGGACTCTCTTCAGTGGGTCTGCATCTTTCCTGAAGTATGGCTATCAATTCCAAGGCTCTCCAGCTTACATTGTCAAAAGCTCCATGTCACAGTCAAGCTGATATCATCTCGTACTACACAGGACTGCACTGCCACCACCACTGTTGCAATTATGTTTCCACTTTTTGCTTAAAGGCCTTTGAGACTACAAATTTGCTAGGATGGCCTAAGCAATACTTCTTTAAATTGACATCCTCTGTCTAGCTGCAAAAATATCCTATTGCCCATAATGGTTCTTGGGATTGTATATACTACCTGCAGCTAGCTCATCTCTTCTATAGCACTTTGACTCCTTTTAGTCATCACTATCTATTCTTTGTATTAATATTATTCATATGTGTTCCATTGTAAGGACTGAGTGAAACAGAAGCTCAGCTCCTTTAGAACTGCTTGCTTTCATAGGAGGAAGAGATCTTTACTGTTTTTCAGGGACCCATTTTTTTCTCCTTTCTTCTTTTATCACCAAGGCTACAAGCCTTGGCAACAGAGAAAACGGAACATCTATTTATAGAAGTAACGAGTGAGGAGTGCAAAGACCTAGAGATGGACCAATTAGTAACTACTCTGTCTCGTTAGCATTCCATTTAAGATGGAATAGAAAAAAGGCAAATCTGGAGATCATCTGCATGAGACACTGGAAACAATGAGACCAATCTGATACTGCCTAAGGAAAACATAATTACAAAACAGTATGGGTTCCAATGTGATGCTGTAGAACCCCAGCATTAATGAATGTTGCATTAAAGATAAAGAGGCTTAACTGCAACTATCTGGCTCCCCTGAAAGAAATATGATTCATGCGATGCTAGATAATCCAGAAGAGATAGTTAATCTCTGCTGCAGAAACTGATGTTCATTGATAACAAATGCTGCAAACAAATCCTAAAATAGGAGATTAACATGGTCTTTTTTAGTAAATATGTGAAGAGAGCTCTGCTGGATACTTCTATTAAGCATCTGGGGTGAATGGCAATTGAAGTTGGTACTGAAATTTCTTGCATTTGTTATTTACTAGTGGATGCACTTCCACCTGAACTATAGCCACATCTTGAATAAGAGGATGCTAAAACAGGATATACAAAAGCTAATTCTCAGTAGGAAATACTGATCAATTCAGGATGTATCACAATTAAGTCCAAACATGTAAAATGAGACATGGTTAACACACGTAACACTAGAACTCATAGACAAGCTGTAAGGAACAATACTGGTCACAAAATAACCCATTTCAGAATAAATGCACCATCTCCTATTACTTTGTCACTGACCTATTAGTCAATAGGCCTAATTTTCCATAAGTATTCATTCAGTTCTAATCTTCCTTATTTGGGAGCCACCCATTTAGAAAACACACCAACTGTTCATGCTGCCTGTGCAATTGCAGTCAAAAGTTTTATTGCCTAAGATTATATTAATAAAATTCCAGTAAATACTCAGTGGTACATAAACACAGCTTTAAATGGTCTTCTTCCACACACTAGACACAGGTAGTTCAACATGGAATTTTAATTTTGTGGTACTTGTCAACAGGATAAACCTAACATGAGATTTAAAATGGTGTAGTTTTTCTGAAGATGTTTTCTTTACATTTTGACTGAAAACTGTGGTCACTTGGAAAAACTTGTTGCAATGCAAAATACTTCCTGTTCATGAAAGCCATGCATATTACCCAGGTCATGAAAACAGACACTGAGCAGTAACAAATTACTAGATGGACAGTGAGGCCTTAGCAAAACCAGGGGAGTAGCAGCTCAGGGTAAAAAGTATGGTTAAAAGGTTGGACTGTTGCCCAACCTTTTGATGTATTACTAAAAATGCTATGAAATCTAAGGCATACATTTTCTTCAAATATCCCATCTTGTCAAAAAGAAAAGCATTAAGTAGATGAACTCTTAAGGGGAAAAAAAAAAAATATCCTTTGCTGAAGAAAGAAAGAATCAGAGAGAAGAAAAGGCAGAAAAAGTTATGGATGTTTTGTAGCCAAACAACTGGAATTTCTCCTGAAACTTCCCCTGTAAAATTATTAAGATACCCACACCCACATTATCTTTACAAATTAGGCAAACATAAGTCCCACATAGGAATGAGAGATTTGTTAAGCTACAGTTTGACACTCAGATCTTTTCTGGCGGTTCCTCCTCCTGCAGAGTTTTCCTTAGCAAGTTTACAGGCTGAGGGTCTCTCCTGCTGGACTGGCACTGGTTGAGGAGACTGGGGTACAGACAGGAGCTATCTGATCTTCCTGGAGATCCCTTCCAGCTCTCCTCAAATGTTAAAGTGCTAATCTTTACCATCCCCATTATACTTCTCAGCCTTTCACAGTTAGCCAAGCTTTAATTTGACCAGCAATCTGACTGTTCTTCTCAATGGGCTTCTTGGCAATTACATCTGCCCCAAGAGCTACAATTCACGAGGCTCTTCCAGAAGCTCTCTGTATTGGAAGTACTGAATGTACTAGTGAAAAACAGATAATCAGGACTCTTCCCAGGGGATGACAATCGCTAGCTGCAAATACAGATGGGATATTAACATCATCTTATCAAAACAAATCACAAGGAAGGGAGTTTGATGGTTAAGCCCTAGAATGAAACAGCAACCAGTCTTTGAGTGCCCTCAAAAGTTATGGTACCTTTACATCTAAACTTTTCCTGCTCCTTACTCATTTTTATGATCCCCAGGGCAGGGACACTGTGTGCTGAATTTACTGCAGTCACCACTGTTGTACTACAAAACACTTGCAAGGTACAGAAAGCATGAGCAGAGCTCACTGCAGAGCCATGAAGCAATGGCACTAAAGATACTTTGCTCATGCATTGGTGGTTCATTTCCATAGCCACTCAACTACTTGGCTAGCAAAGGACTGTCAGAAAGCAAAGGGATTCAAATCCAGAGTGTTGAAAAGATGAACTGTAACATAAAATGCAGTCCTTAGGAAGAACAGTGTTAGGACTTTTCAGGGTACCAGTCTTCACTACCAGTGAAGAAGAAAGAGCTGTGGAAGTATACGTATACACACACGTATATGTACACACACACATATATATACACACATATGCATGCATACATATCTATAAGTGCAAGTTCCAGGGGAAAAGAGACTTGTAAGGAACAGAGGAGTGACTATTCCTGTGTCCCACACCACCAGGCAGTTATCAACTAAGACCAAGCAGTGCAGTTTACGGGCAATACATACTTTTCCAAAGCCCTGAGAACTACTGCTGTGAACATCCTTTCTCCCATCTAATCTCTGTTATACAGAGAAGGTCTGGCAGTCGGGATCAACAGATCTCACCTGCCATACTGGCACCAAGTCCCTCCTATCTCTGCTTCTTCCCACAACTTCACTGTAAGCCTGACCCCAGCTTCTGTGGCCAGGTCTGATCTTCATGTGGCTCCTGCAACCCTAAGCATGGTTCCTTGTCAGCTTCTTCCATGAGTCACTTCTCTGCTGCACTTGTCTTGCCAACTAGCGTGAAGAACAGAATACGTGCACGTGTCTGCACAGGCACGGTGATGAGACAGGAATGGTAGCATCTTGTAACAACTAGTAGTGTCATGGTCTGATAGCACCTGGACAAGACGGGCCATTGTCCCCAAGATATTCTGCAGTTGTTGAAAGATAGCTGAAGGCTGTTTTGTGGCATTTTATCAGGCTTATTAAGAAGAGAACACCAGAAATGTGTAAGTGGATCTCAAGAATGTTCAAAATCAAACACATGGCTGGAAAAAAAAAAACAACAAAAAACAAACAAACATAAAAAATAAATTCCTACCTCATTGATCACCAATAAGAAACTTTGAATCATAGTGTTCTACATTTCTTTTATATTTCAAGTGTACCCTTTAATGTGTAGATCACGATGAGTCCAGTTCTGATTAGTCTAAGTTCTGGTTTTTATGGCCTGCAGCTGAACAGTGCCCTTGTTCTGGAGCTAACTCTGTTCCCTGATAAAGACTGCACTAGCACTTGGAAATCTTAGAAAACGTTACATACTCTTACCCTGTCTTTGGGACATTCAAAATACCAGAACATGTGGCAATCATATCACACCAACATGTGGCCAGACTTGAAACAGACTGTAAAAATGAGAATACTGTGTATTTTCATGAGCCTTCCATTAGGACTATGGAGGCGTTTACTAGATAAGAGTTATGCCATAAACCAGAAAACGGTGTTGTTCAGTTACAAGAAAGCTTGTAACTCCAAACCACACTCTCACGACCTGAACTATGCACCTCGTGGAAAACTGAGCAAGCCTGCTTTTCTGCTTACTCAAGGTCTAGTGTGGCTCCTTTTCAAACAGGTGGCACCGTTCCTGTGTACTCCAATTCAAGAAGCTGGCTCCCATTTTGTCAGTTGATTCTAGCTTCAAAGGATTACACTGTTTTCATCTTGAACTCTGAAAACCAGATTAGTTTTCTAGTGGGTTTGGCCATATTTGTGAGCCTGTGTGGTACAAGCAGCATGCAAGAGATCAGTCATCTGGGTTTTTTGTGGTTTTTACATGAGAAATAAGCTCACAAACTGAAATGGCCGCAGTTCCACAGGGTTAATTTGGTTTGAGACCAAATCACACCAGTCATTAAAATGAGATTATTTAAGGTCTATGAAAGATTGCAAGAGTGTCATCCTCTGTCTGTGAATATCTCCATTTTCATGACTAGCTTTTCAAAAATACTGATAGAATTCTGAAATAAGCAATAAAAAATTTGCAGAATCTCTAGGTTAACTTACTTGCCGTTATAATGTTGATGAGTGAGGTTATTCAAGTATATGATTCACTGAAGAAATTGTCCAGAAAGACTAAACCCATGGAAAACACCCAGTAGATTCTGGGCTTATAATTTTAGAACTTTATTACCCACTAAAAAGGCAGTGTCACAAAATTGCTGTTTCTCTCAAAATTTTTTTTTTAACTGTCAATCACAGCTATGCCAGATATACAGTAAATGCACAAAGTTGAACTAACTGATTTACAGCTAGGTATTTGGCTGGAGGAAACAACCTTGCAGGCTAATATGTAGGCCATGTAGCTTTACAAAACAAATCAAATGCTTCATGTGACCAGCAGCCCAGCTCCAATTATTTTAATTTGTGATGTCAGAAAATAATTGCTGACTATTTATTAACAACAAAATGTGCACCTTCCTGGGTGCACTACCACCAATAAACCTGAGCACTAACCAAACGTGTTCTCAAATAATAATTTTTAATAAATAGCATACCTGAAAGAAAATAGGAAAGAGATTTACAAGAGGTTTACAGATCGCTGCTTTATAAGCAACCTGTAAGGTGAAAAAAGGTGGGGGGAAAAGGCGATACTGAACCTCTAAGGCCAGTCTCAGAGCAGTAGGCTTCTCAGTCATATAATTTGGGATTTTTTCTTCTTTGTGCACTGTCTTTTCTGAGACGTCCTTATATATGCAAAAATCTAGGCCTATTTGGGTTATATGGTGATTATGTGTCCAGTGAATTTCACTTTGGGGCAACCCCCAAACCCACTGTGTTTCACCAGCTTTACATGATGGACAGAAGAGAGAGAAAATAATAATAAATAAATAAATGCCGCTACACTTTGGACTCTTGAGGAAGTGACTAATAATCTGTCACATACTAGGTCTCTTTTATCAGCTGCTTCTCTGGCAGCACAGTGCAATGGCACTTCCCTAAAATAGGAGAAGTTCATTGTGACACAGAGATGGTTTTGCCACCTAATTCCTGGTCAATTATATTATGGGTGTATTATATGACATAAGCATAGAGAAACACCTTCTTCCTGCTGTAGACTCAGCTTCTGATGGCCATTTCAAGGGTGGTAATTGAAATGGATAAAAGCATACACATGTAGAATCATAGAATCATAGAATAATTAGGGTTGGAAAGGACCTTAAGATCATGTAGTTCCAACCCCCCTGCCGTGGGCAGGGACACCTCACACTAAACCATGCCACCCAAGGCCTCATCCAACCTGGCCTTGAACACCGCCAAGGATGGAGCATTCACAACCTCCCTGCACAACCCATTCCAGTGCCTCACCACCCTCACAATAAAGAATTTCTTCCTTAGATCCAATATAAACTTCCCCTGTTTAAGTTTGAACCCGTTACCCCTTGTCCTGTCACTACAGTCCCTGATGAACAGTCCATCCCCAGCATCCTTGTAGGCCCCCTTCAAATACTGGAAGGCGGCTATGAGGTCTCCACGCAGCCTTGTCTTCTCCAGGCTGAACAGCCCCAACTTTCTCAGCCTGTCTTCATACGGGAGGGGCTCCAGTCCCCTGATCATCCTCGTGGCCCTCCTCTGGACTTGTTCCAACAGTTCCATGTCCTTTTTATGATGAGGACACCAGAACTGCACACAATACTGCAAGTGAGGTCTCCTGAGAGCAGAGTAGAGGGGCAGGATCACCTCCTTCGACCTGCTGGTCACGCTCCTCTTGATGCAGCCCAGGATACGGTTGGCTGTCTGGGCTGCGAGTGCACACTGCCAGCCAACGTTCATTTTCTCATCGACCAACACCCCCAAGTCCTCTGCAGGGCTGCTCTGAATCTCTTCTCTGTCCAACCTGTAGAGTTGTACAGCTCTTCTCCAGAAGACAGCTCTTCTCCAAAAATACAGGCTTTGTGTAGCTGGTTGTAGCTTTCATTTTGTGATGTGTCATGGGGAGGAAACCACAGCTTCAGAGGAATTCACTGTTCTCTGCCAGCATTTTTGGTAGGCTGATCATGATTTCATAAATAAACAAATCCAAATTAGCCTTAGTTTCATACAGCCTTTTTTACTTTTCAACATGTGCTCTTTTAGAAATTGTGGCTAAACATATGAATTGCTAGTTCTCCTTTTTTCTCACCCCAAAATATCTTCAACCTTAATCCTCAATTGCAAACTGGCTGCTTAAATCATTATTTATGTGAAGTAATCCCACAGTATATGACCCTGTATTTTAAACTTAAATCATCAGAAGGAAGAAAGACAAAGCACTTGTGAATCAGAATGGATTTTTACCAGCACGTTTCATTTACTATCATACCTAATTCAAGATTAGATACGTGATTTCACCTCAGAAAAGTACAATATCCATTGTTATTTTTTATCTTTCCCCTTTATTCAGCATACAATAGAATGTCAAGGTCCCTGATGCCTCTGCTGTTGTGTAACAGGTGAGGAGTTACATACATGCACAGTATTTTCACTAGTGAATTTGTCGTTGTGCATGATGTAGGGTCATGGCCGTTCTTTATTTGTTTGGCAAATTGATTATAGCTCTTTAAAGCCTCTCAAGCAACACAAAGCAGACAGAAGAATTATGAGCTAGTTTAATGTGTTTTACCTTGATAGAAAAAGCTTATAGCTCTGAGCAGCAGTTAAGACATTACATATACATACAGCCTTCAGCTTGAGGCTTTTACTGCAAGCTGCACATCTAAATCAGAGGTTTATTAGTACCTTGCCAATGACTTTGCTTTGAAAATGAATCAGACAGAGTACTCGTGTAGGGAAAAGTTTGTTAGCTACTGGCTAGTATGATACATGGCTGAAATATTTATCAAGCAACTGGCTAACATATGTTCTTCAAAGAGCAAACCTCAGAAAAATTGATCGATGTATAACAGAAAAATTGATCTATGTATAACAGAGCTAACTGTGATTATTACATGTAAGTTTGTTGCACATTTTACATTTACTAAAATAAGCAAGATTTTGCACCAAATTTAGATTTCAATCGAAAACTAAATTTCACATAGTATCTGAGATTGTGAATAGTCATTCTAGTTTCATTGCTATTCATTGTAATTCTAGTTTCCTTGCCAGCTGAACTGCCTTTTTCCATTACCTAACAATCAGGGCAATTTGGCAGCCTCACATGTGGAACAGGAAAATTCTGGACACGATGGATCAGATGTATCCTAGATATGACATTCCACTTAGAGCTGACTGTGGGTACACAACGGGTATTCCTCAAATATATTAGTATCACCAAAAGTCATGATCCAAACCCATTCAGAAACAAGCATGTTTAATTTGCTAAATGCCTCTTGCATTGCCACAGGCCACCACTTCTCAGGGCAAGTTCCCTAGGATATATGCCTTCTGCTTTTCAAATAGGAATACTAGCCTAGAAGATGAAATCCAACCAAGGTTCCTGCCTGCAAGGCTTAGTGAGGAAAAGACATAAGCTATGTTTCTTCTGAGGCACTAGGCCGGATGTTTGCATTCTTTTAGGACTGATGTAGAATGGGGAGAGGATTAGGAAAGATATATTTTAATCAGCTCTAGGACAGAGTTCATACAATTTTTGAAAGTCAGTTTCATAGTTTTCATGCATTTACTGAACCATTTATTCAATTCACTGCGTCTTGTTTCAAAAAGTCACTAAGCAGGTTCTTGTTAAAATTTCTGGCACATTATCTCAGTACCAAAGTCTGACCATATTCCACTTCCTTTTCCCCTCCCCTGAGAATCACTGCATAACTAGAACTTCCAAAAATATCCATTTTTGCTCTGATTGTCAAAAATCATGTACTCATTTCAAGCACTGACAAGAGATCCTCACTATTAAATCATTTGTCATTTGTTGGGGGACATTTCTTGCCCATGCATAGTAGTATAGTAACATAATGATCTGGAAAAAAAGTGTTATTCTATGTCTATTTTGAAAACTAGATGCCTCATTTGAAGATGTCACAGCAGAATCTGTGTATTCACTCTTTAATAACAGAATGCAAGTGGCAGCATTTGCAGACAGCAGAGTATTTAGGTTGCTCAAGCCTGAAAAAAGACTGAGAGCATGTCAAAAGGAGATAAAACACAGTGACTCTTGTCATTCTATGACAACAGCATTGTGTATACTGAATAGATAATTAATGATAGTAAAATTCCTGTAAGTGAGGGAAGAATGACTTCAAATTCATTTTGGACACCCCTAAAATACCTACTCCATTTTCATCAGTAGCTAAATACAAGGTAAACAGAAAGACTGGGATAGCAAATAATTGAAAATATGTCATTAAATCAATTATATGATTTCATCGACAATAACATTTGCTCTCCCCATCCCTTTAGAGAGGGAAAAGCAGGCATACAGGAAATCCAAACACAGCTAATAGAAGTCTGTAGGAGAATGAACAACTTCCAACTGAATATAAATGTATTGAACAGAACTAATTAGTCCAAGGAACAGACTAAGAAGCAGCACCATGACAGAAATATACAAATAATGAATAGCATGACTAATAAATATCATGATTCCCATACTTACCCATGCTCATTCTGCAATTACCACATCCTTTTGAATGCAACATAGATTTTAAAATTTCAGCAGCAAGATTTTACAACCTCATATGACTATGATCTTCAAGACTAACAGGAGTGTTCAGACCCTGGGGACAATGGAGACAATTCACAGCAGGAAAACAAAAAGCATAATTATTTGGGTTTTGGTATAATCCCGGGATTTTGGTATAATCCAAGTCCAAATGTGGTTTCAGCAGATGTGATCTGCTGCTGCATGTTGGTTATTCTCAGTGTCTCCCGCTGCAAAATTTCTTTTGCTAATTTATCTAGATTTGTGGCTTTGATCTGTTATTCTACTTCTATCATGATAAAAATCATGTAAGTTATTAGCTTAATGCAAATCATTCCTTTTCCCCTCCCCATGACACCCTTATCCTTTTCCTAGAACAATCCGAAGTGAATATTCCCTGGCAAATATTTGCACTAATCTGCAAAAAAAAAAAATGTTTAGACACGGCTGGATGATAGAATTTCTATCTTCTCCTAAATGCAGGTACCACATTTAAGGCAAAACTTTGACAGAGAAAATTAGTCATTGTGCACAGGAACCTTAGTTTCAAGTTCCTTCTAAAGGATCTTCTTCCATTCTTCCTCATTCAGGCAATAGAGAGCTGAACCATGTTTGGAAGCAAAGACTGTGCCAGACTGGAGCAGGCTGGTTTAAAAATCAGAAAAGACACAAGCACCTGCTTTCTGTAGGATATAAACACAAAACATTCTATGCTGCCAGCACCTTTGATCCTACCTGCACCTTGATACAGCAGGCATCAGTTGGCTTTCAACTGCCCTGACACCCACTTTGGCTGAGTTGCATCAAGTCCAGGAGAACCATCATCATGTCAGCCTTAATACTGCTCCTGAGTGCTTTCTGTGAGTGTAAAGTACTGCTCTAAATTTCCAGTATTTAAAATAATTAGATGTAGGGTTTGAAATACTGTAGTGAAAAACCATCTGTAGGAATATTGACTCCATACATCACAAACATTAGTTTAGCTTTAGAAAAACTCTCAAATTGTATTGGCATTGCATGACACTTTTTCTTAGGAAAGCATAATGGTGAAGGAAGGACAAAGTGGTCAGGAGCCTTAAGGCATTTGGTGTGGGAATCCCTGCTCTGTTAAGATCTAAGAACTGTTTAGGTTTCATTTAGAGGGCTCAAGTACTACGAGGAGAACTGGAAGGATTAACCAAACATGAAGGTCTCCCTTTCTCCGATATTAATGTCAGAAATCTCACCAAACACCTCATGAAGATCACAAGATTTTTTTCAGCTTTTTACTGGACTAAAACCAACTTTTTTTCCTCTCTTTTGTAATAGCTTGCACTTAACATCCAACAGTAATACAAATAACATGGGTAATTCCTAAAGGTACTGGGTTCTATAAAATTCTTTTTTGAGCTGGGTTTATTTATTATTTGCATAAACAAAATCTTCTTATGTCTTTGCCTAGTTAGGAGTTGGTTTTCAAACACTAAGATGAAGAGTCCATTATGAACATGCAGATACATACTTAATATCCATAGGCAATTATTATCCCACCTGCACAGCAATTTGTCTGCAATATTGCAGTGATAAATAAGGGTTTCCTCTGTAATTCTGGATACTTTTGATACTATGAAGTGCAGGATTGTGACTTACAAGCATATGTACCATGAATGTTTTCACAGAGGTTTCACCATGTACCAGGTTCCACATACTATTGCCTTTTGCTGTCATTTTAATTCAAACCATTTTTTCTGAGAGAGTCCAATCAGAGTGACCTCTAATTTACTCTTTATGTGCCTTTGCAAGTAATAAGTAGACTCTGAGCGTGGCAAGGTTTTTGAGAATTTTTGGATCCTGTAAGGAAACAAATGTATCTGCATGCATTATACAGAGCCCCCTTCAGCTTTTTCTTTAAGAGAGTTGTGTTAGCTAGTGTTACGGAAAAACATGCTCTAGAAATATAATCACATCAATTGAAACAATTAAGGACTTTGGAGGACTAGAAAGGCACCCTATCTTCTTGCCATGACAACAATGATAATATGTTCTATTGAACTCCAAGATACGATCACAAGAATCACATGATAATGCTGTTACTAATAGCTGCAGCCCTGTATCAATTTGACTTGGTAAAGGAATTTATTGGGAAAGAATATGAGAGGATTATTCAAAGCTGATATATACTTAGAAATTAAGTCCCATGAAATGAGTGGTGTCCCCTAGAGGGTTGTACTGGGACCAGTGCTGTTTAATACCTTTATCAATTACACAGACAGTGGGATTGTGAGCACTCTCAGCAAGTTTGTGGTTGACACCGAGCTGTGTGGTGCAGTTGACACGCCTGAGGGACAGGATGTCATTGAGAGGGACCTGGACAAGCTCCAGAAGTGGGTCTGGGTGAGCCTCACAAGGTTCAGAAAGGCCAAATCCAAACTCCTGCACCTGGGTTGGGCAACTCCCAGAATCAATACAGGCTGGGGGATGAAGGCATTAAGAACAGCTCTTCCAAGACAGATTTGGGGGTACTGGTGAATGAAAAGCTGGACAGGAGCCAGCAGTGTGCATTTACAGCCGAGAAAAACAACTATGTCCTGGGTCACATCAAAAGAATCATGGCCAATAGGTAAAGGGAGGTGATTCCACCCCTCTGCTCTGGTGAGACCTCACCTGGAGTACTGTGTCCAGCTCTGGAGTCCTCAGCACAGAAAAGATATAGGACTGTTGGAAGGAGTCCAGATGAGGGGTTGGATGATCTGAGGGATGAAGCATCTCTCCTATGAGGAAAGGCTGAGAGAGTTGGGGTTGTTTAGCCAGGAGGAGAGAAGGCTCCAGGAAGACCTTACTACAGCATTTCAGTACTTAAAAAGGGCCTATAAGAAAGATGAGGAGAGACATTTTAGCAGGGGTGTAGCAATAGGACAAGGTGTAACGGTTTTAAACTAAAAGAGGGTAGATTGAGACTAGATAAAGGGAAGAAATTTTTCACTGTGAGGGTGGTGAAACAGTGGAACAGGTTGCCCAGAGAGATGGTAGATGCCCCACCCCTGGAAACACTCAAGGTCAGGTTGAATGAGGCTCTGAGAAACCTGGTCTAGTTGAAGATGTCCCTGTTCACTGCAGATGACCTTTAAAGGTCCCTTTCAACCCAAATTATTCTGTGATTCATGAAATACTGTGTTTGAAGTCTGCCGTAATTAATCTGGACAGGAAGTCAAAACAGGCATCTGTTTTTAGTAATGTTTCTGAGTGAAGTTTTAGGCACTTTTAAAAACGAAGTTTGTTTCAAGAAGAGTGTAAGTGGGCAATCTGATTACCAGCCTACAGCTTAGACAAGTCAGTGAAAGGCTAAGCCATTCAAGAGTTCCCTCATTTACTAGAACTTGTATAATGAGAAGAAATGCTATGTCATTAAAAAAATTACGTCTATCATACCTGTCCAAATGTTTAAGTAGCAGTAGCAGAGTTCCTGAATGACAGATACTGAGTATTTCTGGTGTTGACAGATTTTCACAAAATGCCATTCATCAGTCTTGGCGTAATTATTCCTATTGAAATAAGAGCCATGCATGTTAACACAACACGTACGTGGCATATCAGGTTTAATCAAAGTAATACTATTTTTGAATTTTCGACTGACAAGTTCTTTTTGTTGCTCCCTTAACTCAGCTATGACATTATTAGCACACACGCTTCTGCTCAACATATCAGAAAATTCCAGGGCTGTTTTAATCATGATTTATCCATAAAAATAGGTAAACATTTTGTTTGTAATGCAGGTCCATTAAAGCTCTGCATAAGATTATGCAGCTGTGTCCCAGCAATGTGGACACTCCCTGCAAAGAAAAGATGATCTCTACATCTCTTCAACAGATGTCACAATACTCATTAATCCATGTTCTGGAATAGGAAAATTCTGCTCCAAAACTCTGCTCCAAACTGGGCTATTGATGGAGATGGGTTTGTCTTGATGTACTTCTAAGGAGAATACAGAATGGTCTGAAGACCAGTGATATTAGCTGCCTTCAAATCTTGGCTGAACAACAGTATTCAAAAACACTCATTTTGGAAGAAAGTTTTTAATATAATTCAGACCTAGAAAATGAGTAAATCAATCTTGATTACTTGGTTATTAAAACCAAATAATGATAAACAGATAGATTTATGTTGTTAAGCATTTCTCACAAGTGGACCATACTCATCTAGAGGCAAAATGTGCTTTGAAGAGTTTTGTTGTTATTCTAAGCCTGAGTTATAAGCTGATATAAATGAAAATAAAGAGTGATGTTGGGACTTTGAGGATGCCTATCAAAATTGGAAACGATTGGTAAATCAAAAGCTGACTTCATAACACTGACATTTAAGAATGACTCTTTATAGCTGACAAGACTACTTCTGGGCACACATAAATCATTCATTCATATATGAAATGCATGAAATAGAGAAGCTCAGCTTTTTGGCAATGGACCTTCACTTCCATTTTAAGTAAGCTTACTCTCATCATCTCAAAGGCCTACTGAGTACTTCACGCAGAGTCCTGTACTTCCAAAATCATTATTACATTTCAATATTTAGGGAAAAAAATATTAATAACTAATTTAAGTTGTAAAGGTAACTTTAAAGCATATAGTAAAAGTGAAAAATTCTGGGGAAATCAAAGCACTTCTTTGTGCATGACATTTTCAGTACAAATTCTATCACTGTCACAACATCTGCCCAGCACTTTGCAGTCATGCTTTCACACTGGTACTGATATTCTTGTACTACAGAGCACTGCTATCTGCGCAAAAAGCCTCAATTATTTCTTGGCACGTGGCAGGAGATAAACTCTGTGAAAGCCATTCTCTTGTTTAGAGACTGATGTATATCACTCTGATGTCTATCACTGCAGAAGTGAGTGTGACCACTGCCTGACAACTGTGTTGATAAAACATGAAGCAGATATACATCAAGGATTCACCTTTTGATCATTACTTTAGCCTTTCCAAGATAATGTTACACATCATTATATACATCACAAAGGCATAGACAATTATGAAAGATACTTCATAGCATTAATTGTCTCTTCAGGAAATGTATTCATGTGAGCAACAGAAATAACAATCCCACTGCAGCAAGGGGACAACAGTGAGTTGTGCTCATTTAAATGTTTGAGAGTCCTTGTAGCAAAAAACCCAAAGCAACAGCTATGGGGAAAGATGAAAGCTAATACAACCCACTGTGTCAATGCTAATGAGGAAAGACTATCAATGCAAACTCTCTGTTGGTCACATCAGTAGGACAATGAAGCTCAATTTGCTGACTGTTCCAAAAATAAAATGACAAATTAAACATCAACAAATTTCTAAGTGTACAACAACAGCTTTTGTGATTCCTGCTGAGAACCATGTATTATTGTGGAATATATGTAAATACTGATTATGTATCACAGAGCCATTTTTGCCCATAAAAATGCACCTATCCAAAGTCTGGCAAGCATAAATAGAAAATTTAAAAAAATACCAGCAAATGTAGCAATTAAATAAAATACATTGTGGATGGTGTTTCTATTGGCTACCTTCACAAAACAGTTGATGGGCCAATATTAAAAAACAACTATATAGATGTCCCACAGATAACAAAGACAATTTATTTTTTAGTAAACCAGAATGCTTGAGATGCTACTAAAATAAATCCAGAGGTATGTTTCATTACTGCCAAAAGTAATATCAGAGAAAAGAATATAGGTCCCACTTTCTGAGAGAAACTATGGGGTCTTATGAAAGTGAGTGCTATGATTCTGAGAAGACTTGGTTATAAGTAGATAATCACTTGATACCACTGCATCTTAACCAAACGTCACAAGTATTTTAATGGAGTGAAAGGGCAACATGTGTATTAAAAGAAAGTGAGTTTTATAACTTAAGCTCTTCGTGACACTCTCCTAGCTGAAGCTGCAGATGTAGGGTACTGAAAGTACTGCTAAAGACCTCAAGTATTGCAAGAAACTGCAAAAAATTTAACCCAGTGCAGATCCTGAATCACAGAATGGTCTTGGGATAAGCACAACTAATCACATCAGTAATCATACTTTGCAACTGTTTTCTTGATCAGCCTGGCACATGGAACACTCAACAGGACAACTACCATACTTACAAGAATTATGCTGAATAAAAAGCTGATATGAAGACCTTGGCAAAGGTACGGTTACTTAATCTCCAAAACAGGTCAGTAATTTGTCACATCAGCCTTTTATGAACCATCAGCCTCATTATCGCAGTTCACTGCACAAACTGCCCTTGGGAGTCTAATACTAATAGTGTGCAGAAAAAGGTAAGACACACAGTCTAAACTACCTCATTATAGATCGACTTTAAGGAAACACATATTAGGGTGAAACAAGCATTACGTTTAGAAAAAAATAAAAATCAATAAGAGGAACCCAAAAGCTAAATGTGTGTTTTCAAGTAATAACAACAAAATTAGCCTTAAGAAGCAGCCCAGAAAACCATACATGTGACAAGCACCATTGATCTAGCTGTCAGCAAGGCTGTATGAATGGCGTCATTATACACTCACCATTACTAGCAAAGCCACTGCATGAGAGAAGAATTGCATATTTGAACAGGAACATGCTTTAAAACAAAAGACACAAAGGACCATCAGTTTTACATCTGCACATATTTGCAATATTCTCCAGGTGTAAATGACAGCAGTGCCTAAGGCCTCAAGTCTTTAAGTTGCTAGGTAATCTGGGAAGCCCTTACTGCTTTTATTGAATTTGTGTGGAGCTGAGGATACCGATACCTTCTTGGCATCATTAATGCAAATTTCCTTCTATGAAGCTTTGAAAATGTGTGGAGTGGTAAAGCAGAAACAGAATTTCCTCATGAAATCTACTTAACAACATTAAATATTCTAAATAGGTACCATACCTGTAATTTTTGATGTACCCATTATAGAGGACAATTAGACTTTTCCTTAAAGAAAAAGTTAATAAAGAGAAATTGTAACATAAAATCACTTTGTTGGCAATTATAAAATACTCTGTTCTGTTCAATATAGGAAAAGTAGATCACCCCAAAATGTCTAGTGATTTATCAGTTTTATTTATCACAGCTACAGGTTCAGAAGTGAAGTGATTCAGAGAAGCCATGTGGAGGTCTTGGGGGTGCTGGTCAATGAGAAACATGAACACGAGCCAGCAGTGTGCGCTCACAGCACAGAAAGCCAGCTGCATGCTGGGCTGCATCAAAAGGAGCATGACCAGCAGGTTGAAGGAGGTAATCCTGCCCCTCTACTCTGCTCTCGTGAGACCCCAATTGGAGCACTGTGTGCAGTTCTGGTGTCCTCAACATAAGAAGTACATGGAGGTGTTGGAGCAAGTCCAGAGGAGGGCCACGAGGATGATCAGGGGACTGGAGCACCTCCTGGATGAAGACAGGCTGAGAAAATTGGGGCTGTTCATCCTGGAAAAGAGAAGCTGTGTGGAGACCCTATAAGCAGCCTTCCAGTATCTGAAGGGGGCCTACAAAGATAACAGAGAGGAACTCTTCATCAGTGATAGGGCAAGGGGTACTGGGCTTAAACTGAAACAGGGGAAGTTTAGGTTAGATATATGAAAGAAGTTCTTTACTGTGAAGGTGGTGAGGCACTGGAACAGGTTTCCTAAAGGAGTGGTGAATCACAGAATCATTGAATCATAGAATGGTTTGGGTTGGAAAGGACCTTAAGATCATCTAGTTCCATCCCCCCTGCCATGGGCAGGGACACCTCACACTAAACCATGCCACCCAAGGCTCTGTCTAGACTCGACTTGAACACTGCCAGGGATGGAGCATTCACAACTTCTTTGGGCAACCCATTCCAGTGCCTCACCACCCTCACAGTAAAGAACATTCTCCTTATATCCAATCTAAACTTCCCCTGTTTAAGATTGAACCCATTACCCCTTGTCCTATCACTACAGTCCCTAATGAGTAGTCCCTCCCCAGCGTCCTGGGGGGCCTACAAAGGCCCCCTTCAGACACTGGAAGGCTCCTATGAGGTCACCAAGCAACCTTGACTTCTCCAGGCTGAACAGCCTCAACTTTCTCAGCCTATCTTCATGCAGGAGGTGCTCCAGTCCCCTGATCATCCTCGTGGCCCTCCTCTGGACTTGTTCCAACAGTTCCGTGTCCTTTTTATGTTGAAGACACCAGAACTGTACACAGTACTTCAAGTGTGGTCTCACGTCAGCAGAGTAGAGGGGCAGGATGACCTCCTTCGACCTGCTGGTCGTGCTCCTCTTGATGCAGCCCAGGATACGGTTGGCTTTCTGGGCTGCGAGCACACACTGAAGCACACATATGTTCAGTTTCCCCTCAACCAACACTTCTCTGCAGGGCTGCTCTGAATCTCCATCCCTGGCACTGTTCAAGGCCAGGTTGGACAGAGCCTTGGGCAACATGGTCTGGGGTGAGGCATCCTGCCTATGGCAGGGGGGTTGGAACTAGATGATCTTAAGGTCCTTTCCAACCCTAACTATTCTATGATTCTATGAATTTTAAACCCACTTGCTTTTTCACTCTTAAATATGATTTTGGCTCTATTGTCCTCTTTGTGACACTACTGTGGTCTTCAGCAGAAAAAGGGTAACATTTTAAGTGTCTGAAAAAGCATTTTGAGAATTCAGTGCAGACACAAATTCTGTATCAATTTTACATCTTCAGCTTATCTCTAGATTTGAAAACAAGGAAAAAGAAAAGAAGAAAAAAGTATATTGTTAAGACATCAGAAGCACTGAGAATAGATTTGTTGTTCATTTCTATGCACTTTATGGGCCATTATTTTTCTTACAGTTTAAGTGGACTCAGATCAAACTTCCCTTATACACTTTTTTATTTGTTGCCATAAAACACCACAGATCCAAAATAGCCACTGTGGAGAAATTTCTTCTTGATAGTATACTGTGACAAGGTATACTAGTATTACTTTTCTTCTTCAGTAAACAGTGTTTAGCAAAAAGAGATGGATGAGCAGCAGGTCATAGAAGACTAGATAAAGCAAATACATTTGAAAAACACTTCAATAACTGAAAGGGAAGATTTAGTAAAGCAGTCTTATCAAATTCTGAAAATTTAATAAGCCTGAATTTTAAATTACATTAAAACCTTGGAGGCTGGAAAAGAATGGGAGGAGCTACCAAACAGTAGAAGGTTTTTACTTCTGAAATGTAATCTTGCTTTATAGTCTAGTTTAGCAAAAAATGCAAGACAACAGCATCGTTTTTGGCTAGTTCCCAGCCTGCAGGGAGATCATACACACCCATAATTGATTTTGTTTTCTTTGATATGCTGACCTAAACTGACTTCACATTCTTTAGTACATTATTTTCAGTGACACTTTTTCCCTGTTTTTTTTGCCATGTACTGCCTTAGAAGTAGACCAACTCGAATTGAAATGCCTTGGGTTTCAAATCACGTGGATCAAAACTACAGATAGAAAAAACTGTTTCCATCTGTTTTTACCAATCTGTACCAGCTAAGTCTCTGGCTCTTTGCAACAGTATTTTGTATGTGGTACGATGGTTTCATTTTCAAACTAAGCCAGCCAAGCAACCTCTGTACAAATGAGAAGTTCTGTTCCCCTCCATCCCCTTTTCATTTACCACTTATCTGAGCAGCATCCAGGTAAGGGAAACAAACTGGAAGGCCACAGAAAATGAACAATTTTCTACTGTTTAGGTTCCCCAGAATAGCTTGTTGTGGGGTCAGACAAACCCCAGAGCAAGCAAAGAGGACAAGATGGAACCATGTCTGTGAAAAAAAAAAACCAAACATCCAGGAAGAGGCAACCATTTGACCCCTACTTATCATTAGACTGGCTTACTAGATGAAGGCACACTGTCAGAAACTCTCTTTCTTTTCACACTATTCCTTTGTAAAACACAGTATGTCCTCCAACAATATTTGCAGAAGATTTCAATGCTTGCTGATAAGCCCAGCACATCAGTACAAACAGCCCTGAAGCTTCCTTCTGAATATTACCCTGCACCTTTGTTTCTCTAGCTCTACATATCCTATTTTAGAATGTCAGAGTCTAAAACGTGGTAACAAAATTCATGTTTTAACTACTTGGATCAGCAGTCTGATTATCAGTGCATAATCTGATGCATGTTCGCCACTACTGAAAATCAGACCACCTAACACAAATTGTTACTATGTACCTTTGAGCTTTGCTTGTGAAAGTCTGTTTCCTTCTCAAGAAGAGACCGGAAGAGTCGAGGACGTCTTGTACTTTCTGCAGAGACCATGTCCATTCACTTTTCTTCATTAACCCAAAATACTGGAAACAGTCTCTTGCTTTGCTTGAGGCAAAAGGATAAAGCTGGACAAAAATTGTGACCCACATTTTGGAAAGTGTAATAAATTGATAGGAATAAAATGCATTGTGAACTGCTTTCATATTCATGGGATAGTTCGTGTGAAAATACACCAGAATGAATCAAAAAATACATCCACTCTCGCCAGCGCTTGAAATCTGACATTAAGACTGTTTGAGGCTGCGCAAATTAACTGAAACAACACACGTAAGTGAAATTTGTGGTGTCATCTACGAAGATCTTTCAGGTCTAATTGTATGAAGAGGCTTTGTTCAAAACAGGGGTTATTCTTGGGCAGCATAAGGCCTTCTCCCTTCTCTTGTCTGTGCTCTCCAGCACACAAAGCCCAGGTAGAAGTAATTTTGAAGTTTTGCCTGAGAAAAGACAAATCACTGCACCAACAGCCTTCACTGTAATTTAAATGGACAGCCATTCTTTCAAGCACCCTTCTACTCGAGGAACAAAGAGCCAAAAAGCAGAGTAACATCTTCAGGGCTCACAGAAGTCCAAGGAATTGTGAGAAATAAAGCTCTCAATGCCACCGAGCGCACGGAACGCAACAAAACAGCAGTACCTCCTCACAGCTGCTTTACGGATTCACACCCAGCTCCTGGTGAGGCCTAAACTGACTGTAGCGAGCTCCTCCGCTTCAGCTCCTGCCATGATACATATGCTCAGGCACCATCGCCTCTGCACCCCAGAGTGCCTCGGGGACAAGAACGGAAAGGTGGCGATGCCTCCAAATCTTCATGGTGGTGAGGCCAGCGCCTCACTGATACGACGGGACCGAAAGAGAAGATGAGGGAAACGACGGCAGCTCTTTCAGCGGGCGGCACTACCCCGGGCCCCGAGGTGGGGCGGGGCGGTGCCGCCGACCACCATCTCAGCGCATCCTGTTGCGGTGCCCTCGTCAATAAGACGCAGCGGGTCTGCCTCAGGACCCGCTCGGAAAGGGGCTTCTATCAGGCACTCCCAGGCCGTGGGAGGACCATGTGGGCTGCTGGCTGATTGCAAGCAGCACTGCTCAGTGAGCTGCGCCCCGGGTGCCTGGAAGGGGAGAAGGAAGTAAAACCTTCACCTTGCTCGATGACCTCAAGGTAAGTGTTCGGGCGCTTTTTGCTGTGTTTGAGTAACTGTTTCCAAGCAAAACGCAAACTGGGGTGCTTTAGAATTTGACCTGAGATAGAGGCGGGGGTAGGCAAAGAGGGTCTGGTGAAGTGGGAATGAGTCGTGTGCTTCACCCTTTGTTGTGCCCGCGCAGTGAGCACATATGTGTGTGCTGAGGGACCTTTCTCTGCATCCCGGGATGTATAAGCTTCTCTTTACCACTTCTTCAGGGTCCAAGTTACCAGAAGGGCTTATGGGTCCTTTTGTGGTGTAGGAATAGAGGAGTAGCAGCCTGAAAATCTCATCCCTTGTTTCCTCACAGAAAGTAATGCTTGGTGGCCTTTCGTAGAGGGAGCTGAGTGAAGGCAGGTGGCACTGTGCTGTGGAGCATTAAGAGCTCAGAATTCTCCAGGCCCTTGTGCTCTTGTATGCTATTGCCATGTCTGCATTATCAAATAGTAACTTTTCATACATAAGTCTTGACTAACTTTTACTAATGTTTTGTAATAAGAGGAGATAATGGACAGTCAGAAACCCTTTCCTTTGAAAGTCTTGATATGTAAACTCTGAGCATCAACACCAAAAGCAAGGTCTCATTTCCCTCCAGTTTGAAGTGTACCTGGCTAAATTTTCTGGTGCATAGTATTTTAACATTTCGATCAGATTTTTGCTCCCACTAGGTGGCATGCATTCTAAATGCCGGTTTAGATGCACACCAGTATCCTTTGGGGGAGACTATGTCATTATAAGACTAAGCGGTCAGAGATGCTATCTTTTTTTCCTTGTGCTTTCCAGATAATTTGGTTCCATGCTCTCTCTTTTAGTTAAAACCAAAATTCGATACTAGTACTAGATATAGAAAGTCTTCTTTTCTATGAATGTAAAAGCCAGGTTTTTATACTGCTAGTCAGGACAACTTGCAGGGTATGGGTACCTTAATTATTTGTAATAACGAAAGATGTAGCCAAAATTGTTTCCAACTCTCAATATGAAAAATGATACATGCCCATTTGGGTAGGTTTCTGTCTTTGTTTTTCACTGAGCCAGTTTTGGTTTTTATTTAATTTCAGAATTTCTCACAGTCCCCAGCTGTTTCTGTTGTTATATGCAGGTATATATATATTGTTATATGCATGTTATATGCAAACTTTCTTCTATCTCCTTACTTAACACATGATTCCTTAATAAACTGGAATGCCTGCTTGTTCATTAAGTTTCTATTCGATTAAGGAGTCAGTATAATAAAAATAAACGGTACAGCATACATTTGTTTTCAAAACCTTTCTTGTCCTCACTGTTTCTCTTAAATTACTTTACATGTAATGTGTTTATCCCACTGCTATATAGTATACTTTGCCACTTCACCTCTGCATTTGGAACACCTTGCAACTGTACTGTTGTTCACTAAAGTGGACTAAAATTGTAAGCAGCTTTCTGTAGATGCGTAAAGAGTTTAAGTTAAAAATGGTATATTTTTTTGTCTGAACACCATGAAATTTACATTAGAGGTGATTACCCAAACACCACACTTCAGGCATAGTGTTTATAAAAAGGAAGAGAGAAGGCACATAGGTAACAGTGAGAGGGATGATCAAAGTGGTGCAGGAGAGAAGGATACCACTTCCTTGGGGCAGAATACTAGTGGTGAGGAAATATTTTGGATTAGGTAAGTAGATTATGGCAATAAATCTACAAGTGCTGAATTGTATTTGTTTTAGGTATAGATCTTGGTCTCGCATGTCAGCATAAACCAAGAGCAGCATTATGGATGACTGTAGACTCACACTGGCATAATACCAAGTAAGTGAAAGAAGAGCTACCTCTGCTGACAAGTCAGTTTTCCAAAGAGAATCCCTAACTATGTAGGCACATTCATGCTCTATGTTGTGCAGGAGGGAACAAGGATGCATCCATGTCAGGTGCAGAGAGGACAGAAAAGAGATACGCCTGAGTGTACTGAAACGTCACTGATCTTAGTGGCAACTGGAGTAATGTTAGTACTTATAATCTGAAACAGCTCAGGTTTTCAACTGTTAACAGTTAATTTGGTCAAGTAATCCTTCTGGACCTTCCCTCTGCTGTAGAGAATCTTAATGTCTTTTACATTTTATTGTACTAATAGCTGGATTGTAAACCTCTGAGCCAGTACCCCATGAATAGTAGCATCAAATTCAGTAAGATTTCAAGGAGAAATAATTGTTTATAAATGACAAAGCAAGACTCCCAATCTACTTCTTTCACCTTTTGCATTCCAAATTGGAGAAGGGAAATTGAAGGCAAACTTGGTTGATAACCAAGTAGGAACTACTGTACATGAATGACTGTAATTCAGACAGAATTTACAGCTTTCTCAGAGCATTAGCATCAGTTTGACAGCTTGGAAACTTAAATTAAGATAAATATGCTGTCATTAATTTCTGTCATTATTAGATGAAGGTTAGGGAATTAAAATTCCTTGTTCATTCTTCTGCTAAAATTTTTTTTTACAAGTGTAAGGAATGTTTTTAAATAGTGACTTTTTATTGGATTGAGATGAAAGCTTATGGTGGGAGAGTACAGAGCACATGGTCTTTGAAAATCTAACTACTTTAGGTCTGCATTAATAATAGTATGATATCAGTATTAAAAATCTTGGCTGTATGTTTTCTCCTCTGCTCCTTTTTCCCCCTCTTTAATTGCTACTTTTTCTCTTTGCACTGCACAAAATATTCAAAGGGAAATCTTGGATTTTTACTTGGAGTGTCCAGTAACTTACTTTTCTCTGACTTGTGCTGAAATTTGTGGGACTAACCTGCAGGGTGTTTTAAGCACAGTGTTCATGGAAAAGTTCTGTTTCCTCAGTTTATTCTTTTGCTCAGTGTTTTAACTTGGCTTCTCCCATGGCTTTCTCCTCCCTGTTCTTATCTTCTGAGGTACTGCTTTGGTTGGACTTAGATTGAAAAGATTAGAACAAGTAAAATTTGCTGTCATTCTTTCCTTGAGCTATGAAGAAAGAGCCCCATGCAAATCCCTCAACTGGAGCCACTGCCTAGACTTGAGTTATGCTTATGAATTCCATAAAGAGAATATTGCATTACAATTTCAATGTCTCTTTTCCAAGTGCAGATGCTGATACTACTAGAGTTAGCTTAAAGCTATCAATCATCAGAAAGTTTATTGACTGTTCAAAATAGTTCTATCAATATCTCATTTGCTGTCTGATCTAATGCACGGGCTGTGTAATGCCAATGCAATGGCTCCATCTTTCAAACGATAAGACAGAATTTCTTACAAGCATTTGTAAAAGGAGTACATTTCTATGTTTGGCCCATTGAGTTAGATGGATGTGTTCGGCCTACTTTGCTGCTAGGCTGATAGCTGTAAGGAAAAATTGCACTTACAACATATGTTTCAAGTACATGTAATAAGAGTATTGAAAGAAATACTTTGAAATACTTCTCAAAGGTAGGCTTTTGGAACATCTAGGTTAAATGGCAAGCATTGTCTTTATTGGGTAGAGTCCAAACCCATCCAAAACAAAACCTGACCCAGCTGAATGATGTATGATGAAGATAGCCCAAGACAGTGGTGACAGAACCTAGCTCCAGACCCTGCTCTGGCTTTGTACCCTTCTTGTTATACTGTGACAAGTCAGCAGATACAGATGTATAGGAACTGCAGTGTATGTGCGGGCCTTTTTTCCCTTTACGGGGTTCTAAGTGTTGCAATCACCAAGGGCTATACTGTGATTTGGATATCAGGTCTGAACAAATCCAAATGCTGCCCAGTCCTCTCAAGATGACTTACCAGACTGGATATCCAGGAGCTGAGGACAACACAGGTATGCTGATTTCCTGGAGCAGACAAAGCAGAAGATGGGCAGAGATGTATTTCCGTTCTTTGCAATTCAGTGACCAGCACAGCTGAGCTAATGTTTAGGGGCAGGAGGGGTTAATGGTTTGCTGCTGGTATAGGCCAGCAGCTAATTACTTTCTGTCTCCAGCACCAGGAAAGCAGGATGGAATTGCTTCTGTCTAATTTGCAGTCATTCCTGTGGAATGCTCCAGTACAGAAACATGCTGCTCCAGGCTGTGTCTTAGTGACATTGTCTAGCCCTCAGTAAAATATGCAAACTCTAGTAATGTCTTAGGGGGATAAGAAGGATTAGCTTCTGTAGGAAGTGTATGGTAACAACAAACTTCTCAATACATCCCTAAGCATCTGAAAAAGATGATGATTGGGGTCATAAGGGAGCAGATTTTGATAGAATTGTACAAACATTCAATATAGTTTTCTAGATACACCCAAACCCAAGGACTGTGTGCCTTTGCATAACATTGTAAACTAATTAACTCCTCCTAAGTGCAAGTATGAAGTTGAAACCAAAAGATTTCTTACAAGATTATGGTATTTCAACATTCTGATTAGGCTGGAAGAACAGACTGGCTAGCAGGAGCTGATGTGTAATCTTAACTGAATCTGGGATGAGCAGTCACGCAATGAGATGGTTTTAAATTGACTCACTGACACACTTTAGAGATGGCCAACATTCCTCTCTCCCCAAAGAACAGATCATAATATTTGATGGGAAATATTTTCCTCTAAGGTTCATAATATTTTTTTTTCTGGAATTTACCTTACATTTTCACAATTCTAAATGTTCCACTTATCTGGTTTTACTACTTTTTCACGTTTTCTCCTTTTAGAACTGACTATGCAAAAGCTTAGGATTTTAAGTAGCTTTTTATGGGAATGTTAAAAAAAGTTTTAAAATACTGACACATTTATACAATTATAAAAATGTTTTTTAAGAAAAAATGGATTTTAACACATTTGTTTTGAGTCAGAACTAGCCCTTTTTGGGGTGTGGAAGGGAAGAAAGGAAAACCATTCTGCTACTGGTGGATTCAGTCTCATAAATTAATAAGCTTTTGCTGTGACAGTTAACGTGGGGTAGAGAATAATAATAATAATAATAATAATAATAATAGCAGAACGTAGAATGACAAGTTTTGTGTTTGTTTTGTTGTTTGGTTTTTTTTTTTTGAGGGGCTGTGGGTGGAAGGGTTTGTGTCAGGCTCACCCTGCACCTGCCTCCCTCCCCGACTTGTTATCCTCCCTTGCAATGCAAAATACTATGGCTTGCTGCTGCTACTGAAACTTGGGAATGCTAAAACGTAGCTCAGATATGGAATATGCTGTTCTTTAGGTATTAGCAATAAAAATGAGACTGTGGGTCTGAGGATTAAATCACTAAACTGAGTGCAGAACAACCCATACGCAGTGCTTTGATCAGAAGCATACAGGAATGTCAACTAGCAAATGGATATTATTAAGAACCACAGGCAGCTAAGTGCCAAATCTCCTCAGGAGACCAAGACACACAGACCTGAAAAACTAACAAGTATCTCTGATGTTGCTTCACAGAGGGAGTACTTAGGACTAACTCCTGAGAATTATTATGATAATAACTGCATTAGACATGTATGAGAATTTAGAAGTAGTTATGGTAAATGTGAATAAATGAAGTGAGTGTTTGAGGTGGTAAAAAGGTGAATATTATCACTTATTTATACAAAATCATGACTATGTAATGTTTTTCTTGGTTTCTTCAGGCTGATAGCACAGGGTAAAACTGTCTCAGTTAAGCTACTGTTTATTTTAGATAATGAAGAGTCAAATAGCAGTTTTTTACTTGTGTGTATGTAAGGTTTGGTAAGCAGATGTACACCTGAAAGCTGTCATGGTTAGGTTATTTCCTAGAATCCCTAAGCTCTTGGTCAGTTGCACTAGATGCTGCGCACAGAGCATCATAAGACTATGCTTTTCACAAGTTGTAGTCTTGTGTAGCAGAGGAATTATGGATGTAAAAATTGCATTAATGTGACTTTTCTAGCACAATTTGAGATTTGATATGATACTACTTTTGTTTCTTGACTATTTAATGGTGCTAAAGTACATCAATGTAACACCATATATAGGCATCACTGCACATTTTTCTGAGGCCATTTTATGCGGCAAGAGTTGCTCATAAGAGCTGGACATTTTCAATGTATCATTTTAAACTATTTTTTAGCTGGTGCAATGTACTGTAGCAGAAAACAAAATACCATTATTAACAGTGCCAATTTGGGTACTGAGAATGTAGAAAATGCCACGCTTTGAACTTCCAGTATGTAAATAATTGAGAATAATAGCATAACCTTTTACATAAATACCTGCAATTTCAAGCAATATAATTCATTTATTTATAGGTACATGTGTGTGTTTCTGTTCATTAATATAGCTTGCTTGTGTGAATGAACTACTGGGCAAAGAATGATAAAGCTAGTCAAAAGTCTGTGGTTCATCAGAGTCTGCAATTTATTCAAAATGACCATGTAGTTGTGTTAACTTGCTTGGATTGGGAAGTATTACAAAGAATCACATCTCATAAACTGAGGCAAATTGTCTGTGGGAAATGTTAGAGGGCAACATTATACTACATATGCTACATATGTTTTTTGTATATTCTATATCCATCCCTTTATCTATAAATATTATTGATGAAAATATGAACGTTCTTTCAAAAAAACCCAAAAAACATCATATAACTTTTAAATTGGATAGAGTAGGGCATTATCAATTTCAGTGGGGAATAACTATCAGGACCTCCTAAAAGAAAAGATACTCCATCTTCATGCAAGTATAGTTATAAAACCGTGGAAGAGATTATGGAAGTGTTATCACTAGTGCTTTTATGGATGAGAAGGTGTTTTCATGAAAACTGTGATGGAAATGTATAGGAGAGACCATTTTTCACTTGTCAATTGCGTGGTGGATGAGAGGTAATATGTGTCATTTTCCTTTTCCTTCTGCGTGGAAAAAATAAATGTAATCATGCTTAGACCATATGAGGAGATGCTATTTTGAATGTAGGTCAGAAGAGAGAAGGAAAACTTGGCTGCTGAGTCTAAAGAAGCCAGTAGTCAGGACTACTGGACTGAAGGATGTTTCATTAAGGTAGACAAAGCAAACACAGTATAGGTGCTGACAAGGTCTACTTCACTCAATTGCATCTGCTATAAACTATTGTTGCCTTTGAGCTGAGAAATGCACAGTACTCTGCTTCATATCATTGTATGGAAAACTCTGGAAAATACTTCTTGTTTGACTAAGTGATGGCAATGTAGTGAGCTGTTGGTACTCTGTACAGAAATGTGTCAAAATAAACACAATAGCCAGCTTTGTGAAGATGAAGTACAGCATCCAAACCTCCTTTTACAGGATGTATTTGCCTTGCAAACTGAGCTCTGTAAGCCCTATAAACTTGCCATGCACATTGAAGTCAAGAGATGCTAAAAGAATGTGGAGGTATCATTGCTATTCAATACAGGAGCATTACTAGATCACTTGGTAGTTTGTGGGGTTGAACAGAGTAGCTGTTTTACCAGAGATGTGACAGAGTTGTGGATGGAGTTACATCCTGCAAATCTATCTTTTGTTGTTAAATGCAGCAACACCCTTCAGTGGCAATAAAGTACCAAAATGTAATGTCAGGTCTAGTGAGAGATTTATCATTGCTATGAAGAGCAGTAAGCCCTCAGAACCCATTGTTCTTTTGTGTGTATGACTTATATTTATGTGTATAGAGAAAAATAAAATTCCTTTTTATCTGATTTGGTTCAGGATTTTAATGTTAAAAACTTAGTAGTTTTATAATGGTTTGATTCTGTCACAAAGGACAAAAACATTTTTCAGAAGATTTGATGTAATATCATGGTGTGGAGTTGCAGCATTGGATATATCCTGGCCAGCTTTACTGAATTACCAGTGAGTTAATGGAAGAAGGAGGAGGCTGGGAGTAGTGTCCTTTGCAGTCCTGCAGCATTTTGGAAGGGTTTAACCCTAACAGATGAAGTGAAGATGATAAATCACACTGTCAGTTTTGACCAATCAAGCAATGAAATGGCAATAAGGGGATACGGCTTTCTAGAGTAGGTGTAGGGTTTTTGTGTGGGAGTTTTGGTTTTTAAGTTCTTTGTGGCAAAATTTTGCAAGCAGTTGTTACTTTCATAAAAGACTATGCCAGTTATCTTGTTTTCTATATGATGCTTTCCATACTATAGAAAAAAGTTTCTTTGGCAGGTGTACAAGTATATGTTCTCTGAAGTAACAACTATTGTGTGAGAGTACCATAGGTTCCATAGGTTTAGCAGTGAAGAAGAGTTGATACAGATGCGTTGTCTTAAGTCTTAACTATACTTTTGTTTATTTTGAACCAACTTTGTATCTTTATGTAGACTTGCTGTGGGAAATCAATTACTGAAGCATGCTTTGGGACTTTATTTACTGCTAAACAACCATCAATTTAAGAAGGCAGTTTTGTTTGGCTTTTTTAACAAATGACCATGTGCCATCTCTTAGTTGGGAGCAGCAGCTGCAAGGATCACCTTTTGTAATTGTGAGCATCAGACAATAATTATTAAAGTGGAATAGTTAAGGAAATGCTTTGCAAATCTTACTACAAATGGCCAAAATCTGCATGGATTCACCTCCTGTTTTTTATTTTGATATTTGTGGTACCTTGAGGAGTGAAGTTTGTAAACATGTTTGGAATGAGCATAACCCTATTTCCTTGGAAATGCTTTGGTTGACTTTAGGAGATAGGCAGTAAGCCACTAATGAAGATCTTACCCTGACACATCCAGTATAATGAAGTGTGTTTTCTGAGGCTCAGATCAGTCTGAGCAGAAGCAGTTTTCTGATGGAGCTGGTTTACAGCTCCATCAGAAAACTGCTGAAGAGAAGTGATTATTGCCTGAGAGAAAGTTACAGTTTTTGTGATTTCTCTCTTGTGAATCCCAAGGTAAACTATATCTGGTTTTCCATGTTCTGTTGTATGGAGAGGCAATGGTGCTGTCCCGTGTGTAGTTAAGAAATATCGATGCATCCAGGCCTTTGCGTAACATGAAGCAGAGTTTCAGCAGCATTTTGTGAACCCGAGCATGGTGGGAGTTTTGAGAAGACATGACATGGCTGGAATTATTAGATCCATATACTGTGCAGTAAGGCAAGCAGGTGCTGTAGAGCTGTTTCCTTGTAACTCTCTAGTTTACTGGAAAGGCTGTATCCTTGGGGGAACTTGCAAGCACACACATGGTTTCCGGAGTTGCAAGGGCTTTCATTTAGCTCTAAATGACTTATTCATAGAGGTATTAATTTGAAAAGATGAGGTAAAAAAAAAAAAAAGAAGACCCCAGAATTCTAACAATGCATAAACAGAATATTTGATAGTATTTCTAGCCAATATCTAATGAGGCAACACATCCTTCCTGAAATTCCTGCTTCTAACTCCAGTTACTGTTAATGAGAATTTTATGCCTTCTGCATTAAAAAGAATGTGTTAAGGATACATTCATGCAACAACTTGTGGCTATATATTCATATTTAATACCTCAAAGGGAGATGAAGATAGTGTGTGTGCTTGTATGTCTGTAATTAGTATTGTTATCAATTATAAATATAACAGCTTGCTGTAAACTTTGAATCTGGATTCAACTAGGGGCTCAGAGCTTCCAGCATCCCAGACTGCTTTGGCCTGTAGTGGTTGGTAGATAAGATCTGAGAGGTGTGCTACGTTTTTATTACAAATTTTAGCTATAACAGGAGCGATGTTATTTCCGACAAATGAAAAAGATATCTGCTACAGAAGCCCATCAGTGTAGCCCATCTGACTATGTGCTGTATCCATATATGTAATGTATATTTTACAGCCTTGAGTTAATGGAACCTCCTAACTGCTGATACAGGAAAATGTCTTTTATGCTCACAGTGAAATATAGACAAATCCATAGGATGTTACTGAAAGTCACATGTGATTGTCTGAGTCTGATCAAATAGAAAAATTAATTCTTGCCCGATCAGCTGTTAATTTAATGGGAAGGTATTGAGATTTTCTGGTTTTCATTTGGATTTTTGAAGTACATTGTAGGGAGAGATAAAGGAGGCTACAAGAAATCTTAGATCCTTTAATTAAGATAGAAGTAAAACGAGAACTTATTTTGGACTTTAACACTCTTGGCATCCTTTGAGTTGGTGATCTGCACCAGTGATTGGTTGCATCCAGCTGGCACATGTAATTACCACATTGCCACCTAATAATATCCACAGACTTATTTAGCAAGAGTAGTCTCTAGGGATGACCTTGAGCTGTCAGTGAAGATGTTTCCTTTGTTCTTATATTGTTAACTTTCTGCAGGGGAAAAAAGCCCCCCTCTGATGCCTGCTGGTATGATAGCTTGAGCCAACTGAAGTGAAATTCAGGCAATATGGTCATGTACACATTCAACCACTTAAGTTTTTAAAAAATTAAAGCCATCTTTTTTTTTGTATGAAGTGCAAACAACAGATCTTTAAAATGTGTTGCATGCTACTTTTAACCTCTGACATACTGTATGATTTGAAAAGTGGAACAACCTGTATAGTCTGAAATATTTTACTGGAAGTTGCCTTTATATCATTTGCTGATATCATTAGTCAAGCAGTTCTCTATACTCTTGAAAAATGCCAGTCATTTTTAGCACAGTGAATAATCTACATGTTGAATTATTTACATTAATTTACAATGTGATCTATAAAAATAAAGCTTTTCAAATTTTGTATGCATGCCACATTCTTACAAAAGAAATAAATAGGATTTTTTCCTCTCCTTCTTCAAATTAGATGTCTTTGGCATATGGTGAAAATGCATATCTGTGGGGAATTCAGTCCTTGCCCTGAGAACCGTGCCTGTATCTTATACTAAATGATCAGAGGCTTCTATGAAAAGGTCCTTCAAACAGGGACTGCAACCCACCTTCATAATACAACCCTCTCTCATCACTTGGGGTTTTTTTCTTATGCAAATAAGCCTTGAGGTTTTAGGATGTTTTAGTGGATTGCCTTGTTCTGCAGATAGCTCTTTTCATGTGATTGTGGCAAGTTGAGGTTGAATCAAAGCATTTTTCCAGGCTAAGCATAGGTGACAGAATACAATATTGGTTTCTTGTTGTCAGGTTATTCTTTGAGAGTCTTGGTTGTAATTCAGTTCAAGCTTTTCCCACAAACTGAATTAGTTGCTGAAAAGAGATTTGTTGCTTTTTGGGAATGGTTGAAGGAATTTGTATTTATTAAGAGTTGGGAAGGGTGGGAAAATAATGTGGTGGACAGAGTGGTAGTGTATTGCAAGGAAGGAATGAGAGCTGGCTATTAAGAAACATGGTAAAGCATGGCCTTCTGGAAAAATGTGGTAAATTTGAGTAGTGTACAAAAGGCTGTAGCCTTACGCATCATGAAAGGTGTTGTCACATTTTAGTGAGTGGTAAGCTACAGGAAAGCAGAATTTAGGTGAGTACTGTTACTTGCTTGACAAGAACTACCCCAGCGCATGAAGACATTATCCTTGTGGTTTATAGTGGGGCTGGCTATTGTCAGAGAGTTTGGCTGAGAGACTAAAAGGTAGTGTGAAATGCCAAATAGGGTTTTAAAGGAAGATATACACAAACAGAATCTTCTGTAAAAGCCAAAGCTATCATCTTAGCCTTACAGTTAATGACAGTTAAAGGAAAAAAGCTCTGTTTTCCTTTTCAAACTCTGAGCTCACTATCACACTCAATTAGATTGTATAACAATGCCATTTACTTTTTTTTTTCTTTTACTTGAAATGTAGAAATGGCCAAAGCAAGTCTGTTCTGTCATTCTGACTCTGAGCGCTCAGCACCTGCTGCTTCAAGGGTAAGTGAAGGAAGCACTGTGGCAGGTAATTCTGGAGCTGTTTTACCACTAGGAAAGATTCTTTCTAATGCCCACCAGCAAGAGGTTGACTTATTCAATGAAGCATCAAAGTTTATACCCCACATGTTGGGTTTGGTTTTTTTCAATCTCATCTAATGTACCTGTGGATGTTCTTATGCATATAAATGTCTAAATCCTTTTTGAATCTTGCTAAACTCTTGGTCTTGATAATGCCTTCGGGAAAACCACCACTGGTTAATTATGTGCTGTGTAGAAATAATTTCCCCCTCTTCTTTTTGAATTTTTTGTTCAACATCATTTTCTATCTTTTTGGTTTTGTACTATAAATTGAGTAAAATAGAACCATGCCATTTTCTTTTCTTTTTTTTTTTTTATTATTTCAAATATCTCTGTGAGTTCTGCTTATACCCCTATCATTTCTCAACACATGGTCCAAAACTTCAAACTCTTCTTCCACATTCTAAGTCTTTAATTTCCAAATATAAATATCTTCCCCCAACACTTATACCTTAGTCATGAACTAGACTTAGGTTAAGCTGTATGTCACTGATCATTCTGTTCTCTCCCAACAATGTTCAGCAGTGAAACTCAATCATATGCTCCACTGGCATTCAAAATGGAGCAAAATTTCCAGTTCTAATCTAAACACCTTCCATTACAGGTGTCTGATCTCTGATGTGGTTTTTGGTTGGGTTTTTTTCAGTGCATTACCATTTGGATACGCTGAGAAAAGCATTTTCCGTTTCCATGGGGTTAATTTACGTTAGTTTTCTGCTCCTTCCTGTTGTCATTTTTCCCTCTGGTTAGTACTATTGCTAAATCCTGTTATGCCTATTTCAGCATTGTGTCTTCTCCCTTCAATGCAGAGGGGAAGGCATGTTTTTATAGGTGCAAGTTTTGTTAGCTTTTCATGGGTATTAGCAGCACTTGCTATCACAGGGTGCTCTGAGAGCTCTATAAATGTTATCCAATCCCAGCAGCAGGTAACATTTTGCTGAAGATTGATAAAATGCTTGGACTAGAAAACTGAAAGAAAAGGCTGGAGGGAACTGTACAACCACAGGATAACTAATATAGTTAAGATTTAGGATTAAATTCAAGTGGACACTTAATCTGCTCCTTGTTTCTGTAAAAGGATGACTCCCTGAACCATAGTGCACATTTGGAGGCCTTGTGTAATCATCCCTGACATTTGTGAGGACTAAAGTAGAGATGAAGCATTTCCCAGAAGAGCAAGACCATAGGGTTACGCTGACCTACTGTGAACATGCTGTGCAATCCCATAGTTCTGTGAGCATCTGAGAGCAGAACTGGTACTTCTATTTGTGTCTGCTTTGTCAGCAGTCCTCCTTTCCTAGCTATTATGTCTTTTAAATAATTAGGGCTGCTGACGACTCCTGCTGAGGGAGTAAGAAGGTATGGAGGTGATGCTGATCAATTGATTGTTGCTTGAGAAACTGCCATCTCCCCCTCTGTGTATAATGTGAGAGGTTATTGCTGTTTCAGAGGTGGAGGCACATTCCGTTGAGTCAGCAATCTTTTCTTTTGGGGGGTGTGTGTGTGTGTGTGTGTGTGTGTGTGTGTGTGTGTGTGTGTGTTCGCTTTAGCCTGTAGCTGGCTGAATTGAATGTGGGCCTTTCAGGATTGCCTCATGGCATTTTTGTTATTGTTTCAAATATAGCTGGAACTTTATGTGGACAAGAAGATACAAGCGGTAATTGGCAGATTGAATCTCAGTAGTTGATTGAGGTCCAAATAACCATGTTGGCTGGAAAATGTTCCCCACTACTGAGTTTATCCTCTCTCTGTAGAGTTTGCCATTCCTGTAGTATGCCTATGAAGATTCTGTAGTTCTTTTTAACCTGCTTCAGGCTGGACCAGCTGGGTTTATATAGCCTGAAATAAATAATAAGCTGTCACTTGAGCATTTTTGCCAGTAGGAACAAAACCCTCCAGCTGGTGAATGGAAATGTTAAGGATATCCAATGTTTGTCCAATGCCTCGTTGTCTAAGCCAGCAAAGCAGTTGTGCCCTTAGCCTTTAGTTGTTTCAGAGAGACTACTGGAGCTAGAAGTTGCCTTTGCCTTAGTACTTAGCTTAATTGGGTGATAGAAAAGAAAATTCATGGGGGACTCTTCTCAATCATTTCCTCAATTGCATGTGTGAAACAATGCCTGCAGGCACTGGGTGAGAACATGAGGTACTGCACAATATGGCCTGGAAACAGATCAGTATTTTTGCCAGCATACTTGTGTATGCCCTTTCATACTCAGTCCTTGCACACGTACACTGCACTTAATAACCACTGTAAAATAGGTGACTTGCATATTACTGTGCCAAACTGGAAGCTGAGCAGTGGTATTAAGTAGTACTGGAGAAACCCTGTTAAGGTTCCCCCTCTGGAAAAATCTTTTGTGTTTGTTGACCTAAGGTTATTCAGTTTCTTGAGCAAAAAAGTTAAGATTGTACCTATATACTCCAGTAAGCATGCTGTGATCCTTTCTGTCCTTCATGATCTTAGGGATTATTCCAAGAATTACTTTTTGTGAAAGATTTATTCATTCTTCAGTGTGGAATCTGATGGAATATTTCAGGCTGAAAATTCTGTATTAGCATAAGCTTTTTTCCTAGAGTAGTCCATGAACAAGCTCATGTCCTAGATTTCAAGATTAATGCATAAATCACACATTACACTGTTGGGCCAGCAAGTGTCTTCAGTTTGCAAAATACTGAAAATTTGGCTCTAAGCTATTTCTTAATTCACTTAAAAATCAGGCAAGACCAAGCTAAAAGGTTTAATATCATTTGGCCAGACCAGTTTATCTTAATGAAAGAAGTCCTTTTGCTGAGCCAGTGTTAGAATTACAGATGACTTCCTGCAAAACAGACTGTCTCTGGTTTGATAATTCTTTCTTTTAGCAACCATGTATGCCTTGGCCCTTCATCCTCATTTTGCTGCTATTCATTTTCCTGCAAGCTTCCTGTTTATCCGCTAGTCCAGCTTATTGCTGTATTTATTTTTTTCCCACCTGCACTGCAGTTTAATTGGAAACTAATCTTTGTGTTAAATGCTGATAGAAAAAAAATGTACAAGAGAGATGGTTTGTAGGATGTTGGTTGTATTGTTCACAGAATCTTTCAGGACTTCTGAGTAACTGATCATACGTCAGCCATCAGTCCAAATCCATGTCCAGAGAGATACTTTAAAACTTTAGTGCTTAACAGAGCTTGAAATACACACCTGTCATCCATTCTACCCTGAAATTACTCATTGAGGGAAAGATAGACTTATAATTATTTACATTTCGCAACACTGCCTGCCAGTAATGATCACCTTGTTGGTGTGTGCTGGTGCTTTGTACTAGGTGTTATGCTGATTTGATAGCACCAAGTTCAGTATTCACATAAAAATGTAAGAACCAAAAGCCATAATTTAAGAAAAATAAATATAAAATTAGCTTTCTCTAGACCCAAAGAAAATAGATTACACATGTATTCCCTGAAAGGGGCATGATCTTTTTGTTGTTCCAGAACTCATGCATTAACATTTGCTTTTTGCAAACATGGACATTTTTATATTATTTTTGTTGAAACACACTGGTAATTATGAATGAAGCAGCAACAGTTTTTTATTTATTGCTGTCTATTAGATAATCAAGTGATGGAAGATGAAAGACCTAGATAGAAGAGAAAGTTAAATGACAGTCTAGATCAAGTTGTGGCTCACTATAATTTGGTTTATAAATTGGGAATATTATGTTTTCTGGCTCAGGCATAAGAATTAAATTAGATTAATAATAACATACGAGGTTAAGTAAATGTATGTTTCTTTCATCTTCAAAGCATGTAAACTATTTCAGGTAATACTGGAAGGCAAAAAACTTTTTCCTTATCATAAATGAAAACGAAGGTGCCTGTACAAGTGAACATGCCACAAAGTGAGGAAATTTCAGAACCAGGTTAAGAACTAAGAACTGTGAAAGTCCAATTTCACATACTTGTAACTTAATACTTATTCAAGAGTCCAACTTTGTGAAGGCGCTAAAATACGTGTATACGTATGACCAGTCTTTTTGACTCTAGCACTATTCATGGTGCTGGGTTTAAAATTGTGCTTGTGCTCAAGTGCTTTCCTAAATTAAAGCTAGGAAGACATCATTCAGTACATTTTGTATATTTCAGCACGGAGTGACACTTTGTTAATACACTAGCATTTTAGTTAGCATCTCTTTAGTTAGCAGCTTTTCACCATATGAGGAAACTTTGAGTATCAAAATGGGCTGACTTTTTCTTTTTTTTTCATTCATAGGTGGAAACTTTTTAGATAAAGATATAAGAAGCAGAAACTGTTTTTTGAGTGATACGTTTATACTTGTTTTTTTAATGGGAATACTCAGGAGCAAAAACTATAAGTACTTTATAACTGAATCTGAGAGATAACATTGCCTTGATTTGCAAAAAAGCAGCAATGCTGATTTTCTAGCTGTAGCATTTTTCTACATCTGCTGCTTTTCCCAGAGATGGCTCCCAGCCGAACCTCTCTGCATAGCAGAGCTCACCTCCTGCCGAACATGCCATAGATCACTCTTAGATTTTCTCGTCTCTGTTCATCCTTTTCCTCATGCTCACAGCAGGGTCTCTTAAGTCAGAAAATATCATTGTCTGCAATTGTTTGCAAGTGAAAAATTCCCTTGATTCTTTTTATGTGATTTCAGTTTTGGTAATGTGGATGTTGCTGCTAAAGATGTGTATTAGAGCGTAAAGGTGGATTAAAAAGTTACCCTTATAGGTCTGGGTTTTAAAGAAGAAGATATCAGAAGGCAGGCTATTAAATTCCCCTGGGAATAAATTAAAGATGCTTCCTGAAAATTCTGGCCTTCATTATCAGTGTACTGAGAAAGTGTCTTTATCGTAATTTTTTTTACAGGTTTCAGAATAGTGAATGCCTTACTCTTCATATTGACCTACCAGACAGGTGTCAATCAAACATTTGCATAAGCATAGATCACTCCAGGTTGCTTGGTGTTTTAAAAAGAAGGCATTTTTAGATTTGCCTTTGAAAGAGCAGGTCAAGCTCTCTATCTGCATTAAGGATTTTTCTCAATTCATCACTTGATTGACTCAGTAACTTGACTGTTATTAACCCAGACCATTAAATGCTTTTAACCCTTTTCCATGGAAAGAAGGGGCTTCTCAAGTATGAACAACATCAATGAATGTATTAATTTCATGCAGTTACCATTTGCCCTACAGCACTGGATTGCTTTAGTGATATATTTTATAAGGACAATTCAAAAGGAAAAAGAAGTATCTTGTTTGTTTGTTTGTTTTTTGTTTTGCTGCACCGATTTTTGCTGACATATGAAGTGTTATATGTTGGAGGTGTCAGTTGACACTAATGGCAGAAGCTGCTATGTTCAATACAGGTATGAAAGGTGCAAGCATTTAAGGCAGGTGATAAAGCATCAGGGATGGGGGGAACTAGTATGGTGCAACAAAGTAAATGACAATGAAGAACACTTTTGTTCTTCTGAGTAATTATAGGGACATAAGGAATCCCATATACAGACAGATAGTGTTTGTCTTAGTACACAGCACTGATATTTGTCCATGTGTTCTTTCTGTGACAAGAAATGAGGGCTGTTTCAGAAGTCAGTACAAATAACTCCTGTGCCTCCAGTTATGTTAAAATTAAGTATATGTGGGGTAAAGTACAAGTGTGGTGAGGACTGTGAAGTGATTAAGTACCAGCAGATAAGGTTAACCAGGAGGGCTTCTTTCTGTACACTTGGGAACGACCACTGTTGTAGAAAAAGCACAGCTCTTCAAACTTGAAGATCTATGAGAGATTTGTTCCTCAACTGTGTGTGTAGTATGTGGTTTCGGAAGGAAGCAAGTCATCCTGTTTGGTTAGGGTTTTGTTACTGCAATAGAATGCTTTTGGGTAAAGTTTTTTTTGCAAGGCAGGGCAAGTTTTGGCATTCATTGTTATCAAAGAGAGCAGAATTCAGCACAAATGTTGTGCTCTGTCTTACTCAACAGCCAGACAAGCGTCTGATGTGAAATGCGTCATGCTCCATTCAAGTCAGTGAATGCTTGCTAAACAATCCCAAACCGATTCCTATTCTGCCTATCACTAACCACTCATTTGTATTTCTGTTTTGCCAGACCTGTCCCCACCCATTCCTCTCCCATGCCATTAGCTGTTTACTGTAATAGTATCTCAAAAATTGGGTCTTCTTGATCAAAATTTTAGCAGATAGCACCTTCTCCTACCTGCTTTCAGGAAGCGGACAGGGCAAGAAAGCAACAGATTTCTTTATTTGTTTTTACTCTTTTCATTTAGATTAATCATACTCTGCATAATCATGTGACTACAGATCTTAGTTAAATGCTTTGTGATAACAGCAATATAGTTCTAACTAACGGCCTGTGGCCAACGAATGAAAAGCCATATTATGAATAATCAATTTCTTTACAAAAACTTAATAATGGTCTAAAAATGATTAGATAATGACACAGAGGGTTTTTATGCAAAATGAAATCAGTGTGGTCTGAAACATAGACATTTAATAACACAAGAAGAATCCTCATTAAAGGCAATGACTTATGTCTGTGATACTGTCTTTCCAACTTTAGCTGTGTTTTGCACTCTTGGCATAGAGGAGCTTGATGCTTTCAACATTTTGTATATAGCTAGCAAAATGGATTTTTAGGGATTGTCTCTTGCTCAAAGTTTTTATGATTTGGTTAGCCTATTGCAAACTAATTTGTAGATTTGGTACATTGCAATATGAAGACTCATTTATGACTAAAATGCTATTTTTTACCTTGCCAGTGAAAATTTTAAACCCTATTTAAGATCAGTTGGTGCTTTGTAGACATATTGGAAAATTTTTTTGCATATTCAAAATCAGAGCACTACTACCATTAATTTATAGATGTGTATTTTCTTTATAAGCAAGGTGCAGGCAAAAGCCCTGCAGATGAAGGTTGACTGAGGAATTTTGCTGTGGTTTTAGAGCATGGTCTTTCTTCAGTGTGATCAGAGAGAGGTATTGGCATATCTGCTAAAACACAACCCTTACCATGTCTCGGGGAATTCATCAGATACTCCTTTCTGTACTTGAATACTCTTGGGGAATGTCTTCTCAATTTGCTTGCTCATGGTAGAATATGTAAGATAACTTGCATGCTTGAGCAACATGCACTAAGTAAGATTGCCAGGTCCATATCTTGCTGAAATGGAGTTTTAAGTTATTTAACACTCAGAGGTGCAAGGGAAAAAAAATGCAGTGGAAAATTATTGTCAAGGTTTTGTGGGGGTTTTAGAGTTTTGTTTGGTTTGTTTGTTTGTTTTCCTTTTTTTTTTTGGTGATTATTTTCATATTAATAGTTTCTGAGACAGGAGAACTCATCATTACCAAAGGGCCATGGATAATGATTTTGAATTTAGAGGTCCTGTAGTGAAAAACTGTAGTAAAATTGTGGAAGTGAAAGCCAACAAATTTGATTGTATACTCCTTATTCCTGGCTGACAGAATCCTGAATTGTAAGCATTCAGAATGCCCCAACAACTCTGTTTATCCACATGTAAGATTCGTAAGATTTTTCACCTTATCTGATATTTAAAACTCAATGAAAAAGTACTGCAGTTTCTGTTAACTACTTTGTTAATCCTATCTATTTGGTAGAAAATCTTAGACAGGTTCAGATCTCATTACTTCAGCTTTACGCTCTCATAGTACATTACAGTTTTACTAGGATGCATTAATATGGCCCCAATAAGATACATCTTTCATGTGTTTTAGCAAGAAATGTAGCAGGCAATTGTCTTTGCTTCACACAGAGGAAGTTTGCTGGATAATGCACTTTAAAGTAATGTACAAAAAGATTAGAAAGTGGGTATGGTTGTGGGAATTTCCATGTAAATATTCAGGTTTTCAAACAAAACAAAAGAAAAGGCAGAACTGTGGCTTAAAGTATTTAGGTTATGAAATGTATCTAAGAACTCCAGGAAAGTAGTAGTTTATGTGATTATGTGAATAAAATCTGAAGTCCATGCGAACTGGATGCAAAAGAATCTCTCTATCAAAAACTCAGATACTGATGTATGCTTTTAAGCTCAGGCAATGACAGATAACATAAGTAGTCTGTCATATTTTGTAGAGAACAGTTAACTAGAGGTTCATTCCTGGGCTTTGAGCTTTTTTGTTTCTTTTTCTGGCTGTAGTTTGTGTCACAGTGTTTTACCCTTCCTGGTCCCAGGTGTAGAATCCTTGCTCAGCACCTCTCCCTACTTTCCCTCCCTAGACTTTGTTTTCTCTCAAGTAGCTTTCATTTTTGTTCTACCTGAATTCAGCCAATTGGGCATTGAAAACAGAGGAAAGAAAAATCCTTCACTGCTTCCCAGATCTCACTTGAAGGGGAAGCCTTACTGAGTCTGAACTCTTCAGAAACTTCTGTAAAGATTCACCAAATGTACACAAGCATGCACAAATGATGGTTTTCTCCAAAAGTTTTACCACTTGGTGTGATTAAAACAGAATATCTCAAAGATGTATAGAAGCACATTGCTGGGAGAATTCATTCCATTGCCTGTTTTCTAATTCCTGTTTTCAAAAGTCAAAAGTATTCAAATGTCTTGAACAAAAGGTTAATAAAATGCAGAAAGGGGGAAAAAAAAACCCATTGTTTTTCTGTAACATTTTTGTTCCAGCTGAAGATTTTAAAATAAATAAAACAAAAATTCACTTTAAAAAAGATTTTTGCACGTAGAATTATAGTTTGCACAATTTGGTAAAGCTTTGACCAATTGAAAATGAGAAAGGAGACAGCTTTTAATAACAGGGAATACTATCAGTTTGTTTAGAATGTATATTTGAAGATTATAAGACGACTATCCATGTCTTCGGAGTTACTGTCTTAACTCTGCATTTTACAGGAAAAAAATGATTGTGTGGATCTCTGAATTGCTTAGCAACTGTCTCTGTGTTAATTTCAGCATGTCTGTATGTTTTTATTAGGGAAGGATTTTTGTACAAGACATTTTTGGACTACTATAATTATAGAAAACCATCAAACTCTAGGTTACCTCAAAAAAAAAATTATACATTTTGAACTCTTCTATAATTAGAGGTAATAATGTTTTGCCATTATGTGCTCCTTTCACCTGAAGATCAAAAAGTCTTTTACAAACATTACATAAGCCTCACAAGTTATCATTGTATAGAAAGACTCATACATTGATTCCTATTATTTGGTTTGCAGGAGCTACAAATGAGCCAGTTCCCTTGAGGTTCATCTACAGATTTGAATTCATTGTGTATTGAGCTGTAGAGGAAATCTTCAAAGAGTGTCTATCTCTGCTTATTATCTTCCCATTTCTTTCTCTGTTTTTGAAAGTTTTATGCCCTCGTCGTGCAGATAGGGTTGAGAGAAGACATGTTTTGATGGGCAATTGCTCTGAGGCCATGAAAATGAAGAAGGTATGCAAATTCAGCAGCTCTTCAGCTACTCAGAGACTCTTAGGATGTTTTTCTTCATGGGCAGAGGTTTATGAAGATGTCTGACTGTTGACCCCAACTATAGATAGGACCCAGTTGTTTTTCTAGGGATTTTACCCTGCAGCCTAAATGAAATTATTGCATCCCCTTTCAAATCAGTACTGCGATTTCTGAAAATCTTGGGATCTACTAATGAAAAGTCCTATAAAGAGCTAGTATTACTGGAATGACATGCTAGGTCTGAATTAAAGGCGCATTGTTATTGGCTGAATACAGTTGTTTGTTGCCTACTTATTCCCTGGATTATCCTTAAGACTGCATTTTTTTTAATAAGCCTTGTTTTTCCCTTCTGTGAGGCAGCATCTCTGCTGGTTTACCTCTTCCTCTCCCTTTCTACTGCGAGGATCATAATTAAGCAGCCAAAACCAATTGCTTTTAAATCCCCAGCAGAAAATACTTTGCTTGAACATAAAAAAATGATAGTTTCATTTTACCTGACTTGCAGATTGGACTTAATTGTAGTTGATGCGGAGTAAACATTTCAAAAGCAAAAAAAACCCACTAAAACAATCCCTTAGTTAAAATGGAATTATTCTTGCTATAATTAATTAAAATGAAGCATCATTTGATGACAGAATTGCTATCTGAACTGGTAACAGATTTCTCAGCTCTAAGTTTACGTTATTTGTTAGACAAATTCTAAGATTAGGAAAACTTGTCACCATCTTTATGTATAAACCCCTTCCATATAGCTTTCAAGCCTGAGAATGAATTTGTATTTTAAATACAAAATCCCGTGAGAAAATTGCAGCCACCAAGATCTGACTGTATCCAGGATTCATAGGGAATATATGACCACCTACATGAAAGTCAGGGCTTTCTTTTCAAGCTGGTGACCTGTCTTTGCAGCATTTTCTTCTTCATCCTCATCATGACTCAACCAAAAAGAGCCATTATCAAAATAGTAGACTTCTAGAGGCTACAGACTCCCTTGAGCAGGTATGGGAATGAGAGGAGACCAAGCTTAATAACTTAGTAAGATTCCATTAAAGTTATTAGATAGTGGGCCTACTTTATAGAGCCTGGAACACAGGGGAAATGGTGTCCTAGGCAGCTGCATGTTTTCTGGGTATAGGTGCTGCGGACTGATTATACCTTACTCAAAATCTTTCTGACAAGACTCTTTATATTTGGGTGGTTTATGAGCCAGTGTGAATAATCAAAGCTTACTTTACTTAGCAGGTGAAGTGGGAATTGTGATTGGAAAGCTATGGCAATGTTGCTTCAGATTAATTTTAAACTAATTATTTTTTAAATTTGGTGAACTGAAACTGTTCATTTCAGACAATTCATTCAGAAGTTAATTCAATTTTTGGAGCATTTTAAGGGCAAAAGGTAGCTACTACAGGGGGCTTCTTGATCCTGTCCTTGGGCAGCTGAGGGCTTAGGACTTTATCCCATTGTCCACATAATCATTTCCTCGTCACTGGAGGTCATTTAATATCCAAGGAATTGGTAATCTCTCCATCTTAAACTGAATTTTTATGAACTATGAAAGATAGTTAAATCTAGGTTGCTCACTGATTTTTTTTATTTTTTTATTTTTTCATGACCTTCGTGTCCTTTCTTGCCTCTCTGGGCTACAAAATGCTTAGTTTAGATAAACTAGACAATGCTAAACTGCAGAGTCATATCCCCAAATTCCCTGGAGCTCAGTGATGCACACATGGAAGGTGTGACATGTCAGGTCAAACTGTTGTGGATCAGAGAAGAGTTCTGAATCCAGGCCACCAGCATCCAACTCGTCTCACAGACTTACAGAGTATTACAGCTGTTTAATCTTAAATGTTAAACAGTTTATTTTACTGTTGCTGAAATGAACAGTTTGGGTATTGTTTTCATATAGTAAATATCCATTTGAAATTACTGGCTGAATTTTATCTGAATTTGTATCCTTTGTGTTGATTAAGTTTTGTTTGCCTGGCAAATAGTCTTCCGTCTTCTTTCCTCCTACCCTATTACAACCCAGCACTTCTGATTTGACTCATCAGCCAGCACAGCATGGGGCTGCTTCTGAATGCGATGTGAAGGAGAATAGCTCTGTCCATTTGTGAATGAGTTCATCATTATTTTCATTCTAATAATAAATTATTCTTATCATGAGGTAACACTGTCTGCAGTATAAATATTTCTGGTTGTCATCTGATTCCTACATAGGAGTCTGGAAGGGAGCAGAAATTCCACCTAATTCTCTGGTGTCACAAACCAGGAACTACTGTCCTAGTGACTTGCACTTCCACAGCTGCCATGGCTTGCACTGAGTGCTGTCCTGGTGCAATGCCAGACTCATCTGATGGCAAGGTAAAGACTGGTTTAAGGTCCCTTTGCACACTGCTGCCACCTTTGTCAGATACAGTGTGTACTACTGAGCTGTGATAGAGGTCTTAGATTTATGAATGTATGATATTTTATTTGAAGATGCTATGATTAAAAAAAAAAGGAAAAGGAAGGAGGGAATAATATATGCTAATAATATTTTGTTTCTGTTAGATTAGTAGCAGCTTGCTAAAGTGGCCTGCCATCAAACAGTATTTATAGCAATGTATAAAACATATTAGTGACATCCCTTTTAAATTCAAAAGCTTTAGCTAATATTGCTGTCTGCATTCAAAGCAGAACTCAGTGCCTAAAAGCCGGTCAATAAACATTTTAGCACTGCTCTGTTCCAGTGATCTGAATTCAATAATGTTACCTTTCCAGAAGCTGCAAAATGGAAAGTGAAAGAATGATTTATGAAGCTTAGCTATGCATAGCCAGATAAGAAAGCTTTAACTGATGCTTGCAGGATTCTCTTTAATGAAGTACAAGTTGCCAAGATAAGTTTAGGTAAATGAAGCCTCTGCCACAATATGTTACAGCACAAGAAATGACAGACACAGCAGAGCAGATGGATGTTATTACAGAACAGTGGTGTCAAGAAATGTAGTCTAGGTAACTGCACAAAGACAGAACAGATGCAATAGGTTTAACAATTGCATGATACCAACGAATATTTATAGAATCTGTTTAAATTAAACCTATCAAACTTTCCTTAAATTTTCATTTAGCCTTCAGTGAGATCATATTGCTATGCCATCATTTCCTTTTGAGTACCACCCTTCATTTTTGTTATTTCATTAATAGCAAAGCACCAGTGCTTTTCTCTTCAAAATGTTGTTTGTTTCTTAATGCCTGCATAGTTGGCCATTTTAAGCAGCATTAATTCAAATAAGTAAAAATCTTATTGTATTTTTTTAGCATCCCAATTTAACATGTAACAGTTGATTGTGAATAAAATGAGATAGGTCCTGGGGCACAGGACCAAGAATTAGGAAACTTCCGTACTCTGCAGGAAAAAACTGGGATTAAGTAAATGCAGAATCTGCATTTGCATTATGTTATGTCCACTGCCATTTTATACTGAGTAGGTGAATGATTTTTAGGCAAAAAGATACATCAGTAGGGAGGTAATCCTAATATGACTTCTAAGACTGTACTTGAACAGTAAGTAAGCTTGTTTGGCTCTTATTTCTTGAACAACATGCTCTCTGCTTCTAATTTTCTTAGAAGTTAGGGCATTAAAAAGAAAAAAAATTCTATTTATAAGGGCTCTCATATTTCAAACCACAGTACCAGGAAAATGCAGCTTTGTCCTTTACATCCTGTCAAAAAAGCTATGCTAGCTTCCAAAGTGAGGTCTGTCACACCTGTAGGATGACAGTCCCTGTGCTGGGCAGTCTGCCAGACAAGTACATTTGATTTCTCTACAAATGTGCGTAGGATTGGATCTCACATGGCTGTGTCATACCATCTATCTACTTTGCCTGAGTGCTTTGTTCCTGTGTTTGCTCTGCCTATTGGAAACCTAGCACTGAAGGCATGTGCTGTCTTTATGTGCTGATAGTAGGTTAATTTCATAGACTCTTTGAATGCTGTATCTTTTTGGGGGGTTTGCAGGGAAAGTCAAAGGAGAACATGTTACGTGATGTACCTTTTTTACAGTTGAAATGCCTCCAGAAGAACTAAGATTAAACTGGTCAGTGGAGACTTTTTCTTTGGTACAATAAGATATAGAAATACTTCTGGTTCCTCCGCCAAATCAATGGCTTGGTCTTGTTTCTAGGATCACTCCTGTTCCAAGGTGTAGGTTTTTCCACGTTCTGTGGTGTTAAAGTCTCTCTTCAATTTTTTTCTTACTTTAGTCAGTGTGGGAAGAATGCAGGAGAAAGAAGAGTGGAGAAGGTGAGGGAGTAAAAGTAGGAAGCAGCAAGGGAACCTGCAGACATTAAGTTTTTTCCCTATGGCTAACAAAATAACAGAGGATCTGCATTTGTTCTGGTTACTTCAAATGTGCTTCTCTAATGCTGTGGCGTTATCATTAACTTATTGAGAAATGTCTTTCACATTTAGACAGCACCCTACCCCACTGTGAAATCTGTGTATTGCCAAAGTTTCTTTTTTCTATTTCTATGCTGTCTTCAGCTCTAGTCTGGCAATTTGCAGAGTGTTGTAAAATGAAACATGAACTGATGCCAAAAAACTCACTTAATATAGATAAATCTTGTGTTTTGTTTGTCAAGATCTGAAGGTTACTAGCTTTTTTAATTAAAAGTATTTTCTGCCTTTTTTTTTTTTAATCTCATTTAGACAAAAATCTGTCAGCAGATGAAGAACCAAGACATATCTGTCTTGCCTTTGTTGATTTGTCATGGTTTTTGTAACAATTTAGCCTGTATGTAAACCAAGACGGATTCCACTCAGATGCCACAATTGGTTGTGTTCCTTGTGGTGTTTTAATAATAGTTTCTACAGCACTGCCTTTTTATCCCTGCAAGTCTTCTTTCTAACTGCTGTGTTTATAAGGGTGGAGGAAGCTTGAGAGAGAGACAGTGAGAGAGAATGAGAGCAGTAATTCTGCTTAGAATTAGCTTCTTGTATTTTCTTTGTACATTATTTGTCTTTAGGACTGTTACAGCTAGGAGAATGTAATAAGGTCTGGGATTTATTTTTTGTGTTACAAAATCTGAATGTTATCTGGGTTCCAAAGATCCTGGTAGGCTCTAAAAGAAGAAGGGAGATTAATTTCTGCATCACTTGGTCTGCACAATGGACTAGTTAGAAATAAATTTGTCTTTTAGTCTTTTAATAAATTGGAGCAGGAATCCATAAATGCAAAACAAAGTAAGAACAGCTGTTACCAAAAATCAGTGAGTGGTTGTGGGCTTCCTTAGTGCCTGAGGAGAGAGAAGATAGGTAAGAAATATAATCCTGTGCTGCTGTCCTCCCCCTACACATTTTATAGGGATTTCAGAAATTGTTGTCACAACTAATTAGTGAATATTTGAGGGAAGAGGAATTGCTGGCTTGGCTGTCAGCTTCTAGCCTTTGTTTTCACTGGGCTAAAATCTGTCCAGGCTGGCAGAAGGACCTAATAGTACCTAAGCATCTAAGATTCCATAATGCAAAATATTTTCGTAGTTTGCATCTTTTTCTTTTTCTTTTTTTTTTTTTTTTTTAAAGCAAAGGAAGTATGTATTTTCCCATTCTTTTCAGCTGCCAAATGTTTCCTGAGAGAGGAGGAGGTTTTTGGAAGATATACTGAGCAACATGGTGTGCCTTTCGGATTAAGACATGATGATACATCTGGTAGACAGGAAAGGTTATTCCCTTTGAATAAAGGTTCAGTGGTGCTCTGAATTCTGTGAAGAAGAGCTGGTAGCTCTGCTCTGCTTTTGTGTGGCAAGGACGAGCAGTGCTTCCAAGTACTTGCTCTGCCTTTCCAATGTCTGTCTGTGGAAAGGAAAATTGTGCTTTGTTTCTTCCTGCCTGTTTGCCCCTCCCCCACCCATCCCTCTATTCATGCACTCACTGTCACCCCTATTGGTGCCAGGGGTAATTACAGCATCATGGACCCTGTTATCTAGCAAGAGTGGAGACGAATAGAGCTCAACTCCTGCACAGAAAGCTACTTACGCTTTAACTTGGCAAATCTTAGCAAGATGTTTCTACTAATTCTCTAACATGTTTTCTCAAATGCACCTCAGAAATATCAGCATTATTCAGGTCTGCCTCAGCATTTTGACCTTCAAAATTAAGAACTGAATCACACATAATTTTTCATATGGTTTGGTTTCAATGGTTCATGTAAGATGCTTGACTCAATTAAATAGAGAATTAAATCATAATTAGTTCAGAGTTAAGGGAATCGATCTTATACTGTATAAGGCACCTAGAAACTTCAAAGTGAGCAGCATTCCTTTTCCAACTACAAGGGAAAATGAAAGGAAGACAAATATAGCCTTCTGTTTTTATTATTTTTAAGAGCAGGAAGGTAAGATTTAAATAAAGCTCCTAGTAGTGAGAATAATAATAAACTAATTTATATATTTACCTTGGGTGTTCAGGCACCTGTAAATTCAAGGCAAATACTTCTACTCAGAAACTTGTAATTAAAAGTAGAATATACCAAATAAAAAAGGATTAGTCATATTGAAAATAGTAAAAAAACCCAACTTTGTGTTATAACTAGGATATAGAATAGAATAAAGATTCAAATTAAGAACTTACTGCTATGCTGAAGTGGCATAGGTCTGTCTTACTACTTTAACAACAGATTTCACCAGTATTTGAATCATAGAATGGTTTGGGTTGGAATGGACCTTAAAGATCACCTAGCACCAACCCCCGCACCATGATCAGGGACACCTTTACTCCCATTCTATTTGAATCTTCAGTCTCTGCCCCACTCCCTAGCCAATTAATAGAGATCCATTCAAATCCACCCAGGTGATGTGTTTGCTGGGTTTTTTTTTGATTGATTGGTGTTCTGGTACCAGCATCTAGGGGAGTTTAAATGACTTTTGTTTCTTTAACTTTCTGTTTGATTAATTTCCTGTGTTCCTCTGACTTAATGAAGTTTTATCTAGTCATATTTTGAAAATCTTAGTTTGCACTTGTTTATTTGAGGCTGTAATTTCCTATACCAGTGCTGGGGAAACTGATTCTTGCAAAGGAGTATTGGCCCAATTCTGGATTAGTGGATTAAGTACACATTTCAGAATTCCCCAAATTTGAAAGGTCAATTGAAATTTGACCATGGCTGAACTGATTGGCACATTCCTGGCTTCACAGGCCATTCTCTGTTGTGAAGACAAGCTTTTAGAATTATTGTCTTTTTTTTTTTTTACAAGCTAGTAGAAATATAAATAATTTCATATAAAATGGTCTTTGTACAATCCCATCTTCTTTACATGTGATAGAGTTACAGTTAATATTCCTCTCCAAGGCTGCTGCTCAGCAGTGGGGAGTAGTCACTTAAAATAAGTGATGTGTTGCCTGATCTGTCCAGAAAACTGTGGTGCCTAAAACTCTCCTTGTGGTACTTTGCCTTCAAGGTTTTGTGGCTTATTGCAGAAATTTTACAGTACAGTTTTCATTACTGCTGAATTATTTATTTTTTATTAATATGTCAGGTTTGGATCTTCAAGACACTGGTTTAAGACTCTACACTATAGTTTTTGTCAGACTTTAATCTGCCAGTCCAGGTCTATAATCGAGGTTCTGACTCCTCAGTTGTGAGCAATGTGAGGTGTGACACTCCACAGTATCTACATGCTTCTCTTTATTCAGGCTGCGTGAACACTAGTTCTGTGTTTAACTTCTCTCACTAGTACTTGTACTAGTTGTGCATGTGGAAAAATATCCACATACATATAAAAATGTCTGGAAAGTATACTGGATGTCCAGATTTCAGAAACAGATAAGAATCTAGCTGAACATGAATCCATATTTTCTGGTAGTAAGTTTTTGCTGCAAACCAACATTTGCCGGTATCCTAAAAGCCCCGCAGTTAATTTTTCCCTTTTATTTTAAGGTGATATATGCTAATTAAAGTACTGACAATTACTAGTAAGACCAGCTCATGCAATCTATGTTCTTTGAAGACATTTGTGTAATGTCTTTACTGGTTAAGAATACAGACAAAAGAATTCCTGATTCCAATACCAGAGGGTTTTGGATACAAGCAGGTAGAAAGAACCAGCCATAATAAATGCACTGCTGTAGTTCTGTTTCTTCTTAAAAGCTTAGGTATTGTGCCTGTTATTTTGAAGAATTTAATTTGGTTTCTCTAGAGGCTTATATCTGAACTACTCTCAGTTTTATTAGGTCCCAGTAGTTTGTGGTAGTGGTCTTTTACATAAACACTAAGTGATTCAAATGGAAGCTTTCTAAAACCTAACTCACAACTAATTCTTATTTCTTAGAGACAAGCATTTATCTTAGATGTTCAGGAAATTGAAAGAACAGTCTGTCATTTAGTATGACCCTCATCTAGTAACCAGTGAAAGTCCAAATCTGATGAGCTAATCATCTGTGTAGTGGTGCAGAGCTCATGTTGGGGGGTCAGTTGTAGAAAGACTTGTTCCAGGTTCTCTGGATGCACCTTTCTGCACTGATGAAAATTCTCGTCAGCTTTGTGAAGAAACTGCTCAATGAAAGTGAAATTTGGCTTTATTTTTTACTTAAAAGTATGTTGGTGATGACTCTACTGTTCGTCCTAAGTAGGAAAGTTCCAAAACAGTGGACATTTGGAAAAAATACCCCAACAAAACAAAACCCAAAACATATATATATGCACACACATATATAAAAAAAGAAACTTATTAATTGTTAGGAAGGATTTAAGTTCTTATTTATAAGGTACAGCAAATCTGGCTTTCACCACGGTTTTCAGCAGTTCAGTTCTGGACAGATTTATAAGGGAAACAGATCTGGTTGAATATTCAGACATTCATAATGTAGTAGTGAGCATTTTAATCCTCCTTTCTTAAATGCAGACATTAATTCAGTGACCAAGCAGAAGCTTTCACATTAGGTGTGCTAATCTACATTTGCTGGGGTGCTCGATATAGAAAGTTGTAACTGGCTTCAAAGCACCTAAGGACTAGCTGGAGAGTAGTGGGGGATATAACTGTTATGTTTTCAAACCTGAGTAAGTAGGTATGTGTGACACTGAGCTCTGTAGCTTACCCAGCTCTGAACTCTATATGGTGCTTTGTTACATGACACACAGAAGTTCTCTTGTTGCAGTAAGCAAAAGGACATGTTTTCTGAATCTTTCAGTCATGTCAGTTACTTTGGTGAAAGGAAGAAAGCCCTAAATATGCAAATAGCCACTGGATATCTGTAATTTTTGCCTACTGTGTTATAGATAGAAAGTATTTATTTCTATGTCCCATTTTGAACAGCTCCATTGGCAACTAAATAATTTCCTTCTTATTTGTTTAGTAGTCAGAATAGTGTTGTGCTCTTTAAGCTGTCACTAACTGGAACAGGCTAACAATATAATCATAGTGGGCTGATTGAATATAAAATGAGAAGTTTTGCTAGAATAAAGTGCACTTATCTGTCTCTCTGGTCTTTGACTGTACTAGTGTGATAATTGTATTGTGTGAAAGTGTTACATTAAGACAGATAAATAATATTCCAAGTAAAATCTCTCACTTATTATTGAAGTGATTTGAGATACCTGTATTGATCTCTATCCTAAAAACATATGTTTTGTGCTGGGTTTCTTACAAAATCAATATTAACAATTTTTGTAGAAGGAGTTCAAATCAGATGGGAATTTTTGCATGCTGTGACTTGCCTTTAGTTTTCTAGTAATTGTCATTTCTACCAGCCTTGGAAAAATTAAAAAGTGAGTGGCTTGTGTCACAGGTAATCTTCTCTGTTGCAAGCCATGTATTTTGTTTCCCTTAGGCTCTTCTTCTCTCTCCATTACGTAAGGATAGTGCATATCTTCATAGACATTTTGAAGTCAGATTTGAAAGCTTTTTGATAAACATCATGAGGAGAAGTGAACTTACCAACCCCACTTTATGGTTAGATGGGATGCTTTCTCATTTGGTGAGCAGGTTTTGTTCTAAGTATACTTCTCTCTGAAATACCATTTTTTTTTAATGGCAAAGCTTCACAGGATTGCCAGGATCATAAAGAATTGAGAGAAGCATTAAAATGGTTAAAAAAATACAGCAGCACATTTCCTTATCACATGAGCTTTGACCAGTGGCCCTTCTGAAAGTCTTGCTCTTTACTATGACGGAAGCTACCTCTATGCTGCAGAAGAAGAGACTGATGCTGCCAGGATGTAGGCTAACCTTTCTGCAAGTTCTTCAATAGGGCATTTAACAGTGAACAGTTCTGGAAACTGACACAATATATTCTATTCTAAAATTGTGTGTTCTGCACACAGTTGTGATTTGCAGAAGAAAACCCAAATGTATGTCTGTACGTGTTTGGACCTATACAGGCTTTGACGTCCTTTATAAGTAAAATGTAGAAACTTGCCTCTCAGATCAGACAGTAGTCTACTGTTAAAACAGCTTGAAGCACATAGACAATTTCCTTTTTTTGCCTTGATGCATTTAAAATTAAAGCTTCAGAGATACTGTCCTCTACAAGATATACTGATTCTCCATGATTGCACTCACGTAAATTCAAATACAATCTTCCCCTTTCTGTAATCACAGAAATCTTGATATTCCTGGCTGTATGCTCTGAAATGCCATAAGTAACTAAATCTTTCATCCATGGACAAGATAAAACAGTTAAAGGAAGGCATGGAAATAAAAAAACCTGCTTCATAAGAAGGACTTTATTTTTGCTGACTAAAGGCAGTGAATCAGTGAAGCCTCATCTGAAACTTAGAGAGACGAACTCAGGAGAGAACTGTGGGAAAGGTGCATTAACAGATGCACCAGCCATAAACTGAACTCTTCAGAAGAGGTGTCATGATTATTTCAGCCTTCAAAGTGGTTCCTTAAGACACTTAGAAAGAAAGAAAAAGATGTTCATAAAATCAAAAGGAAATATCTCATTTTTTTGTAGAAAGAAGAAAATTAGTGGAAGGAAAAATGCTTTCAAAATGTGAGAGAGAGCAGCTCTTAAAATGCTTTATTCAAAGATGCTTTCAAGGTAATAAACTTCTTGTTTATCCTTAGATGAGTTTAATTCATTCCTGAAATATGCTTCCAAAAAAAAATTATTTTTCCTTATTTCATAATTTGAGGGGGGGAAAAACCCCCACATTTCTTGACATTTGTTCTGGCACATCTCAGTGCAGTAAGGAATTCTTGCCTTTTGTTTTTTGGTTCCCTCTGAGATGGTAACATTTCTTGATATTGAAATTCCAGTTTCCTTGGTTTTATTTATCTCATTAGTGCCATTTTACTGTTTTAAGTTATTCAGAATACTTCTGTCTCTATTCCAGGAACTTTGGTTGTTTTAAAACTTGGGGGGAATGAGGATGAGGATGGTAGGAGGGAGGAGGAGAGTACTTCTGCTGTTTTCTTCCCACTTTCGTTCCCCATGTGTTTAATCAGTCACATTGTGTGTCTTGGACTTATTTTTCATCCTAGGATTTGGCATGCTATCATTCATTTTGTTAGCGCATTCTTTGCACAATGATAATTAAAACCTGCATAGGTAAAAAACATCACTCGATTTTCAAATCAGTTTGTGTTTTGCTTCTACCTCTTAGCGTTTTGTTTAACCTTCTCATACTTTTTCAGTTGTCCGCCTTCAAAATCATATTTTTAACCTTGAGCTCAGTTTAAGTGTTGTTGGAATTGCAAATTCATTCATATTTCAAGCTCCTGTTCAAGACTAGATCCCTGGGGCTATGAAATTTTGTTAAATGTCAGAGCTACAGTGTATGTTGTATTGTGTTTAATTAGGATTCCAACTAACATGCTTTCTTGAGGTTTTTAAGTATGCATGATAACAAGAAAAAAGAATCTTTTACCCTACAACTTCAGTGGTATTAGAATATCAGCCTTTTGAATGTACTTACCCAACTTCTTAATTTTATTTAGCAATTAACATTAATTAGGTATTAGCTGAGCCATAACATTGTCACCTTAATATATGTTTTGTAAAATATATTTTGAAAATTATACCACTGAATTACTCAGATTTTTTTTCAACCAGTGAATGTGGAGATGTGTTTTACATTTGAAGATTGAACATTACCACAGTAGAATCATAAAATCATAGAATAGTTAGGGTTGCAAAGGACCTCAAGATCACTGTTATTAATTTAAAACTAAAATTCAAATTCTAATTGACTTTCTAGTTGTGAGTGTTCGGCATTCACAAAAAACAAGAATGAAGCTTGTCACCTTAAGTTGAAAAAAAAGCTGTGATATTTCAGCCTTCAAAAGCCAAAAGCCTTTGTTGTGGAAGAATACTGTTGAAGTGAAGGAATTTAAAATGGAGCCCTAATGGAAATACTTTTCACAGTTACTGAAGAGCTGTTTGCCTTCATTCACTTAAAAATGTATTTTTGTACATAACTTTCTTGTGATTTATTACAGACACTTGAGTACGAGAAGTCAGTTATTACAGTTAGGTTCTCTCAACTTGTGTGTGTCCTGCAGTTGATACTCACACAAGCCTGGATACAGGCCAGGGTCTTTCTGCAAAGGCAGTTATTTCTGACACTATATAAATACCGAGTTTGGATAGCAATGTAAGGAGAATGTAGGTGTTCAAGGCCAGGCTGGATGGAGCTTTGGGCAACCTGATCCAGTGGAAGGTGTCCCTGCCCATGGCCCAGGGGTTGGAACTAGATGATCTTTAAGGTCGCTTCTGACCCAAACTAGTTGATAATTCTATGAGAACTTGGTCAGTGGGGAGCAGCAGGCCAGAAGAAGTATAGCACTGATTCATCTCCCTGTAGGAAATGTTTCTTCTCCAAAAAGGTATTTCTTTTGTAGCTTATAAATCTCAGGAAGTTTGTTTTGCCATTTCTTGGGCTTTGGTTTGACTGTGTAAACTAACCCATGTTTTCATACTCTGTGAAAGTATTCATTATTTGACAAAAGAAAGAGAGCGTAGTGTATGCATATATATTGTTTGTATCAATCAGCCTCCAAAGCAAACACAATATAGAGATATAAAGTTCACATTTTTTTCATTTAGACTTGTAACTTAAAATTAATTATGTAAATTCTTGCCTAAACACTTGATTTCTGAAGGTGGTAAGAGTGTAGTGCTCTGCTTGTGAAGTCTATTGTTGTAGTCTAGAGTATGCTCTTGTCACAATGAGCTCCTCATATCAAAATTCCAGCCATAGAAATAAATCTTGCCTTTCTTTTCAAGAAGCTTTTTAATTAAGAGCAGCTTTGGAATGAATTGCCAGAGCAGTGGTGAGGTGCTATGGTAGCTTGAGGAAAGTCCCACCATTGATGCTTTGAATCATTTTTAAAGTATGCCCCAGTATTCAGTTCTGTTCCACCTCATCCTAAGAACCAAAGCATTATTTTTCTTTTTCAAACAAGAAAAGTGGCAACTTCCAGTTCCAAAGTTAGATGATTGTACACAATTTCAGGAATTTTTTTGAGATTTCTTTTGTGATTTTTCCTTAGCACACCCTGCTCCTCCAGATAGGGATGATGGATAACAGATAGCAACACCTAAAAGCATAAAAAAGCTAGAGACTGAAACGAGCAGTTATAGTAGTAGTTTCAGTGAGCTTTCTTTGCTATGAATGATACTGGTGCATCTTCCCACTGCTCCTCTGCCACTTGGGTTAAAACTGGCAAGTAAGGGGTAAGCAAGTGGTAAAGGGCATTGTGTTTGCTTTCTGATGGTCTAAATTCAGTTAAAGATAAAATCAGAAACATGGTATTTTTCTTTCTCATAAGGGTATTCTAAGAGTAGGACATTATAGGTCGTGAGGTATTCAGGTACTAGAGTGTGAGGTTCCCATAAATGTATGCTCTCTAGCCTCTGCTTAATCCCTTTATTTCCTGTTCAGTCCTCTGTGCTTTGAGAAACACTTCTGTTGAACTTTATGGTAGGATATTTTCTCTTCTCTTATGTTTTGATGGAAATAACTCTTTGTCGTCTGATTTAGCCCTTGTTGAAATAGGGCAATTGAGATCTTAGAACTCTGCTAAAAGGATCTTTGCAGATTTGTGTAATTGCATTCCTGCACTAAATAAGACAGTCATGATCATAAAGGATGGTTGGTTGGTTTGTTTACAGGAATATTTTTCCTCATTGAGGAGTCGTAAGAGGATTTGAAAAAAATATTAGAAATATGCATTTTGGTAACTGTTTTCCTGTCCAGTTTGATGTCAGTTCTGGCTGCTGGGATGGCTAAACAAATAATGATGCTAAATAAATAATGATTCATTGGTCTTTTACATTAATTTTGATTTTTATTAATGATCAAAATAATCTATGGTTGTTGATTCCATTGAAAATCTGTATGCCCCAATGACATATACAAAAATAGCTGGTTTTATGCTGCTAAGATTTATGGTCATTCTGGTGGTTCTGATGAAAAATTACAAATGCCCATGAAATAAGTCAGCTCTGCCTAGTTGCCTATATAGAAATAATCTTCCTAGTAGCCATAGGGAGTTCATCACGTGTGAAAGTGCGATAAAAGGTAAGACAAAAAAAGAATTATTATGGCATTTGTCAGTAATGTGTCTGATCTTGAGAGGCTGTGCAGATGGATATGCAGATGTATGAAGACAGAAGATTATCTTTCCATCATCTGGATTAATCTCCAGAGTAGCTCATGATTTCTGATGGGGTTAGAAGCTGCCCCAAACCTGTCCCTTGTACATCATCACTGAAAGCAGAATAAAGTGACTAGCAACTTCTTTTGACATGCTGCATGGTCAATGAGATCTGTGTTAGTGTCTATTCAGACTTAGAAAAGATGAGTAAATATAATGTTTTTCTCAAAGAGTGAGCTTGCTATTTCTGTATATGGTATGCTGTTCAGGTAGAAAGTATCTGGTTTAGTTAATTACTATTGAAACTTGCTAAGTCTGGTTAACTAACTTGATGTGTTGTGGCTTTTCTGATGAAGACAAAGGAGTTAAATATTTGTCATGGTGTTTAAAGCACCTTGCTTTAAGGATCTTTTTGTACAAATAGTTTTTGTTGAAACCCCCAAACTGATTATTTTCATGCTACTATATATAGTGCATATTTATGAAATACACAGAAATTAGTATTGGTTTCTCCAGGTGCACTGCAGGGGAAAAACAATTCTTATTCCAGCAGTCAAATGAATGATCTACTCTTAGTTACCATTTTAGTGAAATTGCAGAAAGCAGTGATTCATATTGTAGTTGCTCTAGGCTTCTCATCCATCCACTTTCATGGATTATTTTTCACAATCTAATCAGCAGTCAAAGGTAGTATAGATCACAACATATATTATGAAGATATCTTACAATAACTAATGTTCTGCTTTCCAGCTCTATGGAACAGTGACTGGGAATTGGGGCACTGTTCAGAGGGGAAGTGTGTGAGAGAGGACAAATGAATTCACCTCTCTTTCAGTTTCATTCACATTCTTTACCTTCTTTGATAAGACTGTAAATTGCTCAGAACAGTGCCTTCTAATGTGTAAGTATATTTTATACAGGATCAAGTATAATGCAGGACTGATCTGAGGCATCTATAGCTAGGAAAGGACAGTTATGCTATTTCTTGGTCAGCACTTTAAATTTTCAATGCAATAAATTTGTGCCTATTTCTCACTTCTTTTGTTTCTTGGTACTTTCTGTCCTGCATCAGCAGTCAGTTTTTTGTTTGTTTGTTTTAAAAATAAGTTTCAGTACGGTAATATTTTTGAAATTCACTATGGGCTAGTAAAAAGCCAAGTAATTTCATCAACAGTCATGGGTTTAGAACGGTTCTGTTAAATACTGTGTGATTATTTCAGGCATATAGCACCATACAAATACATTTAAATGTATTTGGCCAAAACCGGGAACCAATAATGAAATATAATACCTAAAAGAATGAAAAATCATAGTTTGCTTCTGTGTGTGGTTAAATCTGTACATAAAAAAAAAAAAAAAAAAAAAAAGTGCTCATCTGATTTTAGTAGGACTACTCTCTTATGTAGAAATTAAGCACATGTGAAAGTGCAATCAGATCACAGACATAATGGTCAATCTCCCATGATATCTTTAAGGTAGTAACTCAGATTCTCAACTTTACTACTAGCTCTGCATGCATTTCAAGATATTTATGGACACAGTTAGAACTAAGATTGTTGTGTATAAGAATGTACAGAATTAAAGATGCTTTTGGCTATCCTTGGATTCTTTTAAAATCGAAAGAGGAAGTTCTGTAAGAAACAAAACTTTGCACACTTGATTGCTATGCAGTTGTCACTAATTGTGTTTCTAGGGTGATGTTGCACACCTTTTACCGAGCAAAGCCTGAGCAAACAGGTCTTTTATATAATGATGAATCAAATTTTGATACTAGGTATTTAGAACTAAGACCCATAACTTTTGGTTACTTCTGCCTGTTTGTTTTTCAGTAGTCTCTAGTCATGCTGCATAGGAATCAGATGCTTTCTGTGGCTAAGCCTGTTTATTAGGGATCATACAGCTGCACTGGAGAGTATGGCTCTTAGCTTTTGAGTGAGGAATGTGAATTTGATGAGCATTTCCAAAATTCCATCTTGGGAATAGTCCCATTCCCTGATTAAGCCGCTATAGTGCTATCAAATGCAAATACTTCTAAGAACCAAGTGTGGAAATAGTCAGAATGTTCTATGGAGGAGAATCTACCAAACACAGGAATCAAATTATCCAAGGTAAAATGGTGTCTGGTAAGTGAAAAATTGGATTTTGTGCATTTCTAAAATGACACCATAATGGCATATTTGGCCAAATGTTTTACATGCATATTGTAAATTTGATACCTGATGTTTTTCTCCCATGTGGAACTTTTTTAAGACGACTTAAACACCCCCTCCTTCTGTCACCAATGTCTTGGTAATATCTGGTCGTATTTGAATTTTATCAGGATAGGCATGAAAAATCACAACTCATTTAAGAAAATTTTGTCCCTGGGTTGTATGTTAGGCATATAGTATAGCTGTGACTTATATAAAGTCAACAGTTTATATGGAATGGATCCTTATCTTTACTTCACTGAAGCACTGAATGTAGCTTATTAAGCTGAGATGAATGACTGCTGACATCACCTACTTTCCTGTGTAAAGAGTTGTTTTTTGTCACCATCTGTTGTTATATGAATCATGTTTTTCTTATGACCTTATAAGAAAAAAAAAATAGCAGGAAAAAAAAAAGAGATAATAAGGAAAAAGTCTTGGATATGATGGCCTGGTAAGGGGATTCATCTTGTTAGGAAAGGAGTACTGCTTGCCTTGGCTTCTTTTACTGGCACTTTTGTACAGCTAGCTAGTTTCTACCAGCTTGGAACAAAGTGGCAGTAAAAGTTATCTAACTATTCTATGATCCTATTACAGAAGCACAGAATAGTTAAGGCTGGAAGGGATCTCTGGAGGTCATCAGGTCCAATCCTCTAGCTCAAACAGGACAACTTAGAGTCAGTTGCCCAGGACTGATTCCAGGCCGCTTTTTAATATCTCAGAAGGAGGAGACCCCGCCACCTCTCTGGGCAACCTGCGCCAATGTTTGGTCACTCTCCAAGTGAAAAAAGTGTTCTCTGCTGTTCAGAGAAAACCTCCTGTGTTTCAGCTTGTGCCCATGGCCTCTGGTCCTGTCACTGGACACCACTGAAAAGATCCTGTCTCTGTCCAATTTGTATCCTGCCTTCAGTTATTTATACATGTGTATGAGATCCCTCTGAGCCTTTTCTTCTCCAGGCTGAACAGGCCCAGCTCTCTTAGCCTTTCCTCATAGGAGAGATGCTCAAGTCTCCTAGTCATCTTTGTGGCCCTCTGCTGGACTCTCTTCAGGATGTTCTTGTCTCTCTTGAACTGAGGAGCTGAGAACTGGACCCAGCACTCCATGTGTGAACTTCCCAGTGCGGAGCACAGGGGGAGGATCCCCTCCCTCAACCTGCTGGCAATACTTTTCTGTGTAGCAGTCCAGGATACCATTAGCCTTATTTACCACAAGGGCACATTGCTGACTCTTGGTCAAATCAGCGTCCATCAGAAGCCCAGTTCCCTTTCTGCACAGCTGCTTCCCAGCTGCATGGCCCCCAGCCTATATTAGTTGTTATGTGAGATTGTTCCAGTCCAGATGCAGTACTTTACACTTTTGTTTGTTGAATTTCATGAGGTTCTTGTCAGCCTCTTTTGCCAGTGTAACTACTTCATGTTTATCCTGTGTGTTCATGTGGTGAAATGTTTGTGGATTTGGGCTTCTTGTTAAATAAAATATATCTTTGCTAAGGTTTTGATTCATTGTGATGAAGTCAGCCAAACTGCTTTCTAGCAACAGGGAGGAGGAAGCATTACATTCAAGTAACAGTCACAAACCAGTAATCTTTACAAACTGGCATAATCACAGTTTACTTTCCTGGATAGACTGAGATGGTGTTTTTCCTGCCTTGCCCAGAATAGATATGTAGGTGGATGAATGAAGTAATGTTCTAAAAAATGTTGCCCCTGTTAGTTTACATGCAGGGCTTTTTTGTGGTTTGTGGTTTTGGGTTTGTTGGGTGGGTTTTTTTGGTTTGTGTTTTTTGGTTGTTTTTTTTTTTGTGTGTGTGGTTTTTTTTTTGTTGTTGTTGGTGTTGTTTTGAAGAAATAATGTCAGAAAGAATCAACAGTATTAATCATTAAAAATAGGTTTTTAGAAGAAAACTAAATCAGACAACTGTCATTATTATTGGAGGGCCATGAGGATGATCAGGGGACTGGAGCACCTCCTGTATGAAGATAGACTGAAAAAGTTGAAGCTGTTCAGCCTGGAGAAGAGAAGGCTGCGTGGAGACCTCATAGCAGCCTTCCAGTATCTGAAGGGGGCCTATAAGGATGCTGGGGATGGACTTTTCATTAGGGACTGTAGTGATAGGACAAGGGGTAATGGGTTCAAACTTAAACAGGAGAAGTTTAGATTGGATATAAAGAAGAAATTCTTTACTGTGAGGGTGGTGAGGCACTGGAATGGGTTGCCCATGGAGGCTGTGAATGCTCCATCCTTGTCGGTGCTCAAGTCCAGGTTGGAGAGAGCCTTGGGTGACATGGTTTAGTGTGAGGTTGGAACTAGATGATCTTAAGGTCCTTTCCAAACCTAACTATTCTATGATTCTATGATTCTATTATTACTGTTCATTAACTGGCTTTGGGACTCAGGCAAATATCAATAGATGCATGTGGAATGATTACTACCAAAATATAGCAGCTGTTAAATTAGAATTCCAGAAGTCATTTACCCATGTAGAGGACAGTCCAGTAGCACTGACTTTCTAGCCGGTAATCAGGATGATTACAAAAGATGAAGCAGACTGCATGTGATAAAATGAGCCCACAGAAGATACTTAGAGCTAAGAATCTTCAGAAATGCCAAGCCAATACATTTTCTAGGCAGCAGTGTAGGTATAAAGGAGTGAACCACCACTGTGCTCATGTTGACTGACCTGTACACTGATGTAGCTACAAATCTAAAGGACTACATTCCTGGGGTCAAACTGGTTCATGGGTCCTCCAGTTCCATGTTGATGTCCTTTCACTGTATTTTTTTTTTTTCCTACCAGGTTCCTTGTTTTCACCTAACCCCCCTATGCCTTAGCACTCTCTTCAGTTTTAACTCTTCCTATTCTGCTTTTGAGACTATGTACTGCTGGGGATGTATTTTCATAAACCTGCCTGTTTTTAACTGATGTTAAAAGTTCACAAGGTCATAAGCAGATGCTAGTTGCCAGCAGATTAATAGCTGGCTCCAAGCTTGGTGTCATTGGCAGAATTTTGGTTTTTGGGAATTTTTTTGTTTCACAAAACACCAGGCCTTCTGGCAGCAGGTGTGGTATAGGGGTGGTGTAGGGCTTGTTGAAAGAGCTTTAAACTAGATTTGAAGGGGGAAACGGATAAAACAAGGCTTGCTAGAGATAAGCCTGGAGGTAGCATGACAGGGTTTGAGGAACAGTGTGCTAGTGAAGTCTTTTGGTCTGCTGTTTCAGTGGAGGTCAGGAATGGAGATCCATGTGGCAGCCAAGACACACAAGGGTCATTGATATGTTAGAAACCACATAAGTGCCTGAGAATGCTCACATGGGAATTAAGGTTTCTAATCCCCAAAAGCTGTAGATTTTTGTCTACCCAGGCTTCAGCAAAGCCTTGACAACCTTTCCCACTGCTTTCTGCTAGAGAAACTGGCTGCTTGTGGCTTGGATGGGTGTACTCTTCACTGGGTAAAAAACTGTCTGATTGGTTGGGCCCAAAGAGTGGTGGTGAGTTTGTGGCCAGTCAGAAGTGGTGTTGCCCAGGGATCAGTATTGAGGCACTCGTGGTCTATGAGTGGTAGGGTAGAAAACAAGGTGTGTGGTGTTATACAGTTTTTATTCCTTTCCTTCTGAACTCTACAGCATTCAATGAGCCTTGTATCTCCCTAAAAGGAGAGACAAAGAGAGAGAGAAGGATGGCAAACATTTATAGATTTAGAAATTTCCATATCTAGAGAAGAATTTTTAGAAAATTATTTGCTATTTTTCTACTCTCTTTATCTGATGGGTACATGAGGGTGGCATCAGCTGGACCCACATTATTAATCTTTATTCTGGTCTGAAGGAAAAAAATGCTGCATTAATATGCTCAAGTCATTTTGATGTGAAGTCATATGTCAGATCATGAGACATGATTCCAAATGTTAGTGGAATGACCTTTCTACTGACAAATGGCACAGCCTTCAACTTTTAATGGTTTTGGGGGCAGTTTATGTCCAGGTAGTAACTTTTACATATTCAGGAGTAGGGAGAAAGTGCATTGTTTTTATCTGGTTTGCCTATCGTATGATATGAGCTAGTTAAAGAACACTGAGGTAATTACTAAAATAAGATCATAACCCACATTTTGTTCTTAGATTACGGAGTTGCTGTAGTGTATTTCTTTCATATTAATGATGATGCTTTTGATGGTGATCATAGATATGAGTAACCTGCATATATGATATTTGGATAACTTGCTTGGCATTGAAGTGAAAAGGTTAGAACGGCAGCTTTGATTAGGGTGTGTTCACATCAAGCTCCTCAAAATCAGAAAAATCTATTATTGACATGAATGGGCTTTGGATTAAGCCTAAAAGTAACTGAAGTGTAGATCTTAATTTTTCATATGTTTCTTCACAATGAGTCATCTTTCCCTCTAAGATTTGGTGATGGCGGGGAGAGGAGGGGGAGGCAACAATACACATACAGGTTATACCTGTTTGTTTTCACATGCGATATTTTTGTTTCAACATTACAACAGGACCGCAGTTACGAGAAACTGTTGACTCTATTTAAGTCCATAATGACAAATCATGACTTATTTACCTTTAAATTTGGTATAATATGTAGTTAATTTAATGTTCTGTATATGATAGGACAAATACGGGTTTATGGAAGAAATTTCCTGTAAGAAGTCAAGAGAAAATGAAAATGAGTTTGGCTGAAGTGTTCTACATATTAAGATGCCCCTTGTGCGCAGACCAGCTTTCTCGCCTGTTAAAGATAATATTTTTCCAACTTTCAGTGATGAAAAGAAGAAAGGTCTGCAGCGTAGAGACTTCAGAAACAGGCAGTGTTTTGGCATACTTATTAACACACTTTGTTTTGCAGATAATGAGAACATTGCAAGCTGTTTGGGTCTTTTGTCAAAAAATTCCCACCAGAGGCTCTTGTAAGCCGCCATGGCTTCCAGTGATTGATTCCTGTGGAGCCCAAGACTGATTTGACTGTTGTTGTCAGCTGTTTCTTGTGTCTGTTGGTGCCTGTTTTGCTATCAGTGGGCACCATGCCAAAGTTCTGAGAAATCCATTGGCTTTAGGTGTCCTCCCCTTCACTCCTTTCTTCGTGGTTGCAATTTTCATCAGCTTCTCATTGAAGAGAGCTGTCATTTTCAAGCACATCACATGATGACATAGATTAGCTTGCAAAGCCACATCCTGGATAGAAGTGAAATGGAACTAATGGCTGGCATATGGAAGCAGAATGTACAACCACAGCGGATGAAGTGCATCAGACCTTGCTGTCCTTTGAAATTTTTAACAAGCCAATGATCAGCAGTAATTGAGATTTCTAAAATGAATATTCCACTGTATGTTACAGACTAAAATGGCAACTTTTTCTTTATCGACACTTATATCATAAATTTCTGTAAGACTTTTCCTTTCTCAACACTTGCAGCTTTTTTTCTAAAAGCCAATGCCCAGCAAGTGGCAACAGAAATTATGTATAAAGGTCAGACAATCACAGTGGCTATCCCCCAAATCAAAAGAAAAGAGCAGAATATTACTTGGGCAGGCTTAACAGTTTAAAGCAGTCTTGTAGGCACATGAGGCTGGGAGCTAGGTAGTAGGAAAAGCTTTCCTATGTACCATTAATACCGCACAACAATGTTTTGAATCTTGGAGTGTCTTCCATCTAGAGGATCATGAAAGAGCTGCGGGCCACTAGTGAGGAAAGCCACAGTTTTGAAGTGGAAACAGTCCTAGCCCTATGTTTAGTATAAATAGCTGAGAAACAGTCCTTCCTAGATAATAGCTGAGAACTCTTAACATGTTAGATTTGATTTTAGAATCCTGAGTTTGGATATTGAAGAATCTCTGTGTTACCAGGACTCAGCTGTACCACTTCTGTCTAGTTCTTAGGCTTAGATGCTTTTACAATCTTAATAAATTGAAGGCTCTCATCTGGAACAGATCTCTGATCTCTAGAAAGCTGTAGCAAGTGTTAATTTCATGAAGTGCAGAAACGGGTCTTGTGATAGCCTGTTGCCCAGTGAGTGCTCTGATCAGGCTTCCTCACAGTCCTGTAGGGTTTCCTTCTGTTTCTGGCACAGCGAATCCTAAATTCTTTTTTGTAGATTGGAGCAGCTTCAGTGTAAACAATATAAAAAGGTGGAGTAGTGGGGTGAGGAATAAAAAAAGGTAGAGAAGCAGCATCATTGCGGCTGATACTTCCCAAAGTTAGTATTTTTTTCTTAGCTTTTGAGGAGATGAGGGAGTGTGAGCATTTTGGAAGGTGCTGCAGAATGTAAGAGGATGCTTCTTAGGAGCCAGAAAGATTCTTAAGAATAACTAAGCATTACAAAGAGGTGAAATCTAACATGATCTGTACTCCACAGCTCTTCTCATTGATAGGCAATTGCCCACTCACCACATGCACGCCAGATACATGAAATCCAGGTGTTTCATGGGGATTATAGGTTATACCACATGGACTAGCCAAAAAAAAGTTGCTGTAACAACCAGCAGTTAGCATCTAAGTCTCCTTTTGAATTCAGCCCCAAACCTACATATATCCCCAAATGTGTGGGGTTTTTTTTACCTGTTTCACATATCTGAAGTAGTGCTGTGCATAAATCGGTGGATGATGAATAAGTAAGCGTCAGCCTAATGAAATCATTTGATTGCCAGAGAATTTTCAGAAACAGATTTTCATGTATGGTGCAGGTAACCAAGTGTGTTCTTCTCTGAAAATGTGCACCATTGAACGCCTTAGTCACAGAAATATAAAGCGGTACTTTTGAACATTGCTCCTGTCAGTTTGATCTCAATGTGAGGTCTATCTCAGTCGCAGATCTCTGTTTTGCCTCTGTGCTCATTTTTTTTTCTGCTTATAAAGTACGATTTGATATATATAAAAATTGTGTTTACTAGCAATGATATAATTTCTTTTTTCTTTTGTTCGAAAGAGATATTTTTGTAAGAATCCATATTTGCTTTATATAGACAGCTTTTGTCCCATACAGGTGACGATTCTGGAAAAGCAGAGGTTGTTTTTTGTACAAAACCATGTAGTTCTCAGTAGCAAACTTAAAAATCCAAACAATAAAATAGTCCTTCTGCCTCCTGCTTTGATGAACCAGTTCCACAGTAGAGAAGTGTCCCTTCCTAGGATTGTAATAAATATGAAAGATACCACCTAATGCTCTAATCACCACACTGTAAAAACAAGCATGGCACAATCTGTAGGAACATGAAAGCACATCAGTTATGAGTACAAGTATAGCAGCACAGCTATAATGTGAGGAAGAGATGCCTGTCTTAAAAACATCTGCTACAGACTTTTCACCCAAAAAAAAAAACCAAAAAAAAAACCAAAACCAAAACCAAAAAAAACCAAAAAAACCCCAAAAACATCCAATGCTATTAAAGGTTTAGGAAAGGTTGTTGTTCCCCTGCTCTATCAGTCTAATAACATTTCTCTCCAAATTTTGCCTTGCCTTAAGAAAACAGTTTATATCTAAGGCTGAAACACAGTCCTTCAAACGCACATTGTGATTTACTATGCTCATTGCATAGCTAATATTGCAAATTAATTATACTGATTTTAATGTAGAGTGGATTAACACCGAGTTAATGATATTTTTGAGCTCAAGACCAGTGGAAATACATTCATTTTCTTTTAAGATTCCAAGAGAAAACTGATATTTAGGAAATTTTCTTTGACAAAGGTCAGTTAAAGAGGATGAATGTTTGTATTAAGTTTCATGTACAGAGTGCTGTTGTGATTTATGTTGTTGAAATTATATCTGGAGGATCACTCAACAGCCCTATAATCTAGTCTCTTTAAAAGTATGGTAGGTAATGAGATCTCTCATCTATTTGTTTGATTCCACAGAGTAGCATATTGACAGAACTAACTTGTTTTCATGGTTTAACCTCAGCTGACAACTAAGCCCCACGCAGCCGCTCACTCACTTCCCCCTAGTGGAATGGGAGAGAGAATCGAAAAAGTGAGAAAACTCGTGGGTTGAGATAAAGAGAGTTCAATAGGTAAAGCAAAAACCCTGCACACAAGCAAAACTAAGTAAGGAATTCATTCACCGTTTCACATGGGCAGGCAGGTGTTCAGCCATCTCCAGGAAAGCAGGGATCTATCACGTGCAATGATTACTTGGGAAGACAAAACACAGGAATTCCAATCACCCCTTCTCCCCCTCCCCCCATTCCTCTTTCTTATTCCAGCTTTATACGCTGAGAATGGTGTCATGCGGTATGGAATATCCCTTTGGTCAGTTGGGGTCAGTGGTCATGGCTGTGTCCTCTCCCAGCTCCTCGTGCACCCTCAGCCTACTCACTGGTGGGGTAGGGTGAGGCGCAGAAGCAGAAAAGGCCTTGGCTCTGTGTAAGCACTGCTCAGCAATAATTAAATCATCCCTATGTTATCAACACTGTTTCCAGCACAAATCCCAAACATGGCCCCATACCAGCTACTGCGAAGAAAACCAACTCTATCCCAGCCAAAGCCAGAACACGTGTGTAGGAAGAGAGTGGTGAGACTGCACTGGCCTCACTAATGTGGCTCACAGTTAGCAGATACTATTTCTGAAGGCTTTTTGTGCATTGTTTAAAGCTACTTCATAGAACTGTAGTGGGATTTGTGTCACCAAATATATATATGTTTTTTATAGTTCTGTTTACTCTGACAAATTTCAGGTTTGAAGGCTGGCAGTGGATAGGGATGGAGACCAATCCACTTATTTCTGTACATTTAAAAAGTGCAATAAAGAATAGGGTTGCTCTGCATGATGCAAAGATGGAGAAAATCCATTTCAGTCAATATGCTTCATGCTTGAAAAGTGATTTTCAGGTATAATCACAGCCTAATAATCTTCAGTATCTGTAGTGAAGCAGTGATGTACATTAAAATGCAGTATATGTTGTTTCTTTTGGGGGGGTAGGTGAAGAGCCAATCACAGAACAGGAGGGCAGGAGAAGAAACAGCAGTCTTATACTAGAAATTTGAAATTACCTAATGGAGACTAAAGCAGTGACAAAAGGGAAAAATCAACAGCAACTCATCTATAGATTTTGGAAAGAAATTTTCATAAGGTTTGTGAAGTTAACTGGCCCACTCTGGGAAGACAGGTCTTCACAGCTACCCTTTTAGAGGCTAACCTAATATTTCCTGGCCTTACTTTTATTATTATGCACATTTACATTATGTCAGAAGCTCAAATAGAATTTAAAAGGACATCTGCAGAGAAATAATTTTTTTTGTAATGGTACCTGATTGTTTTCAATTGGGAGGACATTAATGCATTGGTGAAGTGAAAGTCATACACGAGTAGGCAGAAGGAGCAGCTAGGTGTGGTGTGTTCCCCCTGGTTTCCATATAAACAAGTTTTTCAGTTTTGGCAACAGGTTTTCATTTTGTTTTCTGTTTTATAGCATGGGGCTTATCTGGCCTCCATCCCCCTCTGTGAAGAGCAGACAAAAATCTCCCCAAGCTCTGACTTAACAGTGGGTCTCCCCAGGCTGTAGTGAGGCCTGCACAGTGCTAGATAAGAAAAGAGTATACTTCAAACAACTTGGCATTAATCAGCCAGCAAGGCTTCAAGCTCAGTGTTAGAGCAAAGGAACGTAGTTCAGAGGCTTGCTTACATTAAATGAAATTAAATGAGACTGACTCACTTAATTCTTGCTTTTAAAAAGCTCTTGAAGTGCTGTTTTAAACCAGTTACTTTGTGACGCCACTGAGTGAGGCAGTTAATCTGGCTCATCTAAGAGGGAAAGTGGCAGACCCCATGGGATTCTTTCGGAGAGTTGCTGAGCTGGCCTTTGAAGCAATTTCCTTATATCTTATTCATACCTTTTCAGCCTAACATATTGTATCATCTATTACCTTTAACTAGAAAACTCGGCTCCTCCTATCATATCACTGTTAGGGCAGTCCTTGTAAGGAATGCAGATGGTAGCTTAAATTGCATTCTGAGGCAACACATGGTCTTCTGCTTTGCATCCAATATCGCAGTGATTCAGAGGCAGTGTTAGCTTGGGCATTTAAGGGCAGTGAAGGAGGTGACAGCAAAACTTTACTTTGTAAAGTTTCACTCTGCATTGTGATGGAGAAGGGCATTGGAGAATTTGACCAAATCTGTGTAGAAAGCTGAGCAAAAATTCTTTATTCTCCTCATTTTACAAGTTTCAAAAATTGAAGAAAGTCAGTATGCTCTGTGGTATATTCACGATAATACAAGATTTTTGAAAACCACATAGATGGCAAGTTACAAGTACAGTCTAAAGTCTAAACGGACTGTGCCTAAGAAAATCCTGTAGTTATAGAAACTATTCTAAAATGGTTCTGTATTAAGGCTCTCTTTCCTAATTAAGTGATTAGCCAATCAGAGCAATCAATTTATGCTAATGAGAGGGCTAATAGTGAATTCCCAGTTGGGGTTTAAATCCATGGCTGTAAGCTCAGAAGCATCTGTTCTAATGATTAAACCATTTGCTCTGTATATATCTGATACTAGCTCCATCAGTTAAACCTATGATAACTGTATCTCTTTCACCTTAGACAGAAAGTAAAAAACTAAGAAAAAAATCCTGTACTGGCATTGTCATTGTACTTTCTGAACTGTGCTGCAGCAAGAACAGGTCTGTAGCACTTAAAACTGTTTCCTTTGTTCCAGCAGAAACAAAGGTCACCTACCAAAATTATGAAAGCTTATACTGAGCAGTGGTGCCATTCTGGAGCTCAAGTATACTTGCCACTGATGTATCTATTTGCATTTACAAAATAATAGCCTTAAATGCAAATAGTCAGGGGTTTTATGGAGATAGAAGAAAGGTCAATAGGAAGCTGGAGGAGTTCTGTGTGAGTGTGAGGGAAGAGGGATTTTAATAAGCAATTAACAACAGATATTTATGGTCCCTACCTTACCAGATGAACACTTCAAAAACTAAGGTAAATGAACATTTATAACTGTCTGGAAGGAAAATAACACTTTTTGTCTATTTGAAGGCCACATCCTCCCATCAGTCTCTTTCTTCTACTTAATATATGTAAACATTCTTTTAAAAATGAAATTATATAAAATAAGATTATGTAGATATTTATATATAATACAATTGCTTATATGCAATTTCACATCTTTAAGATTTATGGAATTCACTTTATATGTAGTGGCAGTTGTATTATGGAGTAGGATTGGTTGGTTCAGTCTGCATTAAAGCATGTAGTTGTTTGTTTTCAGTGCAGATAGGTTTTTTTTGGAGAACGTTAAGGCACTGTCCCACTCATACTGTTTTCAAATGAGAGATTGAAATAAGGCATCACTTCAAGAAGAAATAATGGGGTTTGGAATACTATGTTAATAGAAAGGAATTTGTCCTCAGAATGTGATTTAATTTATGCTAATATCTTTTTTTGTTTAGGTGATAAACTGGTATATGAAAGAGGGAAGTCATGTATTTTTTAAGAAAACCTGAAAATGAAATATCTTTACTCCTGATAGAAGAAAACGCTGTACTTCCCAAACATGTTTTCCTCTGATGTTACCTACAGGAAAGGAGCGGACAGGTATTTTGTTATGGGCCTGTTATGTTTGGTTTGGCTACGCACCACTTAAAATATTAAATTAAATATTTTTAAATATTAAAATATTATTATTTTAAATTATTAAAATAGACCTGAGGACAAGAACTGAGTATGTTAAAACACCTGCCCTAAGACTGTCTTCTGTGTTTCATCCAGAGTGGCCTATTATTATCTGGGCTGCAACTTAGCAGTGTACTTTTCTATTTATTATCTTTATTCCAAAGATAAAATGAGAAAGAAAATAAATGTTCGTCAAAAGGACTAAGAGATGAGAAGGCTGATGGAGAACCACAGTGGAAGAAGAGGGAAGGAATTCCAGTCAAAACAAGGAAAAGGTGGAAAAAGGAAATGTAAGGGAAATGATAGGAAGAAAAGAGATAAGCAGTCAAGTTTGTGAGACAATGAAGGGGCTTTTTATCCCTGTTTTTTTAAGTGAAAATTACTATGTGGTTAGTAAGTGGAAGTGAATGTAAAATCTGGTAGGCTCAGAGAGTGAGGGACAAGCAGGCTTAGACAAGTACTAGTACATTAGGTGTTTTGTGCTGTTCAATCATTTCCCCACATCTAGTGTTACAAACTGGAAGACAGAGGCCAAAGGTAATTTCATGTCAGACACGTGCAGCACTCCAGCAAGCTCAGCGAAAGGAAGTGAGGACCATATTTATGTGAGAAGAAGACAAGGCAGAGTCTATCACTCCAGACAAGAATGTTGTGTAACAGGAAAGGGTGCTAATTTGCTTCCATAGCAATCATCTGATTTGCTTGCATATCCTGCAGAGAAACAAGGATTTTTATTTTCCTTTCCTACCTTCTTATTGATATTCCTCCTTATTTCACATTCAGTCATCTGTTCTGCAGTGTGCTATTCTCTTCAGTCAAGAATAGTACCAACTATTGCCAATTCCAGTCTTCTGGGAGATGCTCTTGCATTGGACAGCTGTCTTCCTAAAGGCAGGGGCATCACCTTCCTAAAAACCTCTTGCTTTGCTATTCTCAAGGCTGCTAGCTTGAGTTTGTCCCAGAAACCAATCATCCAGTTGTCACTCAGCATGCTATCACCATATGCTAACTTGATGGGAAGCTGTCTTCAAAGCAAATGCAATTGTCCAATGTACCCCTTCATGATTGTGAGGATGCATATGTGCGACCATGCAGGTGGTGTCTGTGCGTATGCAGGGAAACAAAGTTAGCATGAAATGATTCAAGTGTCAAACAACAGGGAGAGTTTGCCAGTCACATATGCTGTGTGAAACCTGGCAACATTTAGCATTTTCCATTTTTACTTACAGAGGATCTGAAGCCCCATAGGTCATTTTAAAAAACCTCCACAAAACTGCAAATAAAATAAGCAGGAGGAGGTGTGTGTTATTGGGGTCAGTCCAGTCATTTCAGACATGAAGTTTGTATAAGTGAAAGCACTGATTTATTCGCATCTAGCCATTCTCATTTTCAACCACTGGGATGAGCTACATCCAGAGACAGAAACATGATAAAGAGTCCCCTGATACTGGTAGTCTTTGAAAGCAGAAACTATTTTAAAGCATTCAAATGACTTTTTTTTTTCTTCCCAAAGTTGTTAGCTACTAAATCAGCTTATTAAGCATGCTTCAAAACTCCACTGGGAATCATCCTGCTCTCTCTCTCTTTATTTTTCTTAAGACACAAATCTTTTTTTCTAAAAAACCATGTAAACACGAGTGAGTAGCAACATATTCCAACAGTTGTATTTTGCAATTCCCTTGTGTCACACTGAGGACGCTTAATTCAGTGGCACTATTCACATCAGTGAGGCAAGGACAATAATGGAAAGAAAGTGTAAAAACACCATTTAGGCTTCAGTTTGGAAACTAGAGGGAAAATCTCTTGAGGCTCTGTGTGGAAATGGAAAGCTTTGCCAGGTTTCTTTTCTGTTGGATCCAGAACCACTCCTTGTATAATCCTTTCCTTTTTTTTTTTTTTTTTTTTTGAATATTTCCAAAAGACAAGGCCAGTAGCAAGCATTCTTTCTCTGTGACTTGAGAAATATCACGAGAATATAAAATGATGTCCCCTTTCACCTTATATGAGGGGAATGGGTCAGACAGATGGCTGGTTTTGTGTCTGTATATAGACATCTGCCAGCCTATCTTGGGAACAGTGCTCCTGTATGAATTTCCCAAGTAGGTATGTGGTACATCTTCCCTGTGTTGCCCTTAGAGCATACCAGGAAAAGACACCACCTCTGTGTCAGAACAGCATGTTTCCTGCCTGTTTTATTTTGTTCTGAGCTTAGAGTAAGATGTTTGGTATTGCTTGAAAGGTCCTCTACTTCTTAAAATTCACATACCGATACAGGGAAGCAAAATGATTAAGCTCAGTTTTCATGTAGGTTGGACAAGTTGTACCTAGGAGATAGGGAAGGTTTTGTTGTTGTTGGCCTGAATGGGATTTTGAATAATGTATTTACCCAAAATTCCATTCCCGAATGGGATTTGCACTAGTGACCATTGCTGAGGAACGGATGAGTTCTGTGTTTGAAGATTCTCTCACATGGGGGGTTCTCTTTCCTTGTGTTAACGTTGGTCTCTGAGTAGTAATAATAAAAATAGTTGTTCCTGTTGAACAGTGCAGTTTGCAGTGTCAGTTCAGTGGTTATTGAATTTAACTTCAAATGTTAAAAAGATAGAGAAATGAGGAACTGAAAAGTTCTAAAGTTAAAAAAAAAAATCCTAGACATGTTCAAATTCTCAGATGTCAATGCAATTTGTAGCTATATCTCTGAAGCAAAGAAAAATGTGTTCTTATAACTAAAAGAAAGTCTAAGAAATACTTTAAAGGATGATAGAGATGAGGTTATTTGAACTGTGGGTTTTTTTCCCCACTGTTATCAGAGTATAATTAAAAAGAAATTTGCCCTTTTTCGTTATGTAGTTTCACTTATCTCTAAATCTCCTTGCTCTAAATTGGAAAGTCATAGATTTGGTGAATGGACCACTCAGCGGATGGCCACACTCAAAGAGTTGTGGTCAATGGCTCATTTTTCCATTGGAGACAGTGACGAGTGGCATCCCTCAGGGGTCATTGTTGGGACTGGCACTATTCAACATCTTTGTTGGTAATGTGGACAGTGGGATTGAGTGCACCCTCAGCAAGTTTGCTCATGACACCAAGCTCTGTGGTTCGGTTGATGCACTGGAGGGAAAGGATGGCATCCAGAGGGACCTTGACATGCTTGTGAGGTGATCCAATGCCAACCTCATGAAGTTCAACCAAGCCATGTTCAAGGTCCTGCACCTGGGTCAGGACAATCCCAAACATAAATACAGGCTGGGTGGAGATTGGATTGAGAGAAGCCCTGAGAAGAAGAGCAATAGGGTCAGTTGATGAGAAGCTCAACATGATCTGGTAGTGTGTACTTGCAGGCCAGAAAGCCAACCTTATCCTGGGCTACATCAAAAGAAGGGTGAGAAGCAGGTCAAGGGAGGTGATTCTGCCTCTCTACTCTGCTCTTGTGAGACTCCACGTGGAGCACTGTGTGCAGTTCTGGGCCCCCCCCCATAAGTAGGTCATGGAGCTGTTGGAGCAAGTCCAGAGGATGACCACAAAGATGATCAGAGGGCTGGAGCACCTCTCCTGTAGAGGGAGGCAGAGAAAGTTGGGGTTGTTCAGCCTGGAGAAGGCTCTGGGAAGACCTTATAGCAGCCTTCCAATAGCTAAAGGAGACTTACAAGAAAGCTGAAGAGGGACTTTTTGCAAGGGGGTGTAGTGATAGGACAAGAGGGGATGGCTTTAAGCTGAAAAAGGGTAGATTTAGATGAGATGTTAGGAAAAAAATTCTTTACTTATGAGGGTGGGGAGACATTTGAACAGGCTGCCCAGAGAAGCTGTGAATATCCCTTCCCAGGAAGTGTTCAGGGCCAGGCTGGATAGGGCTTTGAGCAACCTGGTCTAGTGGAAGGTGTCCCTGCTCGTGGCAGGGGAGCTGGAACTAGGTGATCTTTAAGATTTCTTCCAACCCAAACCATTGAATGATTCTATGATTCTAAAATCGGTTTGTATACATACAGATTCTAGAGCTGTACAGCTCTGGACAGTTACTGAAGCCAGATTGCCTAGTTATGACAAATGCACATGGTTGCTCAGACTAATATATAGTGCAAAAGTACCTATCAAGCAGTTTAATGTGGTTTGTAAGATGCTCATTTTCCATGTTTTTGCACAGATCGGTGATTATGATGTGCAAATGAGGTAGTGGAGGACATAACTGAGAGGTGCCTGTATATGCAGGTAATGTAGTTTCAGACTCCCCAAAATTGTGATCCTTGTAAGAAGAAGCGCTAGCAATGGTCTGAATGGTCAGCCAGGGACCTTAATGTTGATTTTTATGTAGAACAAGTTCAAAATGTATGGTGAATGCAGTGACAGAAGTCTTAAGGGAAAATTGCTGTTTGTAATTCCTCCAGTGGTGGTATAAGATTATAGCCAAATGAAGAAAATGAAGCAGATTCACTGATGCTTGCTACATCCTCCTGAAGAGATAGCTTCAGCAACCATAGAAACAACCCAGAGGGGAAAGATAGAAGCAAGCATAGAGGTGACCTGGACACCATGAGAGACTGCTATGAGTCAGAGTTCACTGTCTGGCTTTGGAAATTTGATCTTCTTTCTGGCAGTGAAGTGGAATGTGATTCTTCACGTAGCAAACCAGCATATATACACATTCAGAGCTGTAAAAATGCATAGAAATCCTGAATGACAGGAATTTTGAAGCAAAATTTGCAGTGAAAGCAGTCATTTAATTGAACAGAGGTTGAGCAGGTAGGAGCTTTTAATTTAGTGTGAGCTTCTTTTCTAAACCTCTACTTTGAAAAGGCATATAGCTGTTGCCTGTCAACTAAATTGGGCTGGTGTTTTGACGCCACAGATTTTTATGCACCGTTGGAGCAGAAATGAAAGCTGTCAATAAAGAGCTTGGCTGTACAGGTATACGCCCGCTTACATTCTAATCTTTAGAAAAACCTATTCCATCCTTCGCTGCTGAGGATTGAAACTAGTGACAGAAAATGTATGAGCCTTCCAGAGTACATGCACTACAAGCTCACATTTCCTCTTATCAGGAAAGAAATTCTGTTTTGTTTTATATTCTAAGAATGAAGAAAAAAAGAGTCCAAATACTAAACACATTCAGTGTTCCTGCCAGTGTCAGGCTTCTGCACTGGAGGACTTCTGTGTGAAAAGAAATCAAAAGCTACTGTTCTCTGGCAGCCCTGCCTGTCGTTCAGTCTGCTTCAATAAAAGAGAAAAGAATGCAAAAAGTGGCAATTTCTGCAACTATGCAAATATTGTATCTCACTGCCAGTAAGATTGTGGCTGGGATTCAACATATGCACCAAGTTTAGGGCTAGCCAACGCTTAGCATGTTTGTTTATGTATGTTATATACACTGGAAGCATACAGTCTTTGTAGTTTATTGCTTTCCAAAAGGAGTGGTTTTAGATGATAGCATATGAAAAGCAACACAGAAGGAACTAGAATCTGTTTGACACAGATGCTCCACCGGGCACATGAAATGCACCTTCCCTCCACAAATCACTAGAGTTTTAATCTACTAAACTTTCCTCTTGAAGAAATATGTATTTGCAAATGTAATTACCATGATTATTTTAGTGGTTATTGCATTATTATTTGCATGAAGCACCTCATGCATTTCATTTTCTTGTGTCTAATGTTGTCTTATGTGGCTGTTGGAGGGCAAGTGAAAGCCTTTCTTTCAGGAGCATCTCCAGTCCTAAAACAATACTGGATGTCAGACTTCAAAATGATAAAACTATACATAAAGTTAAGTGCAAAGAGAGGGTTATAATCTTCATTTGGGAGGTATGTGAGCTATGGTTATTGATAAAATTTCAGAGACTTCTAATATTATTTAAAAACTCATGGAAATAGGGGCCTCAGCCTCTTGCTTTCAGGTTTCCCCAAAGATTTTCTTTTCCTTTTAAAGGATGTAGGAACATAAAATATTTTTTAATATGGAGGACATAGTTATTTTAAGAGGTTATTTTAAATTCCTGCCGTGTCCATATCCTAGGGATTATTTACAGAGGGGGGAGAGAGGGGCTCTGTGTGTGAGTACATTTGCATGCATATGTGTATGGACACTTGTAAGTGTAAATACACATAAACACAATTGGCCTGCCATAAGCTTGTCCAGCTATTACACAGTATCTCTGCAACTTGAGGTTTAAATGAATAATTACCTGTTTGAATGAGGCCTTTTGACTACATGTGTTCGATATTTAAATGTTTCAAGTTTTTTTAGTAATGGGGTTCAGACAACTTTGTCAAATTATCCTCTTAAATTACATGATACTCAAGCTGGCAACCAGTTTTATCACCTGCAAGCGACTGTTCATCCAGCACATGCTCACATTCATGCTATGCATTCACCATGGAGCTTGTTCTAGTTAAGATCCTATTAGCTGAATTACTTTGCAGCAAATTATAAACATCACCATGATTACAGAGACCAAACATCTCCCTGTTAAATTCTGCAGAACAGTAGCTCTGAGCATCAAAGCTATCGTTCCAATTACATCAAAATTGGGTTGCTATTCTGTATTGAAAGACTGCACTATGAATAACACAGGTGTGAATACCTCCTCTCATGGGGGAAGTTGAACACAGCAGAAAGGGAGTCTCCACAGATCACACATAGGCTAACTGAAAGGACTGATAATTTAAGCCAATTTCTAAGTAAATGAAATCAGACAAACAGTGGGGGGTGGATTTCACAACCTTTTAGGACACTTTCATAATTTGCTTCGTGTATGTAAACAACTCTTACAATGCCTTCACTGATCTAAGAGGCAAACCCTGCCCTGCAGTGGCAGATATGTAGGCAGCCCCATTAGAATTGGCAGTGGTTGTGAGAGCGGCATCCAAGGGCTCAATTTGGCCTGACACCTGAAAACTGGCATAACTACACCTGGGATAAAAGTGTTAGGAGTACAAAATGCATCATGCTAGTAGTTCTGTCTTGCTCTTTCTGTTTCCATGCTGTCAGGGTACCTGCTGCAGTGAGAAACTCCTTGACACAGAGCAGATAAATTACATTATTCTCATAAACTTAACGTGGCTTAAAACACGATGTGAGATGTTAAACCACATGGTTTAACAACGTGGCTTAAACCATGACAACGAGATATTGGAGTGTCTGATTAACTTTTTTTTTCCTTTTTTATTTTTTTTTTAATTTTTTTTTATTTTTTTTTTTTGGGCTGTTTTGAACATCACTTTCCCTATTGTAAGTTATTGCAGTGAAAATTTTTCACAGTGAGAAAAATCAGCCATTGGAATAATCTCACCAGGGAAGTGGTGGACTGCTCAGCGTTAGACACTCTTAAGATTTGGCTGGAGAGGGTGATGGGCTATCTTGTCTAGAATGTGCTTTTGCCAAGAAAGGTTAGACCAGATGATCCTTGAGGTCCCTTCCAACCTTGTATTCTATGATTCTAATGTTAGGTAGTCATGGCCCTTCCCTATATCACTCCCTGTATCACTCACCCACTTATTTCTTATTTGCTGAAATCTCCAATTTTATATATATTTCTTTTCCAAATCTTGAATTAGGGACCTGGTCATTGCAGCTCTGCAATTAGGGAGCTCTGTATTGTCTGCATGTGGAAGTGATATTTCCTAATTTTATCAGTCTGCATTACTATTTTTTTTTTTTTTTTAATTAAATTGTAATTTTGAGACCAGTAGTTTTTCATTTTTCCTGTAAGTCAGGAAGTATGATAATTTTCAGAAGAATATTTGAAGTGAAACAGATTATAACAAATCGGCAATAGTAACTGTTATCTGCTGGTTTTAATCACCAGTAAAATGCCAGAAAGTTTAAAAAAATCCTCAAGCCCTGAGGGAATTGAGTGTACTGTCATCAAGTTTGCTGATGACACTAAGCTGGGAGGAGTGGCTGACACGCCAGAAGGCTGTGCTGCCATCCAGCGGGACCTGGACAGGCTGGAGAGTTGGGCAGGGAGAAACTTGATGAAATATAACAAGGGAAAGTGTAGAGTTCTGCATCTGGGCAGGAACAACCCCAGGTTCCAGTATAGGTTGGGGAACGACCTGTTAGGGAGTAGTGTAGAGGAGAGGGACCTGGGGGTCCTAGTGGACGGCAGGATGACCATGAGCCAACACTGTGCCCTTGTGGCCAAGAAGGCCAATGGCATCCTGGGGTGTATTAGAAGGGAGGTGGTCAGTAGGTCGAGAGAGGTCCTCCTTCCCCTCTACTCTGCCCTGGTGAGACCGCATCTGGAATATTGTGTCCAGTTCTGGGCCCCTCAGTTCAAGAAGGACAGGGACCTGCTGGAGAGAGTCCAGCGCAGGGCAACTAAGATGATTAAGGGAGTGGAGCATTTCCCTTATGAGGAAAGGCTGAGGGAGCTGGGTCTCTATAGTTTGGAGAAGAGGAGACTGAGGGGTGACCTTATTAGTGTATATAAATATATAAAGGGGGATTGTCACGAGGATGGAGTCAGGCCCTTCTCAGTGGCAAACAATGATAGGACAAGGGGTAATGGAAACTGGAACACAAGAGGTTCCACTTGAACTTGAGAAGAAACTTCTTCTCAGTGAGGGTGACGGAACACTGGAACAGGCTGCCCAGGGGGGTTGTGGAGTCTCCTTCTCTGGAGACATTCAAAACCCGCCTGGACACATTCCTATGTAACCTCATCTGGGTGTTCCTGCTCCGGCAGGGGGATTGGACTAGATGATCTTTTGAGGTCCCTTCCAATCTCTAACATACTGTGATACTGTGACACACAAAAGCACAGATATGCAGGAAATGAGTGTAACATTTCTACTTCGTGTTAGATCAGTTACTGTGCAAAATTGGTGGTCTAACTCCCAATTGTACTTTTGCTGATAAGTGAATACCTTAGATCAAGCATTTTGCATGTGGCAGCCACTTTCAAGGACAAATAAAAAGGCTTGCTGTAGGTCTCAGCATGTTGATGTAATGCTGCAAAAACCATCAGGAAATTGTGAAGACATAAATAACTTGAGCCCCATCATTATGATAGTTAATGGCTTTAGGGATGGCACTAAAGCAGACAATATGGTCAGAATGAAGTCTCCATCTGTGTTGATGCTGTCAAGGGAAATAGTTTTACGTCATTTCTTATCTCTCTTTTGGTCCCTTTGACAAGTAGCCCATGAGGTGTTCAGACCCTGCACTGAACTGACTAATGAAAGATGATAGGATAGGAATTGATTAGTGAATTTATCTTAACTGTAAACCCTGCAACGTCAGACGGCAACTCCTCATCTTACCCCTTTCAATATCTATCTTTTAGTATGGTGCCCCTGAAAACCTTCCCACATAACTCTGAAATGTCGTTTTCACAGTGATTCAGAAGTGATCAGAAAGGCAAGCAAAATGACATAGAGAGCAGGGCAAAATTAATGGGCTGTCAAAAAAGTATTCTCACTTGGAAAGATTTCAGGCTTCTCTCAGATCTGATGCTCACCCAGAAAAAAATCTCAACAAAACTGAATTCTGATAATTTCCAGTATAGAAGTTGAAGTTTTTTTATTTAAGTTTTGCAATAGCTCATAACTAGACTATTTGTGTTTATTCCCCATTTTGGTGACAGGCAAACCCTAATATAGTTCTGACATTTGATCACAGAGAGATGTCAGGATGGTTACTCATGTGAGTGAAGTCATATACATGCTTAAATGTGAGCACAGTGGGAGCCACAGTTTAATGATCTGGTTCACTTTGACTAAGAACTTTGAATGCTTGATTGTAATAGTCCAAGCTGTGCAAAAAAAGCACAGCAAATTAAACAAACTTCTTCTAACAAGCAGCCCCTGCCTCTGAACCTCAACAGGAGTGTGTTATAATATTGCTAATGCATCTTGGTGAAAATCACTGCATAAAAAGTATTTGGGAGGTAAGTTTTTATAGCAGTTTCCAGCCCCAATTACAAAATAGAAAAGCAAAATCTCGCCAAATAAGGAAAAAACCCAAAAAACCGCAACTTTTTAAAATTAGAATCATGAAATTTGGGTTGGAAAAGACCTTTAAAATCATCAAAAACATTTCAGGCTGACTAATTTGGTGCATTTTGTTCCAATCTCACTTTTGTGGTTTGGGAATATAATTCATGATTGTTCGATTTGTCCAGAGTACACTCATGAGTGTGTAATGGTAATAAAGCCTGATCCTGTTTTTAAACTGACTTGACCGTGTCAAGAAGTGATGGCTTAATTCTAACTCTTCTTCTGGAATCAGTGTTTTGATTGTATTACTAATTTGTACCACTTTATTTTCTTAATTTTCATAGTCTCTAATGTTGGGTCCTCCATGCTCTGCAATATTCAGGCTCTGAGACTCTCATTGAATTGTCATTCATTGTAATTGAATTATAACAAAGAGCTCATATCCCTCTAAATCCTGAAGCCTGGTTATTTAGGTAAACTCTGCCTGGGTACTTAACTCTTTGAAAATAAGGCATAATATCTAAGCGATGAGTTGTGCCTTACCCTACTAACTCCAGTCACCAGGATAACCAAACTTGAATATATGTGCATCATGGACGAGAAGAATTGCTGTCTGGAGTGTCTCTGAAGGGAACAGGGAAAACTTGATAGTTGCATATTTTTTTGTGACACACAGGAAGATCAGTCCTATCAAATATGACCAAACAAGTATCAGTTTCTAGAAGTTCATAAATAGAGTTGTAAAACTGCTCACCTATTTGATCTAGGTCACCTATTTGAACCTAATTTTAAAAGGTGGCTGATTTACCTTTTCTTCCATAAAGAAGATACTAAGTATGAGGAATGCTGAGGTAACATCTAAGGTTCTCTTATTTGATGATGATGTGGAGGATTAGAAATCGAGAATAGAACAGAGAGAATTGTAAACCTGAATGCTAAAACTGCATCACATCATTTGCTGGGAATCAGGGCATATTAGCTATTAGTTAAGGTTTTTCAGGTAGAGACAGAACTAGATCTTGGTGATAGCTATATTTTTTTTTCTTTTTGCTTGTGAAAATGAAAATTAAGTGTGGAAGAAGTAAAAGTTGTCAATAAATTATTTTACTGAAAAAAGTGAAAGGTGTGGGTTTTTTTGTTTGGTTTTTTTTTTTTTTTTTTTTTTTTTTTTGAGAAGAGAAAAAAGGCAGTTCTTTGGAGAATGTTCAAATAGAATCCTTCAGATTCACAGAAGTTTCTCCTTTTTTTGGGGGTGGGTAGAGGTGAGGAGAACTGGGGATGTGTGTATGTATTCTGAATTCCTGGACTAAGACTTGTGAGAAGTTATCAGTTGTCTGTAAATGAAAATCAGCTTCCCTCCTTGACTCCACAAATAGAGTAAGGGAGTAGGAGTTTATAGTCTCCCAAACCTTGTATTTTTGGAAGAATGAATCAGTCCCCCTACGGATGTCAAAACAATTAGTTATGAGGGGATTACAGTAAGTTTGCAGGATGATAAAGACTATATGTTTCATATAAGTGTGAAGAAATAATTTGCATGCTTTCATATATGGCTTGATGGACCACACCTGTGTACTGAAATAATTAAAGTATTTAGGTAGGGGTTAGTTCTATCTCTGAAATGAATCAAGATCTAAGTAGTTCCTCAGTTGAGTCTTTTGCATGTTCCATTCAAAAAAAGCAATGCTAAAGTCAAACCTGGCAAATTAAAAACAATGTCTTTGTGCAGCTTCTAGCACATCTTTTGCAATGTGTTTAAGTGTGCATGTTGTCTCAGTTTAAAATGTATTCCTTCCATAATGGCAGTTCTGGAAGACAGCAAATAATGAATCATCCAAACATGGAAGTTTTCAGCCAAATTAGGACGCCACCACCACCACAACCACAAAGCTGCCAACTTCCGCTAGAAAAAAACAGATTCTATCCTTGTGAGTTCAAGCTGCTGAAAAAAGCAGTTGCGCACCTGCTTGTATTGCTTTCCTGTCTTTGTGCTTTGCCATTCTCTACCAATTTTTAGTATAAACCATGGGAAGTTTAGTTTCTCAAGTCTCATCTTGACTAGGATCCACACATCAGAGGTGGCTGTTGGCGCTCTACACAGGTGCAGTGCAGCACTTCTGTGAAGGTAGAATGAAACCCATCTGTTGTCTTCCAAGCTCCAGCCGTACCACCCACGTGTACTCTCATACACTGTGCTGAGAGTGCTGGATGCATAAACCATGTGCAGCTTCCATCTAAGACTTCATCAGAGACTTCCAACACAGGCTCAGTGAGGAGGGCTGCACAATGCATGAGGACAGCTCTACAGACACTTCTATCATACTGCCTGCTTCTACTGCTGGTAAAATAGGGACAATATTATTGTGAGGCCTCCACAAACTTTTCTGTGTAGAGTAAGTAGGGTTTAAAAGTCACTTGCCTTCTTTCCATTTGTCCAGAAATTTCAGCCCAGACTTACATGACCTGAATCTCTTGACTAAAATTAACTCCTGAGTAGTTATATACGTCTGTGGTTTAATAGTCCCTTTGGAAGCCTGTAATTTTTCGCAACTAATTTTGAAAATTAGATTTTATACCATCATCCAACCATTTTCTGCTTTTCCTCTGCCTTTTAAATCTTTTTAACAATATCTCTTCATTAGCATTCCCTCAAAACTTGCTATAATGTTTACAGAAGTAGTTTTCTAAGTTTTCTAAGGTGTCTGTGAGGAAAGCATGCCTTATATGTCATTAACTTTTGTAGAATCAGGTTTTAAGTATTAGATGTGAGGCCATATATGCTAATGTTTATTTTGGTCAAACCAAAAATTGTCCCAATCTTAACCTTTAAAGCAGTAGAAATTCAGTGATTTTCCTGGTGTGAAACAGCACCAAAAAGCTATCTTGATTTTTTTTTCTTTTTTTAATTTAAATAACACAATTATAAGTAATCAATATGTAACCTGTTATGTAACCTAGATAAAGACTCCTGTAATGCGTATCCCAGTTTATGAACAAGAGAACCTAATCCTACCATGAAAAATTTCCACTAGGCTATACTGTTCTGGCTATTTAAAAAATACCAGGACAATGACAAACAAAATCAATATAAGGTGTGTGCATGCATTAAGCATAGCCTATAGTGCATTTTTTTAGTTACCCTGTATTGGTGGGAAGTTTTGAGGTTTTTTTGCATTTTAGATAATAAAAAGAGCAATATTTTTTGATTAAAAATAAAAGACAAAGTTCACATCGTGGTGTTGGAATTGGTTAACACAGAAGACTAAGTTAGTATTGAAAGACCCACTGGGGAAAGCAAAATAAACCAAAACCGAAACCAAAGGTGTATATATTGAAGGAGAGATAACTGATTTTTCCATAAGGTTGGGTTTTGCTTATGATGAAGAATTATGTTCAAAAGATACCAGAAAAAGAGAACGGATCTCGGTGTATTTCATGGGTTAAGTTTTTCTGACAGAAAGCCTGTTGTAGGTTTGTCAAAATGAATATAGAGAGACCACTTTATTTTCTGCTACTTAATGTTACTCAAGTGCTTCCTTAAAAAGGTATTTTCTATTGCTGGATGTGCAAGTAGAAACACACTGGCCATATATTTGGCTTTTATAAGAAGAAAAGAAACACCCGCTGAGATACTGTTTTCTGTACCCTTTTTTGTATCTCTGAAAGGGATTAAAGATGTCCTCTTTAATTTATAAAGCCTTTGGGCAGTGAAATATAGCATGATTAATTTTAGTTCTCTGACTCCATATGGAAGTAAAACAGCTTTAAGGGAATGGTTAGCAGGTCTCAAACTCACAACTCACATTGGTTTATACCTGCTGACTGAACACCAATTTATTCTTTTTCAGTGATGTGCTTAAGTTTGATCTGGTTTCCAACATCAATTATTTAACTTTGATAAACAAGAATAAAATTCCCTTCCAAAAAATGCCTCACATATATCATGTCCTCCTGATTCCTGCAATATATTTGTTTAGAAAGCCAATTCCTTTCAAGGTCATGGATTTAGAAACAAACCGAATTATTAATAAAAAAACCCCAGCACTCAAACAACAACAAAAAGAACCACAACAAAAGCAGCAAGCACCAAACAATAGCTGGTTTAGGTTTGTTTTTACTGTGTTACACACTAAGTCATGTGTGGGTTTTATTTGTTTTAAATTTCGTTCCTAACAATCTGTTAGCCAAACAACCTTGACAGTGTCTCTTTAACTTATTCATAGCAACATGCAGAGACGTCACAGTGAATTTATTTACATCTCTAAGTATTTCAGGCCCCTACAGGTTCTTCATGAAATCTTCTATGCTGAACTTCAGAGTAAGCCTCACTGTCCATTTGGATTGATTGGTTGATAGGCCTGTGAACCCAGTTACTCTTCTGACAAACTGCACTTGCAGGAGCTTAGCCTGGGTAAATAAATAGGTCAGTGAAGGGAGAAGATGTGCCTTTGCAGTATGTTTTGCGCAAACGGGCTATTGTTTCACCACAAGATTTCCAAGAGTGTATCATATGGGCAGTTGCTGGGACTGGACATTTCTTAACCTCGCGTGCTCTGGAACAGAGAGAACAGGTTCTGGTGGCTTTGAAACGAGCCTGCGTTAACCAAGCTATGAAATGATAGTTAATGCAAGATTCTGAGAAATAATTTGAATTCATGAACTCATCAGGCATTATTAAGATGTAAGTTTTTTCATTAGCATTTATATTTGCCAAGCATCTCTTTTCGCTTTTCATGTGTATTACAGACAGGTTCCATTTCTTTTCTGTCAGCAATCATTGGCATCATAGTTAGTACTAATCTTGGACTCATAATGACTCTTTCCATCTTTAGGTCCTCTATGAGCAGTCTGGAATTTTTGACTAGGTTGATCTCTGAGCTCCTTTTAGGCAGTGCCATAAAAATGTGAAAGTCCTGCTGTGCTTAATTAAAACAGAAGCACCGGTATGTTTTATGTACAATTAATGGTATTTTCTTTTAAATTGGGAGGAAGATAGAGCAAGGCTGGTCCAGATCCTCAGCTGATAATTTATGTTTGTTAAGGGTCTGGCATAGAGACTCTGCCTATGGAATTAGGATTGCATTTATTTTTTAGTTAATGTACACAGTTTGAATTAGATACTTCAGTCATTGCACTGTGTTTCAGTAATGAACATCATCACTGATGTCTACAAATTACAGGTCCAAATAAAAGATAGGCACATTCATATCCTTCTCTAGTTATATTAAGCTCTTCTGACATTTAGAAAATGCAATTTGCTTTCCTACTGTTATGCATTAGAGTTTTAGGAGAACTCAAATGGGGTATAGTTGAACTGTGCATAATCACGGTTTGGAGAGCAATATATTCAGGGAATCCATTTAGAAGTAAGTAATTCTTCTGAATGACATCCTTCAGATGAGTGTGCGCCTGCACTGTGCATGTCAAAGATCCAGCCTTGCTATTCTTGTCATTGCCAGAATTACTCTTCTACTGTTCCTACAGCATTTTTCTTCTCTACTCAAAACTGATTCCATTTCACTGAGATGTCAATGTGGCATCATCAAGCACTTTGGGAGATAAGATGCTGTAGAAGTATAAATAAGTGGGGGAATTTCTAAGCACTTTGCCCATTACCTGGGGTGTGCAGAGGCACCCTAATTCTGGCTAAGACAAGTAACTAAGGACCCCTGTGGCATGGAAGATGCAGTTTAAAGGTGATTATCACTGATAAAAGAATAACTGAGGTTAAAACTTAGTTTGCTGAACTTCTGCAGTTTCTCGTGGCCAAAATGCTTTTAGAGGAGTTCTGTGAGCAAGACTAGAAAGAGCCCAGGGATTACTTTAGAATGTTTCAAAGCTCCCATCTAATCACAAGGTCAAGAAATTACAAGATCACCAGGCTATCTTCCATGTCCCTTTTTGAACCATAGGATCTGTATCTATGAAGAGTATGTGGAGAATAGCCAATTAAACCATTTGCTTACATGAAAGAGAACTAGATTAATTTTGAGAAGTCATCTAGTTTCATGTCTCTACCTCAAAATAAGGTCAGATGCTGACAGTTGCTTGCCCTCGTTTATTGTTGTTGTTTTCTTTTAAATACATGGTAATGGGGGCTCTATATCTTTCTCAGATTAGGTCTAACGTTGGTTCGCTGTCCTTGTCTATAGAAAGCTTTCCTGGAAATGTGCTTATAACCTCTTTTCTTATATTTAAGCCCATTTTGCACCTTTTTCTATCCCTCACAGATGTGAGGACCAATCCATTCACATTTGGTTTTTGCACTACTCCTTCACAAGAGTAGTGCACTACTTCTTCACAGTCTTTCACCATTCTTCCTTTCAGGCTTCACTTTTCCAGACTAAAAGCCAGCTCTTTCAGCTCTTCCTTATGGGTTCACATTCTCTAGGCCTTTGAATACTTTATTTTCTCTTCTCTAGGTCACCTTTCAAGGTGACCTTTCTTGCAGAGCATTGCCCAAAGCGAGGCATAGTACTTACATTCAGCACTGTTGGTGCTGGGTGGTTCAATAAGTCATTTGAAGTTTCTTGCAGCTGTTTGCATTAGCACAGCTAATAGTAGTGATTGCCTCATGCCATAGCTTGACAGTGTTGATTTAGGTCCAGCTTGTACTCCACTATACTGCTGCCTCATTACTTGTTCCCCTCGACTGTAATTTCCACCAAATAATGTCTTTAAATGGTCCTATTTGACCTGAGTTCTGTTTTTCCCCACCCATTTTCCTAGTTTCTCAGCAATGCAAATCATGCCGTCTATCATGTTTTTGCTTAATGTGGTACTATGTGCAAGCTCAATATTCCACCATTGTGTTATTTAAAAAGAAGATGATAAAAAAACCCTTTGAATTTGGCAGGAATAGGTTGAACAGGTGAGGCTGACTGTTGAACACCAGCAGTAGCTCAGCCTGCCAGTCTATTTAAACAACTGAGTAAATCAGCTGCTGCTGAGCTTGGGGAGAAAGGAAGCAGCCAAGTGTGTAAGGCCAGTCTGCTGCTGCAACTTCAGTTTGATGGTATACAAAATAAAATCTAAAAAAGAAGGAGATACTATGGCATTTGGTTAGAATTAAACTGTTTGCCAATTTAATCTTACTAGGGTGATAATAATAAAATAAATATTATTTTGAACTTATTTGAACATGAAATTAATTAACCCCCTGAAAAGTATGAAATGGAAGAGAGTTGGTAGAGAAATGCTGAACTGTAAGGATATACCATAATTATAGCTGAAGTAAATTTTACTTACTTTAAAGAAATGATTGGAGCATTAATTTTTTAAACTAAATGGATTTAATTATAACTGCAGTTCACTTGTTAATTAAGGTACCTTTGAGAAAATCTTCTCAGTTTAAAAGTTTAACAATTTAAAATGTCTATTATCTTCTAGTTTCTTTGACAATTCTCTGTATTTGCATTAGGAAAATATCTACTGATATTTTCTTTGTTCACTGTGGAGAAAAATTCTGTAACTTGTCAAATAATAAAAACATCTATTAGTGAAGATGTGTTTGCTAATACACAAATCAACAAGTATTATTATCAGCGAGTTATGGAACAAATAATAATTTTGAAAAGCTGCCTCTACTCATTAGAATTAAAAAGGATCTTTTCCTTGTCTCATGAAGCATATGTACGATTTTCTGTGTGGTTTTGCCATATGCCCTCAGTGAGGGGCATCACTCTCAGTTCTGGCCAAACTGGCCAATTTTCTTCCTGCTCTCTACCAGCACTCCTATTCCTTCCCAAACCTTCCTGGTTTCAGGTGAGAACAGTTTAGTTTATTTATGATTTAATGTCTGTATCTTCTCTTTGGAGTTTTTCCTTTGCCAGCCTTTTCTGTCCACAGTGTGGAGATAGCAGGTACGAGGTGAGAAGAAGCCTGGCTACTATAGAAACCAGGTCACATAAATGAAAGAAATGTAATATTAGCTGCACCATTTATTCAAATTGAGCATAACGAATGTGAAAAATGTGCAAGTAGTTCCACTGGTGTCACAATTTCTGCTAATTCCAGAAAATTTTATCTCAATCAAATAAGAGCCTTAAAAAAAAAAAAAAAGGGCAAAAAAGAAAAAACAGAAAAAAAATCAAAGCCCAACAAACCTCAAAGCTTCTGCAGTTATCTCAGCATCTCTTAAGGCATCTCTTAAGGCACGTACACCCTAATTCAACAAGGTTCTCAAGCTCCTACTTAATTTAGAAGGACTAGCTGATTTCAAGAGCATTCTCCTATGCACTTAAAGTTAAATGCAAATTTAAGTATTTAGATGAACCAGGATCCTCCTGAGACAAGCTGGGTAGAGGAATGAACTTGTAAAAATATTAGATATTATGGTCAAGAAGCTTCCACAAAATCATCAAAGCAATAGCTGCATGCTTAAGTATTGTAAAGGTACTAGTAGACATCTCATTTGACTAAACAAAAACCATGAAAGGAACAACCTGTAGAATATAAGTTACTACAAAGAAATTATTAGAGCAAAGAAAAGGTATTTTAGCTTGTGAATTAGATAATGGAAGAGATACATCAACTGCTGCTTAGTTTATATAGTAACTACTTATGTCCAGAGAAGGAATAGAAATATGGTAGGATTTTGCAGGGATTGTAAATCAGTTTAGTGGTAAATAACTCACAAACAGAATTAAAAAAATTAATAACTAAGTACTTTATAGCATATACACGATGTGAAGTATATCTCAAGTGTTTTATTAATTGTGTTTTCCTACAAAGCGCATGAAATTTTTATTGTACACTATGTTACTTTTTCACTGTAGAGGCTTGTTTACTCTTGCATATTTTGCTCTCTGAGGTCCAGCAGATATTGTCGTTATTTTTATTATTGTCATATGCGTCATCCAAACTTAGTGTCATAATGGGTTTGTTTAAGTGAATCCAGTGAAATCAATAGGAGTTTTGCCTACATGAGGATTAAGTTAGGAATTGCCCCAAATAATAAGCCGAGATAATTTAAATAGTTGCAGTTAGAGTAGATATCTTGCACAGAAGCTAGACACAGAATAAAAATCAAATAAATAAAGTCAATGCCAAGTTCCTTATTTTACCAGCAATTCTCACATGACAGAGAACTCACATTAGTGGGTAAATAACTCATATTTAATAAGCTCTTTGAATCTACAGGTAGATGGGTCCATATATTTGTGGCTCTCTTTTCTCACATGAGAATGATTTCTGGCAAAAATACTGGAAAAAACATACAGTAAACCAGTTTAAGCTATGCATAAGTCACGTAAATGCTTGCATTGGAGCAGAACAAAATACACTTGTCTTAATAGTATAGGAGCCTTACTAGGAAGGGAGACTGCTGGAGCGGGCCCTGGCCTTTAATGAATTCTTGTCACTGAATCTTCTTCCCATGAGAAAGGCTTTCCCTTAAAAATACTGCAAGTATTGTAAAATGTTTGTTTTTTGCCCTATTGCCCGTCATTGAAGGCTATGGTTTTGTCTTTGGAAATAAGACATGACTTCCCATAAAGGCCTGTCTTTCCCTGAAGAGCAAATCTTCATAGGTTGAAAATAAACACTGACCTTTGACACAAAGTTGTTCTCTGTTGGCGATTACAGGTGGAAAACTGATCAAAAAAAAATCCTCTATCATCTTTCTGAGTAGAGAAATACCCAAGTTCCTTGCACAGTTTGAGTTTGTGATTGCTTTAGATCCCACATAATTACTGGCGGTCTTTGAAATGAACTCCCTGACATCTAAATTTTAAATTCACTAGAGGGAATTTGTTTAAAAACCCCAACACACAAACAGGCAGACAATTCTCCCAAGCTATTATTTGCTTCAAGCATGCAACCAAACTTAAAAATGCAATTGGTAATTACAGTAATAAGCAAAGTGCGGTGCTTAACCTCAGCGGGACTCTGCTGGAAAGCAGACAGGTTTGGAATGCTTTCTGAACTCCTCAGTGATTTTTCATCAGTCCTTTTATACAGCTCTCATAAAGTATACATTGGCAAGATAGTATAAAGCTCAGAAAACCTCAGATAACGTGCTTTCAACACACTACATCTCTGGGTTTTTTTTTATTGCACACTAGCTCTGTCTATGAAATCTTGGAGCTGTCGATATTGCACTCTGAAAAGATATCATCTGTACTTATAATATCTCCCTTTTACCCATTAGATCATAAAAAGCACATATGTAAATTGTAGATTTAAATGATTTGGTTGTTTATTTTTATTTTAGTAACTGTACGTTGGTAACACCTTAGGAGTTTGGGGTATGCATTTAAGTACCTCTGGAAACAGATTATATGTTAGAATCTCTTTCTGACCTTTTTCACTGTAATGCTGAGTGTGAGCCTAAAAAAAATTGGAAATAATTGGTGTTGTCATTATGGATACATAGTGACAGTTGTTATTGCAGTTTCCCTCCTGCGGCAGTTGACTCTAATGCTTATCTGTCACTGTGTTGTTGGAAGATGGAAAATACGTCCTTTTCTATATTTATCTAAAGAAAGCACAAACCAGATGAATCAAAATACTCAGTGAGTTTGAGTGATGTCCAATAATAGGTGAGAGAAATGTAACTGAGAGTGAAATAAAGATAGCTGGTGGATATGTGTGTGTCCAACAATCCCTGGGCGCAAAATAGTACTAAGTGATGTGAAGGAAACCTGAGTACGAGTGGTAGGAAACTTCTGTTTTGGTAGGTTTGACATGAAAATGAATCTACCACTGTCAGGAGGGTATTGTAACTGACGGAGGTGTATCTCTGCATCAGGAGGGAGTAAGAGGTTGCTGTGGTGGGCATGTTTGGAAGATGGATGGATCAGGCTGGTTGCAAGCTTCAGAGCACCCTTTTGCTTGATAGACATTCATTAGTGATTTGTGCTAATGGTTTAGCTCTTACTCATTATCAATCATTATCACTAAGTATTCAAACAGATGGTCCTTAACGATCATATCCCACACTAGCTGTGCGTGCATAGCCTTGCAGAGCTGTATCAAGTGTCATTAGTCCTGGTGGCTCTGATCTGCACTGGTCTCAAAGTTGCTGAGGCTGAGGGACTGGGCTCCAGCCCTCTTTGGGAAGGGGAGCTGAAGCCAAGGGATGACCTTTTTCTTACTTATTTTTAGCTGCTCATCATTGTTGTTTTATGCTCTTCAAAAGGAAAAAGAGGCAGTTCACGTTCTGGTTCCACCATGCATTTTTACTGCCAGTACATCTTATTTTTGCCTTGCAGATTTTACTGCTTACACATTTACCTGTACCCTTTTGTGTAGTTATGCTACAGGTTTCTCTTTAACCCTTTGCACTATGTCTAAATGTATAAAAAGCTTAGATGTGGTAAAAACTGCTGATGCATTGTCTCTGGTTAGGTTTTTAGTAATGTTACAGTGTTACAAGGTGCTTCTACAGTAGTAACTTCTGACACTGTTTTAGTGTCCGTAATGTCTGGTTTCAAAGCAAGTAAATATCTTGCTTAGTGGACTTCTACTTTATGATTAGAACAGGACTTTGCTTTGCCTACAAGGGAATATATAGTTCAATATTATAACCTCAAAATGAAACAATAGAGCCTATAGATTTATGTTATGAATAGTTTCACTATCAGCTCTATCTTTTATCATATTGAATAAGACATATCATATGAAGACTGTGTTACTGTCTGCTGTTACTGCCTGCACTAATGAGTGACATGAAACCTTTTTTTTTTTTTTCTTTTGATGCATTTTAACTAAAAATTGGCATTGGCCTAGGTAACGAAAAAAATGAAATATGAAGGAAATACAGTATTCCTGTGCTATAATTCTTTTTTTGTTGGTTTGGGATTTTTTGTTTTGTTTTGTTTTTTTTTTTTAAATTGGAAGTTCAGTCTTCTTTTTAAAATAGCAATAGCTGGGTTTTTTTGATTAATGACATTACTAATTTATTTCAAAATTTTGTATTGTGAGAAACTAGCAGGTAACTGTGAATTATGGATCTCCTATGTCACTGTAAGGTCAGGTGAAATAAGTACCACAGTGTTTTATATGCCACCAGAACCCTGGCAAGGTGGAATCGTAGGCTCATAACTCAGAGTTTTCTTGGGGTTTTAATCTGATGTTATATATAGATCCAAATCCCATGCCCTGTGCAGTACAGCCTCCTGCTCCTTCACTGCTCTAGCCGCAACCCTATTTCCGCTCCCTTTGCATCAGTTCCATGCTTGTTTCCCTTTCAGCTTTTAGCATGACCATACAGAGCTCTGCTCCATTCACTGATCGTCATATGCAGAAGGGGCAAGGGGTGAGGTGCAGGTTAAGTTCTGTTCAGGTGCCATCTGTACCTAGCCATCCATGCATCCATATACTTTCTAGAGGCCGTAATAGCCTTTGCAGAGATTAGAGCAGAAGGACTTTGGGGTTAAATTCGAAGCTCTGTGAGGTGCGTGCTGCAGCAGCTTTGAGCATTTCTGCTATTACACTCATCCAGATCCTCACTTCCACAGCCCAGCTAAAGGTCTGGCTCTCTTCTCCCCACACTATCCTTGTCTCTCCACTAGACTGGTCTTCCTCTTTTGGTAAGACAGCAACCTTTTTCTCCCCAGGCCTATCTATGCATCTCTATAATTCAGTTCCTCTTCTCTGTACTCCTTTTGGTTATTTACTTACCAGCTATTTCCTCTCTTTATACCAGGAGGTATTAAGGTATTATTATTACTATTACTATTACTTTTTTTTTTTTTTTTTAATCAAATAAAAGTGGGGCACACTTGGGCAGGCACACAGTGTAGCAGTTTCAACTTAAATAACCAAGGATGGAGAAACATCTGAGCAACTAGAAGCAAATATATCAGTTCCAATTGTATTGAGAAATAGAAAAATATGGCTCTGCTCCTGTGAGAAATGTAGAAGCAGGGAGAGATATTTGAGGAAAATGTTTTCAATGTATGGGACAAGAAAAATTGTAAAAATAAGAATATGGCAAAAAATATTGTGGCAGTGAAGAAATGGACTGACAGGAATAAAAAATGGATGCTATACAGGAGAAGAAAAAGGTAGGCTTTTGACTGAGTCTGCATGTACTGAACCTGGATAAAGCACTCTCTTCAGAAATAAATTATTGGAAAGATTGTATGGCAATACTTGACACCTGGACAAGGAAATTCAGGAACTGAAGCACCTTTTAGAGGACATGGAAGAGAGGCCAAAAAGTTAACAAAAGGTTATTCTGGCTTTTCATAAGCTCATCAGTTTACTCAACTCTTGGTCGATGTGGACTAGCTGCAGCCTTGGTTTAGAGGATGTTGAGAGCACTGAGCTTCTATCAATTCTCCAGCAGAAGCTGGGGACAAAACTGGAATTAAAACAGCACTGGAAAAGTTTGTTACATTAATAATACATGATAAAGTGCCCTTAGCAGCAGCAGGGAATAGGACTTGATGATATAAAAGGTCCCTCCTGGTTGCAGTTTCTGAAGTTCACTTCTAGAGCCTTAACAATACTTTTAAGAAAGCGTACTTACCAGGAAAGGGTACTGAGTAGGCTTTTTAATACAGTTTAGTCAGCTGTCTTCAAAAAACAGTTGGCTGTGTTTTAATAGATGGAACTGAGAACATTTCATCCTGTTGCTATGTAACGCTGCCTTTGTGGATCCAGGAAAGGTTATAATGTTCCTGAGGAAACATCAACATTTTCATTGTTTTGAAGAAACACAATACTTCTGCAAAACTGAATTCCTACTGTTGCTTTCAGAACATTTTCAGAAATGGATAAGGTTTGAAGTGTAAAATACTTCTGTCTTGTTCTTTTTTTGAGAAATTCTTTTTGAAATTGCAGAGAAGGGGAAATGCAATCTATATAGATTGATGAGAATGAGTCTTAATAGAAACAGAAAGTAACCTGATATTCCAGGATGAAAACCAGCCTTTGACATACTGCTTTTATGAAGCCCAGTGATTTATACCCTCGACAGAAAAACTCTAAGAAAATAGCAAACTGTTAAGTAGTTAACACAAAGGCATTCATTTGACTGAAAAATATGTTTTGCCTCTCCTATTGACTCACTGTTTAAAAAAGAATCAATATGTTATTTATAAACAAAGGCTGATCTTCTGATACCACTTGCAGCTTGTTATCATGAGCATTAAAGATGTTCCTAAGATTCCACAGACTTTACTGGATTTTAACTCGAGTCTTTACTGAATGTAAGTCAGAAGTACCTTCCTAAAAATCACTGTTATTACACTGCAAGTGTGAAAGAATGATAAGATGAACTTGGTTTATGATGGAAGCCAGTCCAAGATGCCCTAACTTCCCTAACTCTTCTACTTCCACTAAGCACTCAGCCGGTGCAGCTGGTGGGCTAAACCCTGTATGTGAAAATTGCATCATAATAGCATATTTCATCTTTTGAAAATCACACCCAGCCTACTAATGGCTTTAAAAAAAAACATTTCACAGCCAGGTGGGCATGGAAGTTGCAAGACCAGCTGCCCCTGAATGTGATGGCTGCAGTTATCATGGGCCTGGGAGCTCTCCTACTCAGATTTAGGCAGATTCCAAAGAAGTTATGCATGTTCAGAGCTGGCTTGTCCATGTCATGGTTGGTCTGGCCTCTCTTTCATAGTTGAATGCAATGCTGTTAGCTAGGACATGTATGTATCTTTTGCTTGGTGTACACTTGTAAACGGGCAATCTGTGATACTCCTTTATAAAGGTATGATGCTGCTTGGAGCATGCATATAGGTAGAATCATTGATAAATGATGGATATCCATCATCCATGAATGATGGATACATTTCTGCAATTGTCAGAATTAATAAAAAAATCAAATAATTACTCATTTACCAGAGGAATGTGGAACAGGATACTGTGAGAAGGACTATGCTATGTAAATTATTCTTTTCCCTTCCTGCTATTGTAAAATGCTCACTTTACACAGAGGGATTTAAATGCTCCTGAATTACCCAGGGTGCTTCCTGTAATTACATGGGCTCTGCTTTGTTAGCACAGGGTGTTTTGACAGTACATTTCTGCCTAGCTGCCTGCCTTTTCTGTGTCTGACACTACATAGATTGTATATCCTCTTTGCTCAATATTTGCACCATACACAATGGAGTTTTAATTCAGAACAAGGAATCATTTCCCTTGTCACAATATGTATCGCACTGGTTAATGAATAATACCTTTCTCCAAAGAATATCAGAGAACAAGCCATTTTAATATTGCCTGTTATAAGAGTTAACAAGACTGAAAGAAGGAGGAAAGAGTTCTCTCCTTACTTTATTTCAGTAAAAAGGATAAAGCCTTCTTTAAAAAATTAATTCATAGGCTTAAATTATTATGAAAGTATACCTGCAAATGTTATCTTAAAATGATTACAAGTGAACAGTTATTTGGTTGCACCATTTATTGTTGTGCTGTGACGAGATTTTTCAGGGAAATAATATTTCTAGTCTCTCAGGGTGAGGAGGACACTGACAATTTTTAATTTCAGTGATGGTGGCCTTTGTGTCTTTGGGAGTTGTTTGGTAGTTTTTTGAAGGTGGAATTTATTACTTTGTGTGATAGGCTTATTTGTTGTATAAACTAGGTTGTTCCTAAGGTTTTGTAAACATACAGTTTCCCAAGACAATGCAAATATATAGATTGCTTGAAAACCAAAAAAAATGTACTGACAAAATACGTATCCATGGAATTGAAAGCAGAGCAAAAAAACCCACCCAGAAATCAATTATGTAGTGAATCTAACTGCAGCATGACTTTGATACCTGAATATGGCTTCAGGATGTCTCTACACTAGCAAGAATTCAGTTTAGGTCAATGTAATATCCTCAACTGTCTCAGCCACTGGAGAAGAGATGAAGTGCCTCCTCAGATATTATTTCATATTTAAATTCTCTGTTGAAAAAGTTACTTTGTGTGGAGAAAGTGATATAAATCTGGCATAGCTGCGTAAAGGCAGATTAATTCTGAGGGGAATCTTCATGTTGCAAAATCAAGTCAGGTCTTCTTTCTGTCTTCATATATTGATGTATAATCAATGCTGCCTCCTTCACCCTGTTGGTGGCTTATTAATTTAAAGTAGTCACTGAATTCTCTGGTATACCTCTGAGGAGGGGTGGTCATGAACAATGGGGAAAGGTTTTCCTGTAAGTGAATGATTTCTGAAGAATAATGGTACAGGTAAGTCAGGTAACGTGCAGCTACCATGCTCTGAACCAACCCAGTCCAATGTGTTTTATACTCTTTGTTTTCTGCTGATGGCAACTTTATGGGACTTTAACCTATTTCAGATTTAAGCATTCAGTTTCTCATGACTGAAAACCAAAAAGCCATAAAGAAGCTCCTGTGAGATTCTGTCCCACCCCTTATCACTTTCTTTTAAATGAATGGCCACTTATATTTCAGCAGAGGACTTCTGAAGAATAGAGACCTTTTCTAAGGTAAAGGGGCATTTTTAAAACATGGAAAGTAAACGAGCTGCCTGCTGGTAGAGGCAGTATGACTGCTCTGTGTTGTCACGCATGTTTTTAAAAGCCAAATGAGTAAAAAGCCAGCATTTTTTAAAACAGCTTCTGAGAGGACAACTTTACATACTCAGCAGTGTGTTTGTTAAGGAGAAAGAACATCCAGATTGAACAGAATGAGCATCTTTATCTGATGTGAAGAGATAGAAGAAAGGGGATTGGTAAAAACTGGAGAATTTCTCCCACAGAAAATGGCTTCTTGATCTCTGAAAACAACAGGCGTCTTGTGAAGTGCAGTCAAGGCTTACAAACACATTGTCGTGGTACGCTGAGTTTGAAATCCCAGCTGACATTTTAAATGGTATTTAGAGTTATGACAAATCTGATTTATTTGGGTCTCTCTCCAAAGCTGCCATAAAAGAGGTGCTGATTTGGTGACTTATTAGTCACAGCACCTTCAGACAGCTTCTTTTTCTGGTTCTGGAAATTGCCAGCAGATCTATATGTTCTTTTCAGTAACATAGTTTAATTTATTTTTCTTTTTTAAAATGCTGTTCTTTTGGCTGAAATTTGTTTTCTGGTGAAGTCTGCACCAGAATGTATGTTTCCTTAGAAAAATATCCTGTCGAACAACAGTTTAGGTAATTGAGCGTAATGCCTTGCAAAAGGCTGATTTGAATGATTAAGAAAGAATTTACTTCAGCTCTGCAATGAAAAATGACCCTTGTGAGTTTATAATTTAAGTAAAATGGAATTGAAATGTACCATTAAGTATTATTTCCCAAACAAAATTTATAAAATTTATTTTCTAGAGCAAACTAAGATCATTAATTGCAACAAACATCCTCTCATTTATGACACCCTTTTTAACAGTTGCATTTAAGGCAGCATTTTAATGTAAAATTTGATTACAGTTGTGATGTTAGGATCTGACCCAAAGTTTGATTCACTAACAAAGCCTGAGTAAAGATGTCGATGAAATTATTTTTCCCCAGATGCTTTCACTTATTTCAGTTAAATGAAGCTCACTTCTTTAGTCCTGTTTCACCATAGAGTTTCTTACTCTTTACTGAAGAATCTTTGAAGTTTGAATGTCCTAACTTTTCATGCAAACAACAGTAGCTACTGGCCATGATCCTAAGCTCTTTCATGAAAATTTAAGAGACTGAAGTAGTGAATTAAGTTCCTGTATCTTAATGTTCCTATGCTTTATTAAGTTCTGATAATGTGTAAATCCTTATTCCAGTATTTACCTTTAATATGTCATTTTTTCAGCTTCCTGATGTGTTTGTACATAATGAACCTATACATTCTCCAGTGTAAACTTAAATTAGCAAGCTCAATTCAGCTCATGTTTTCTCTTTCATTTGTTCACTGAAGTGGTCTTGCACAATGTTAGATGTCCAAGCTGTGCACTGGCTGAACCTTCGGGTGTGGTCTCTACAGAGGATCTTGATAAACGTAGACCACTTCCTTTTCCTCCTCACTTGGGTGGCTCTTGACTGCATACAACAAGTGTAATTGTCTCGTTCTTCTGCAGGCACTTTCCTGTAATAAGATCTAAAGGTACAGAAGAAGACTTTTGTCCCTTAGTGTACTACTTCTGCTTCCATTAATCCATTTCTTAGGGTCATGCTGTTTTTTCTATTTGTTTCACTTAGGATGAGTTTGCAATGTTAGGCAGGGTTTTGTTTTGCTTTGTTTTGTTTTTTCTCATCATCAAGGCATTAAATTACCACAGTATTTTTTCTTAGGCTGAGTCCATTATTGAAGTACCAAATGAAATCAGGTTGAAGAGTTGTCTTTTGAGAGACCCAGCTCTTGCCACCCTCTTCTTATCCTGGCACTACACATTGCCATAGCCTCTCATTTTCTCCCTTGCTGGAAATTTACCTTAGCATTAGAAGGAAAAAGAAGGAATTTCTCTATCTTGGCCAGAATCCTAGGGAGCAGCTGTCTTTGCCATGAAACAATCCAAATACAACGAAATAGTCCTAATATAGGAAATGTTAGTCCTAATATAATGAAATTAATTTAATTTGTTGATGTTAGCATGTGCCAGTGCTCCCAGTTTAGATTTGAGGCTGGTGCGCAAGGACTTTAGAAATGGGTCACTGTTTTACAAAGTCCTGTGGAAATGCTTCTTTCTCTCTAAGATTACTGTGCATAGCTGTTCTTTGTCCTTTGCCTCTGTAGTACAAGTAACAGTTAACAAAAGCCATTGCTTGGATAAGCTGAGAGTGACAATGCCAGTGAAGCCAAGATTTTTGCCTTCTCCACTGATGTTATACACGCTGTCTCTGTAATGCATTGTGTGTGTCTTTTCACTGCTGTACATTAAGTAGACTTCTGACAGCAGCAGACTGCCAACTGTTCAACAGAAGGGGACCAGAGATAGTTTGGTTGGTTGGTCGGTCTGTCTGTCTAGCCTATCTACCCTAATCTATTCTGATCCCCTTCATCCCTGCTGAGGCAAGGAAGCAAAGGCTAATGTAGATAAGCAGGAACTTCTGTTTTTTTGAAAGGTTTCCAGGCATGTGTCCCTTAATGGATGTGCTTAGAATACACCCGCTGTATTTTCCAAATGCTACTAATACTGTCCTCTTCCATCCAAAATTGCAAATAGCAAAACCTCTATAGATTTTCAGATGAGAGGAAGAAACTTAGATATTAAAAAAATCTGGAGAATTTCTCCATTTGCCATCATAAATGTTAACTCTATCAATAATTTTGCATGTTGGGTTGACAAATAAGCTATTACTTTGTGTCTTAAAAATGGAGGCAACAGAGATTAGTGATTGCTGCAAATTGATATGTTTAGCATGTCCTTCACAGCGCTTGACCTGACCTAGGTCTGATCCTCATTTATATGGCATAACAAAAATCTACTTAACAGATGCTCAGAGGATGCATTTTCATAGATTCTGAATCTCTCTGGTGTTAATTTGCTTGCGTTGCTGAAAGCAGAGGGGAATATGTCTGAAATGAGCCATGTGCAACCAAAAAGAACAAAAAAGAATGAAAGAATGTATTCATTTTGAACTAATGAAACAATGAGCTGGTAGGCCTGTTAATTGTAATACTCGGTGGAAAATCACCACTTCTGCACTCACTGAGCAGCTCACCAGCACAGCATATTGAGCTTTGTGAGATTGCAAAGGAATTTGAGAAGTCAAGGAAGCAAGAGAGGATTAAATAAGTCACAAAGTCTTTGTCTTTGTTATTTCCACTAATATAGAAAGTGTGCAACTCCCGCACTGGCCTGATCTGCAAGGCTTGTGAGTTGGTCAGGGAAATGCACGTGTTAAATCTTGCAAGAAGATCTGTTCACTTTTGCAGTGTGAAAGGCACATCGTGATAGCAGTGCTGTTGTGAGCTAACAAAGCCAGTTGTTGATGTCAGCCATGCTGGGCTTGTGCTAAAGCTAAGAAAGCCACAACTGAATTCTCTTTCAGTTTTGCAGCCCTGCTTGCTGAACACAGGATGGAAAACCCAAACAAGGGGATCACTCCAGACTTCCTTCAGCACAGTTGTGGCCTCCCACAGATTGATTATGTAGTTTTTCCTTCCCCACCTCTTGATGTTGCTGATACTGCTGTGAGTATTCAGATTCTTGCTGCATTACTTCAAAGATGGAATAGCTACAGCAGGGCCAGATCATCCATTGGTGTAAATTGCTACGCTTATTTGCAGGGCTAAGCCACGTTGTGTCAGCTGACTATCTGATCCATAAAATTTCTTCGGAGTTGCTTTTTCTCTCTTTTAGAAATTACTAGAATGCTGATGTAGGAGGAGAAGTATCCAGTAAGATGATGCAGTGTTTTGCTTTTGCTGAAGTATTAGGAAAACAAAATTAAAATGAAACACCACCACACAAGTGGCATGGTTTAATAAGTGGCAGATTCTAAAAATAAAATTGGTTGGTTTTTGTTTTTTTTTTTTTGAAAAATATTCAGAACAGAGATACTGAGGGGGAGGGAAAGATGATGGATATAAAGAACAGCAGATGGACTGCGTATACTGCCTGGGACTCTAATAGCTATCAGTTGAAATCAATCTGACTTTTGTTGAGTTTGTGGCGGTTCACCACTGAATAGAGAGGGAGAGAGAGTTGCAATGATTATGGCCGCCATATGTCTTAATCCAGAGAAGAGGCATTTCCTTGTTTCCATCTTCCAGGATCAGCTGACTAGTGAGCTCCCTGATTTGGTAGCTGGTTTCACTGAACTGCAACATGTAGGCAGTCCAATAGACAGCTGTCCCACAAGCCTGAGAGCCTTGTTTTTATGAGTTTGTAAGGTGAAGTTGCCTTGCAGATAAATACACAGACATAAATACACAGGATAAGACTTCCAGACTTTTGGATTATTTTAGCAAGAACCTTGAAGACCTGAGAATCCAGTCAGATGCACATAACCTTTAAAACCTGTCACCACATCAGGGAGACAGGAAATCTATTTGAATTTGTGTTCAGTGCATCTACCCTTCTGATACAAAGCTGGAGCTACAGTCTCCTTTGAAGTGGAGCACTCAGGGTCTTGTGTTAACAGCTGCGGAAATTGCAGCGTGCATAGGATGACCTCTCTCATCCTCACTCAGCAGTGACAGAGTACTCAAGAGAAGAATCTGGCAGTCTTGCCATAATAAGAGTTACATATAGGAGTTACATAAAGTATCCAGACCAAGACTGAACATATGTCTCACCAAAGAATGGCATCACCCTCATGTGTAAGAAATGTTGATTGCAGTAAGAGAGGTACTGGGGATGAGAAGTAGGCGAAAGGATTCTTAAAATGGTAAATTGCTTCTTCAGCATGATAAGTTCATAAATAATTTCTAGTCTGTTTTCTGTGACTTAAACCCAGCTGAAAGTCTTTTTTTTATCCTTTTTTTTTTTTTTTCAATGCTACATCACTACATGCAGCCATTCATCTCATAGAAGTATGCCTGCATTTTCAGGGACAAGAACATTATCTGGTCATTTATACCTATGTAGAGCAAGTGTGTGTTGAGGTAGTTTTTTCACCTTTGTATGGTAGTTCCATCTTCTCTTTTTATTCTATTAATACTCAGCTGATACTATTTTTTTCATACATTGCTCTATTGAATTTACTTGCTGCTGTGATAGACAATAGACTCAAGCATTTGTCATTTGTCTATCATTTTTAAGCATTCTTCAGCATTTCTAGGATCCTTTCAGCATCCTTTTTGCTGATGAGTTTAATGCAGGGCCAAACCCTTCACAGGAGAGGTGCAGCACTCAGATATATTTTCTGCTTTTTGTCTTTCTACTAAATGCCAGTGTGTCCTGATGTCTGTGGAGACACTGAAGTACAGTTTAGTGGAGTGCTGTAACATGAGAGTATTTTTCCCACACACACACACATATGTAGGCGTGAGGAATCACTTCACTCAAGCTAACGAACCTATTCCTGATTTATGTTGTGATAAAGAAGCACAGATTCCTTTTTATCAGAATAACAACTATAGTACTGGAAGGAAGCTGTAAAATCCGCATGAAGGGAAACAAGAAATGATAGATTTTAAGGGATTCTTCCCCTTATGGTTGATAATGTATGACCAGCAGTGTAGTGGTACATGTGGAAGCTGACTAAACAGAAGGGAGGATTTAAGGCAATACTGCCATATGTGAAATGTTTGAATCGTTTCAACATTTAGCACCAGGGGAAAAAAAGTATTCCTGAAATGTCGATTTAGCACCAGACAAGACATACTTGTCTCCAGTGCTAGTCATTCAACTGTTCTTTGTAATCCTGAAACTGTTATCTGAAGAGCTTATAATATATTGAGATCATCACTTTGGCACTCTTAAAACAAACTGAAAAAGAAGAAAGCAATGATACCAGATGAAATTGTCCAAGAAAATGGGCTCTTACAGACCAAGGAGGATTTGTTATCCAGAGGCTCAGATCCCAGTCATGCATCTGACTGCTTTGAGTTGCTCTAGTGACACCAGACAAGTAGAAAACTGGCTCAAATAGCCAGTTTAGAGCAAGCCCTGGCAACCCAGCTGCCTCAACGCCATCTTCATTCAAGCACAAAGGGTAGACTGGTGGCAAACCTTTTTATTGTGCTTTCTGTAACAAAGCTGTGCTCAAGTCAGAGGTTGCTAGCATTGCAGTCCTGCATGCCTGAAATGAAATTCAAGTTCCATGCATTGCTAAATAAGGTGTAACAGACTCAATGGGAGCTCTGATTTCTAGCTTATGCTGAAAGTAGTAATACTTACTATTTATTTGTCTCTGACAAGTGAATCCTTAAACACTGAGTATACCAAAACAAGCCCTACCTCTTGTGCTTGGACCAGGTGTTGCAACATTGAGTAGTTACATTAAAGTGAATTAGATCTAGACTAAATTTCGGGTGTATTCTGGAAGGATATAAGAATTAAGCATTGTAATTACCACAGTTCTGTTAATGGGTAAAAGAAGTAATCCAGCATACCTTCGTCTGTTGTATTGACATTAAGGAACCTGTATAGCTAGTTTACCTGTAGCATCCATGGTGGTTTTTAACACGTAACTCATCAAACAGAAGCTTTTTCTTCTACTTTCAGTCAGAGAAAGCTGCAACAGCAATGGAACTGACCCTAAAATGTGTATGTGTGGCAGTATCCTACTTTGGAGTCCCAGGTAAGAGTGGACTCTTGGGAACAGCTGTACCGTTAAACGTGCTGCGAACACGAAGCACAGGTCGTGTCCTACTTTTACCCCAACATTAGACGATGCAACACAGAAAAGAACAAGCAAAATAGAGCATTTCTTTCACTGTGCACAACTTCTATAATATATATACACAGATTGTATTTTGTTTGACAGCATCATCGAGGACACCATCTCAATCTTCAAGCCACTACCCGGCCATTCCAATTTCTCTTGTGTTTTCTTTTATTCCATGTCTCCATCATACAACACAGTGAAGTTTAATTGCCTACCTCTTAGTGCAGTAGGCAGCTCAGAAGTTACAATAAGTCTCATAAATGTCAAACATGGCGAAAACTAAGGGAAACTCACAAGAGAAAGTTGTTTGTGTTAATTCCATTCAGACAGAATGTGGACCATCCTCTTGCCCATCAGTCACTGCACTGTAAAGGTGCTCATTTTCTTGTAGCAGCAATGACTTACAGTGCTTTAAAATAACATCTTTTGAAGAAATAGCAGGACTTGCCACATCCTGATAACTCAAGGAAATGCAGCTTCCTACTTTCACAGATTTCTGCTGTAAATTTCAGATTCTTTGCAGGCAGACTGAATGCCTGAAAATGAAATGTCCGATTTGCAGCTCCTACTGCTTAGCAGTATTTATCTGTTTGCTCAAGGTGATTGCTTTCTCTGTGGATCTCCATAGAAGTATTAAAGAGGTTTTCATAGTTCTGAGTGTTATATGTTATTCTTCTAAACTAAAACCTACCCACTCAAGTATCCTGCTCTATGTACAGAAGAGAGGTTGCAGATTAAATCGTGATAGGTGCTTAGGGAGGATGGCAAAGTTTTAGTGAGGGTCCTTTCCCTTACTTATTTTTACAATTTATTTTACTTATCACAGTATGTCTAGCTTTTGAGGCAATTTGGAGACACAGAAAGATATAAAAAACTTAAGATTTAAAAATTAATTATTATGAAATACATGAATGAAAGAATGACTAGCTTGCGATTTTCAGTTTATGTTTCAAATCTAGAAGCAGGTTCTCTGTGTCGCTGGAAGATGAGGATCACTGCTATCTCTTGGCAGATACCATTAATTTCTAGCCTGGCTGTCTTGTGAAATAATGGCATTCAAATTGTCACTGTTCCAGTGCTGATTATTGCCCATCTTTGGTCACACGCCAGTGTGATTTTATATAGAAAATCCTCATTTATGATAAAGAGAGGTAACATTTTGGCAATTTTTATTTTTAAAATTGTAGTCATTGGCAGCCCTCTAAAGTTTGGAATATTATGGGTATTATGAGTAATCCCAGGATTGATGGATTACTGAGCAGCATGAAAGTGAGATAGTTGAAGCTGTGTGGTAACTGCAGTGTATTTAACAAATCTCTCTGTGCATATGTTCTGAATAGTACTTTAATGACAACTGGCTTGGAAGGCATTTAATAGTACCCTTCAATATATAGGGACTTCGTTATGAAGAACATCGTTCCCTGAAGCACTGGTGTACGTGCAGGTCCTCAGCAAACATTTTCAGATCCCTTGAACTGTAAGGGAAAAAAATGGCTCCAGGCAGCCTGCTTCTTCTGGTGGGCTTTTAGAATAGCCTCATGCTTTCCTGTGTGGCCTTTCTGAGGCTTGGGTTCTGAAGTCAGGTACAGTCTGTGCAGATCAGAGGCACAGCTCCTGTTTCTGTGCACTGTTTGTAAATTGGAAGTACACCTTTATGAGAGGGTAGAGAGGAATTTTTGAAGCATATATAGTTTAATTCTATTTTTTTTCAGTGTTGAAAATCCATTGATTGCTAAGTGTCAGCACAGAATGAAAGTCTTGTGACTTGTGAATTAAAAAAGGGATGGAAAAAGTTGATTCTGTAAAAATCTGAATAGAAGCTTTTCTCATTGAGGGGCAGGTGTCACGTAGATAAAAAGTGAATTTCATAGCATAAGTTATGACTCATTTTCTCCTCTTTATAGCCCATATTAAAAGAAAATTAAATTAACACAAATGCCTATAATGATTAGAGTCAGGAGATGCAGTGCTAGAGAAGTAAGTAGTCTTAGCTTTCTGCCCAGTGCTATCTGTTGTGGTTTAAACTCTGTCAGCCATGCAGTCTCGCTCGCTCACTCCCCCGCTTCTTCCCTCCCCCCTCTCCCTGAGGGATGCGGAGGAAAATTGAAAGAATATAACTCCCACGGGTTGAGATAAGAACAGTCCAGTAACTAAGATATAACACAAATCACTACTGCTACCAATAATAATGATGATAACAGAAATAACATGGGAAGACAATACAATACCACCCGCCGACCAATAACATCCAGCCTGACAGAGCAATGAGTTAACCCTTCTGGGTCACTCCCAGTTGCCTCCTGGGCATGACGTGCTGTGGTATGGAATACCTCTTTGGCTAGTTTGGGTCAGGTGTCCTGTCCCTGCTTCCTCCCGGCTTCTCCTCCTCCCTGGCAGAGCATGAGACTCACAAAGTCCTTGGTCAGACTAAATATTTGAGCAGTAACTAAAAACAGTGGTATTATCAAAGCTGTTCCCAGGCCGAAAGTCAAAAACACAGCGCTGCACCAGCTACTAAGAAGGAGAGAAACTGACTACCACTGCTGAACCCAGGACACTATCACATTATAATATGTATATGGTGTGCACTGTACAATATGCCAAAGATCATTATGTCATCAGCTGCATAAATCACACGTCTGAGGAGGATGGAGGAAAAGCAGTTGTGTCACTGGGTAGTGCTAATCTGATAATGATTTGCAATATTACCAGTGTTCTTCCCAGAGGACCCAACAACCTTACTATTTAGTTTTGTAACTTTATGAGTTATTCCAGAAATGAAACACAGCTGGTTGTAGGATGAAGTTTGCAAAGACCTGAAGTTTAGAACAACAAACAAAAGAAAAGGTAGAATTCTGTGGGGAATTTTGGAAAATAGAATGAAATTACTGTAATCGAATGGCTGAGCACAAAAAGCCATGTGCTTTCATGTGTTTTTTTTTTAACCTAAGGCAGAAAAAGAGAGGTTGGGGGCAGAAGGCGCACCTTTAAAAAAGGCACTGTGTGTGTCTATACAGCATATTTAACTGTTCCAAAGGCAGCTATTTTGCACAGATATAATTTTGTAGAAAGTGAGGTGCAAAAGCCTTACAAAGACAAGCAGACAGTATTTTATTCACTGTATATCAGCTATAACTCATCAAATAGTATGAAGGAATGTTTAGGATTCCTTTATAAAGCTGTCAAAGGGAAAGAAAACACCAATGAACCATTCCTTAATATTGTTATAAAATTGTGATGACTGGAAAACTATGAAAACAAACAAGGCTGAAAAACTGGAAAAATAGGAATGTCTGATGCAGATGATGAGGTTTGGTGGCAATATATTGTAGGATTTGATTAGGATTCTTTTGCTGCAGATGAGATGACCAGTCAAACTAATGGCATACAGTATGCTTGCTTGGATGTTCAAAAGTGGAGAATAGATTGGCTTATGGTGTTGTGATAGGAGCATTTAGAGGTTATTGCTGACAGATAGGAACTTAATCTGCCCCAAAGCAACAGAATTAGCAGCTCTAGTGGAAGTAGCATTGAATAGCTTACAAGATTTGCTTGTACAACCAACCTGGAGAATGCAAAGATAGCTGAAAGCAATCAAGCTCAGGAAAGGTACTTTTGAATAGAGGAACTTATTTTGTGTTTGCAAGCCTAAAGTGGTCCAGTGTTATAAGTGTTGTAGCCTGAAAAAGCAACGGTAGCTGTGAAATTCCATCCCAAATTCAGGAGGCGAGTCCCCAAAACACCGAAAAAAAGGGAAAAGAGATCAGCTGTTTTATAGATTACATATATAAAAAATATATTTCCTATTATTCTGCACAAACTGCTGTGCTCTAGGCCTGGCTCTTAAATGTGCTGCTCCCTAGCATTAGCTAAAATGGTCCTGGATCCTCCCTAATCATGGGACAGCTGCAAGAAAGGCTGCAGCTACACTAAGTCAAAGGCAGCTGACGAAGCTTGTTAGAAGCTGCAAGAGCTTCCTTTTGTGTACACTTGTGAGTCCATTTACCTTATCCTCACCTGGCAGTAAGAGGCACTGTCACATTTCTCAAAGAGTTCCAAGAAGTTCTCCAGTGATCCTGGACCTTGTGCCCTGAAGTTCTAGAAATTCCCAATGCAGAACCTAGAGGCTGATGTGCAAACTGCTGTGCCTGTTGGCTGCATCCGTTTGCTGCATTCTAATGCTGTTTGTGTTCTCACAAAATGAAACAAAACATGTCTCTGATCTGAGTGCATAAACAAAGAGTTACTGGAATTAGAAATTAACTTCTTAGATTATACCCTAGTGAAAGGCCAACCTCCTGGAAAAGCCTAGGACATACCCACTATCTTTATAAAGAAGTGACTTCGGAAGGACAGGGGTTAGCTTGTTTCCAGGTTGAGGTCCAGCCAAATTCCTAAGAGCAGGAGCAGTTTTCTGTACTCCCTGAATAAAGATCAGGAGTTGAGGGTATTATGTCACCTATACAGTTTCCTGAACAAGGTATTCTTTTACTGCCTTTAGTTAAATCAGACAGAAATATCAATGGCACCTATAACTAATCTCACCCTCAAGTGCAGTGTCAAAATTAGTTAAGTGCAACAAGTTGCAAGCGCTGTCAGCACCTGACACTGGAGGAAGATAGGAAGACATTTACCTCTCTAAAACTCTGTAAGGGATACTTGAAATGTAATGGTTCACCATATGAAATATTGTCACCACCTGGAAATTCCTAGAGAGCAACAGAAAGTCTGTTGAAGGTTGTCTTTCAACACTGCGGTAGAGAGAGCTGACAACATTCCCAGAAGAGACAGAGGTAATGTTGAACATCTGTCTACTCTGGAAAAGGTATGTCCAAGATTGGATATGGTGGGACTTAAAAAAAAAGAAAATTCCTATTTATGGAACTGTGTATTTGGTTGTCACAGTAGATAGGGAAAATGTAACTTGCAGGAAGGGTCACAGCAATTGAATAGACCTCACCTCCCTCTTACCTTATTGAACAATGAGTATAATAGAGTGTATTAAATCATTACACAAAATAATAGGCCTTTTTATCAGTCTTTGAAGAATGACACTGCACAGTTTTGAAGAAAGAGATTAAGCAGAGTTTTGCACGAGTCTTTAACAGTAGTTTAAGGTATTAAAATCTGTGGGTACTTCAACTGAGACAAAGAAATTAATTTTCTTACAGAAAGTGGCACTGCATGACATGGGGAAGTTTTATCATACACCCTGAGAAATTCTGACGAGGAGTCAGATGGATGAGTCTTCTGACTAAAAAATTCTGGAATGGGATTACTCCAAGCTCACAGCACAAAGCAAAAAGTATGCCATCAAGTTTTGGATGAGAGCTTCTGACTTGTATAATAGATATGAAATTAAGTTGTATTATTGGGTGTTGTTTTTAAATGCATACAGTTCTGAAATATGCAAAGTTTAGTATCAGTGTTTCAATGCAGCCACATTTGATTTATTGTCAGTTCAAAAATAATTAAAATAAAAAAAATAATACTGTGGTATTTCCAGGAGAAATGGTCTCTAATGGAGCAGTTTGACCTGGTAGCAGTAATGCCTTTTCAGGTAGAGATGTATTCAATATATGTACTGTTGATTCTGGCTTCTATCAATTAAAACATTTTCATTACATGGAACCAGATTCTTTTGCATACTTATCACCTTGAAAAATACCTTAGTCTTGCTCACTTTTTTAGGATTGTTTATCTTCAGATTTGAGGTTCAAGCTGAATTTTTCCCCCCTCAAGTGAAGTTGGCAGAGATTTCTGATACTGTCATTGTTATTTTTTGACTGTAACTTGAGGATCAGTCTTCTCCTAGAATAATTTTGGATTTTTATGTAACAAGTTCCCTGCTATTTCAGGAAACTCTAAACGTGATCTTGTTGTGTATTATTTTTGTAAGTTTCCTATGGAGTGGCAAGAACTGATTTCTACAGAGCGAATTAAAAACCAGTTGTTCTTCAGACCCAGCTGAATAAAACACTTATTTCCCAGACCTTTGTGATTGTGAAGTGCTGGATTTGATGACTGAGGTGTTCACTTCCAGCATTCACTTCTTACATGCAAGAGACTAGATTAATTTTGATAGGAAAATCTGTGGGGCAAGGAACTATTCAACATAAACAGAAGTGGCATTATCATGCCTCAGTATTTTCAGGTGTGCTGGGTAAATGGATACCTGGATATAAAAGTTCCACTGTTTTGCAATAGGACAAAGAGTAATGGTTTTAAACTAAAAGAGGGAAGATTCCATCCCTATGTGAGGAAAAAATTCGTTACAGCGAGGGTGATAAAATACTGGAACAGGTTGCTCAGAGAGGTGGTGGATGCACCATTCCTGGAGACATTCAAGGCCATGCTGGATGTAGTTCTGGGCAATACTCATGGAGGGCTATGTCCTTTTCAGGAAAGACAGGCCAGCCAGGCGGGGTGGTGGGGTTGCTCTTTATGTGCGAGAGCAGCTGCAGCGTACTGAGATCTGTCCAGGAACAGGGGATGAGCGAGTTGAGAGTCTGTGGGTGAGAATTAAGGGGCAGGCTGGCAGGGGCGATACTGTTGTGGGTGTCTGTTACAGGCCACCAGATCAGGGTGAGGAAGTTGACGAGGCCTTCTACAAGCAGCTGAGAGCGGCCTCACAGTCACAGGCCATGGTCGTCGTGGGGGATTTTAACTTCCCTGATGTTTGCTGGAAGGACTACACAGCAACCCAGCCACAGTCCAGGAGGTTCCTCCAGTGTATGGATGATAACTTCCTCATCCAAATGGTGGATGAGCCAACCAGGAGAGGAGCGCTGCTGGATCTCATCCTCACTAACAAGGAGGGTCTGGTCAAAGCAGTAAAGGTTGAGGGCTGCCTTGGTTGCAGCGACCACGAGATGGTGGAATTCAGGATCTTGTGTGGTAGGACCAGTACAATAGCAAGTAGAATTGCAACCCTGGACTTTGGCAGGGCAAACTTTGGCCTTTTCAAGCAATTGCTAGGGGAAATCCCATGGGCAAGGCTGCTTGAAGGTAAAGGGGCCCAAGATAGTTGGTTGACATTCAAGAATTGCTTATTCCAAGCTCAAGAGCAGAGCATCCCGACACGTAGGAAGTCAAGGAAGAGGGCCAGGAGACCTGCATGGCTAAATAAGGAACTGCTGGGTATGCTCAAGTGGAAGAGGAGAGTTTACAGGTCATGGAAGGAGGGGCTGGCCACTCGGGAGGAATATAAGGCTGCTGCTAGAGGATGTAGGAAGGCAGCTAGGATGGCTAAGGCCTCCTTAGAATTAAATCTGGCCAGAGGGGTCAAGGACAACAGAAAGAACTTTTTCAAATACATAGCTGATAAAACTAACACCAGAGGCAAGGTTGGCCCACTGGTGAATGGGATGGGTGCCCTGGTGACAGAAGATACTGAGATGGCAGAGTTATTGAATGCCTTCTTTGTCTCTGTCTACTCTGCCGGAGGCAGTCCTGAAGAGCCCTGTACTCCTGAGACCTCAGATGAAGTCAGGTCACTGGAGCAGTTTGCCTTAGTCGACGAGGAATGGGTTAGGGACCAGTTGAGCAATCTGGACATCCATAAATCCATGGGTCCAGACGGGATGCACCCGCGGGTGCTGAGGGAACTGGCGGAAGTCATTGCTAGACCACTCTCCATCATCTTTACCAAGTCTTGGGAAACGGGAGAGGTGCCTGAGGACTGGAGGAAAGCAAATGTCACTCCAGTCTTCAAAAAGGGCAAGAAGGAGGACCCGGGTAACTATAGACCGGTCAGCCTCACCTCCATCCCTGGGAAAGTGATGGAACACCTTATCCTTGATGCCATCTTAAGGCATGTCAAGGATAAGAGGGTTATGAGGGGCAGTCAACATGGCTTTACCAAGGGGAAGTCATGCTTGACCAACCTCATAGCCTTTTATGAGGAAATAACATTGTGGATGGATGATGGCAGAGCGGTGGATGTGGTCTACCTTGACTTCAGCAAAGCATTTGACACAGTCTCCCACACCATCCTCATAGCTAAACTGAGGAAGTGTGGACTGGATGATCAGGTAGTGAGATGGACTGCGAACTGGCTGAAGGACAGAAGCCAGAGAGTTGTAGTCTATGGGGCGGAGTCCAGTTGGAGGCCTGTATCTAGTGGAGTGCCTCAAGGGTCAGTACTGGGACCAGTATTATTTAATATATTCATCAATGATTTAGATGAGGGAATTGAGTGTACTGTCAGCAAGTTTGCTGATGACACTAATCTGGGAGGAGTGGCTGACACGCCAGAAGGCTGTGCTGCCATCCAGCGAGACCTGGACAGGCTGGAGAGTTGGGCAGGGAGAAACTTGATGAAATATAACAAGGGAAAGTGTAGAGTCCTGCATCTGGGCAGGAACAACCCCAGGTTCCAATATAGGTTGGGGAACGACCTGTTAGAGAGTAGTGTAGGGGAGAGGGACCTGGGGGTCCTAGTGGACGGCACGATGACCATGAGCCAACACTGTGCCCTTGTGGCCAAGAAGGCCAATGGCATCCTGGGGTGTATTAGAAGGGGGGTGGTCAGTAGGTCGAGAGAGGTCCTCCTTCCCCTCTACTCTGCCCTGGTGAGACCGCATCTGGAATATTGTGTCCAGTTCTGGGCCCCTCAGTTCAAGAAGGACAGGGACCTGCTGGAGAGAGTCCAGCGCAGGGCGACAAAGATGGTTAAGGGAGTGGAGCATCTCCCTTATGAGGAAAGGCTGAGGGAGCTGGGTCTCTATAGTTTGGAGAAGAGGAGACTGCGGGGGGACCTTATTAGTGTATATAAATATATAAAGGGGGAGTGTCATGAGGATGGAGCCAGGCTCTTCTCAATGGCAAACAGTGATAAGACAAGGGGTAATGGGTATAAACTGGAACACAAGAGGTTCCACTTAAACTTGAGAAGAAACTTCTTCTCAGTGAGGGTGACAGAACACTGGAACAGGCTGCCCAGGGGGGTTGTGGAGTCTCCTTCTCTGGAGACATTCAAAACCCGCCTGGACACGTTCCTGTGTAACCTCATCTAGGTGTTCCTGCTCTGGCAGGGGGATTGGACTAGATGATCTTTTGAGGTCCTTTCCAATCTCTAACATACTGTGATACTGTGATACCTGATCTAGTTGAAGATGCCTCTGCTCATTGCGGGGGGGTTGGATTAAGATGACCTTTGCAGGTCCCTTCCAACACAACCTCTTCCATGATTTTATGATTCTATGTGTTGTGTATTTCTCATGCAGTGTTGACATGTCAGCTTTCCACAGTAGGAAACCACAAACAAACAGAAAATATGCTGGGTTTGTTGGGGTTTTTTTGGGTTGTTTTTTTTTTGTTTGTTTGTTTGTTTGTTTGGCATGAAATACCACTTGACTGATCAGAAGTCCTTGGGGACAATTCCTATAGACTCTCTAGGACTGTCTTTGTTGACTAGTGCCTTCCACAGAGGATTTTATTGCCTTGTTATTTGTTCAGACTATTAATGATGAAGGTAGCCTAAAATTAATCAGAATATTATTAGTTGATCAGAAAGCATTTTTCCTGTGCTGACAAAGTGGTACCTGTCCAATTATACTCTTAGTTGAATGAGAATGGCCGTTAGTAACTGTATATTTTAAGTAAAATGTATTTATGTGTTATTTCTCCTTTGTTTTGGACTACTTACAGCTATTGCTGCACCTTTTACTCTCTGCTTAGCTTAAACAGGGAAACTTCGCAGTAAGTGTAGCTTAGTCTCAGCTGGCTATTGAGAAGTCATGAGTGGCTTGTGAATGAGGACTGCAACTGCATTTAAAGAAAAAAATCAATTTTAAGGCTTTGATGTGAAGACCATTAAAGTCAATGGAAAGTACTTCCCTGAAAATGAATGGGGTTTGCACAAGTATCTGTAATGATTTTCCTATCTAGGGTACTTCCATTCCAGAAACTTAGTCAAGCACTTTTAAAAAAAAATTCTGATGAGCATGTAGTTAGGGTATTTCTTCTTGCAACCTCTTGATAAAATTAGTCCCCAGTTTTCTAAATGCATGCACTACAAGTAATGTGTTATCTAATGGTACCATGATTTATGCCCATTCCCTTTTGTGCATCAAGATACATCTAACCACTTTCATGTTAACAGGACAGGAGAAGGAGACTGCTGCAAATCCTTGAATTTGGCCAGGAGCCACATAACATGTCCATATGTATTTCTGACATAAGGATCTGCAAGAAATCTTCATCCTCACATTGTAAATTTCAGGACAAAATCAGAGAGTTCTGTGAAATTCATGCTGTGGTCTGGCTTATTTCCTTGGCAAAAAAAAATCAGTCATGAGCCATGGTAGCATTAGTGGCCTTGCTAAAATTGTTTACTTCCTCACCGTGCATGTCCACAGTGAACACAGAATGTGAGCAAAGCCAGGAAACTCAAGGTAATGCATCTCCAATCAGCATTTACTTCAGTAGATTTTCTGGTGGATTATCAGCCAGTTTGCCATGGAATGATGCCACCAAGGGTGGCTGCTGCTTGGCTGCATTTCCTCCTGGCTAGACATATCCTCTGAATTTATGAGAAGCCCTGGACCTTGCTGTGTTCATCCAAAAGAAAATCCACAGGCTCAGAGGGGAGAATATTATGATGATGTGAAGGTTCCACTCTTCATCTGTGCTTGCTGGACACATTTGGCAAGGATTATCACCAACTGACCTCCCTCATGCTGAGCAGCTGGAGGAATAATATCACCCAGTTTTGTAAAGGAAAGATAAGTCAGTCTGTTCTTAGCTGTACTACTTGATGTTGTTTATCTTTTCTTTCCTGAAGAAAAGATAGTACCAAGTAGGTTCTGGAAAAGCCATGAGCAAGCAAGTACATCTTTACTTAGTTGAAAAATAGAAACTCTTACAGCGGTGGTGGTCTCCACATTTTGAAAAATTACTGGGGTATGTCACCTTCTGTGGTAATCTGGATAATCTAGTGATCTAGATAAATGCTGTCATAACTTCAGTTTTCATAGCAATAGAATACATTTGCTTTACTTGTTTTATTTCTGTGTTTGATCAGCAGTAAGGAACAAGCCATTGTAGGCTGTTACGTATTTAGTTTCTCACTCTTTCATCTTTTGTAAAGATGGTCAGTCTTTACAAATGTAAACTACAAGTTCTTGAAAAATATAAACATAAAACGACAAATGCTAGCAAATACTAACAAGGATTAATGCTGGCAATAACATAAGCTGTTCTTAGCAGGAGAATGCTGCAGTATATTTTCCTTAACAAAAGCAAGTGTCCAATCTGAATTCCATCTCCTCAGTAAAACGAATTGCTGAGAGACAGAATTCATTAACAGGATTCTCCTAAATTACTACTATCTAAATTAATTTTCACTATAAAATGGTGCTGAACATAGTTCAAAGTTCACTATAAACTCACTCCCCCCTTTTTCCCCCCTTTCTGAAATTGGGAACATTGCTGAGTTTGAGGGTAATTACCAGCTTATTTGTTCACAAGTTTTAGGATCTAAATTATTCTTTTCTTAAGTAATATGATTAATACAATATTTGCATACTATTACGCTTCTTGATCTTCGCATTTTTAAGGAGAAAATTGGTACTTTTATTTTCCTTTCTCTCCAAAGTTCTCATGAAGTACAGAACTCTAAATCTAGAAGTTCAAAATCCAAAGAAAAAACTGAAATGCAAACATATAAGAATAGTAGGTTTTTTGTTTGTGCCTCTCAGATTCTCTGGTTGTTTTGGAGATGAAGTTTAGTTACTCATATGGAAATCAAAGAGCATTTTTAGCCACATGATGCTGATTTCAAACTTTAGAACTGACATTAGAAATGTTGTGATTACGATTCTGAATGTGCTAGGGTACTTTGACATATCACGCTCATTTATTTGTTTTTAAATAAGTTGGGTTAGAAAGAAATATTGATGTATTATTAATAGGCTATCCGTTCAGCTATTACCATGAGAAAAGTACAGATAGATAGCTGGATGATGAAATAGCAGGATAATAATCAAGAAATCATTGCAACAATAATGTGTTTCTCTTCTATCCCTCTCGTCCCCCAGCCCCAAGCTGTTACTACAAAAACATAGTATCAAGCTACTGCATCTTCTTCAGAAAACTATGTGCTTCAGGCCCTGTTGACAAAAAAATCCTTATCTAATCATAATCTTCAACATTAATTTTCCGAATTTGTCTCTTCCAACATATGTGCTGCACGAAAAAGTTTATTATTCTTTTCTGTTGATGTTGCTTCCCAGAAATAAAACTTCTTTGTGTTGATGCCTGTTTCCAAATACTGTACTTTGGGGTAATAGAGGGTAATAGCAGAAATTTTGTATAAACCATAATAAATTGGACAGCTCATTTTAGAAAGAGCTGTTGCTTCATTGAGAATGTGTGTTTCTCAAGTCTCCTGTGTGAATCACCATCTGTTTCTAAAGAGTAATATACCTGTCGAGCCTCAAGCTATTTTCCAATGACTCAGGCAATCGGATGAAGCATCCAACAGCTTGATAAAGATAGCACTGCTGTCTACTTTAACCAGAGGAGCAATTTAAGCTTTCAGATTGCAGCTAAGCATGAATTTCTGCACTGATGCCATAAAGTAACACCACAGTCTTTTGTTGGGTTGGAACATATGAGGCTTGAGAACAGCTTCTGGACTCTAAAGTCACTAGTCAGTGGTCTGACAATGTCATTAAATGCAGCAGAAAACATTTGTCTTGAAAGTAAACCATCTTTATTTTGTATAAAAATTAGTGGTTAAATTAATCTGGCTTAAACAGGGACCAGTGGATATAAAAATGAGATATGCTGTATCTTTTAAGAGGCTGTTACAAAAGATAAGTTTGAAGGTACAGTTTAGCCCAGGGTTTACAGAGGGTCAGCTGCGTAAGCACTGACCCTGAAAGCCACATCTTAGATGTTATGAGTTTTGTGGCTGAGCTTTGCGTTAGGAGGATTTCATACATGGAACATTTAAATCCATGGAAATGTCACTGAATTTATTGCAGTATTCCAAACTAAATGAAAGAACAGAATTTCATCTTATTCAACTGATGATATAGTCACTGGCTTGTTTGAATTCTTCATACTGTAATACATGTTAGGTAGCCAAGAAGACACATTGTTTGCTGGCTAATGTGCGGACTTAGAAGTAAGGAGGTCTGCATTCAATTTTTAATCCTGACAAGAATTATTGGTAAATCCAAGATCTAATAACTTATACAAAAATGCCTCTGTGGTGTACATGCTCAAAGAAGCAGAGATCTATGATGTTTCCCAGAAACATTTCTGATCTGATTTACATACTTACTTTAAATATTTGCTGTTCAGATGGAAATATGCCTTAGTGGTGTCCCTTCTCCGCAGTATTTATTTAGCTTTTTAGTTCAAGATGAGATGCTATGTGCACAGTCCTCTGGACAGTGGATGCATCATAACTCCACAGCACACACCTACAAAGATGCACTCCACAGCATCTACAGCAGTGGATGGTCTCCATTACCCACTGTATATCATATAGCTCTTTGGTCTCTGTCTGCATGCTATTTATTGAAGACACAGTAGACTCTGAAGAGTTAGGTCCTTCAATCTATTGCGATAAAGCTGGCTTTTGCTTGATGGCAAAAATACAATTCACTTTTCTTCCCAAGATATCCAGTGATCCCGTATATTTAGGTTAAGGGTTAAAACATCCACCAAATCTTCAAAACTGAAAAACATCTCTAAGTGTATGTCTGGATTTTTAGCTGTGTCTCTGCCATTAGACAACTCTGAAAGTTATTTCATCTTTGAGCTTCAGTAGCCTATCTAAGAGGAGGGGATTATAATGTTTGCATCAGATAGAACTAGTATGATTCTTATTTCTACAACTCCTGCTACTATCAGGATTATTAGTATCAGTATTATGATACTGTTCACAGAATCAAGACTTTTTGTGTCACAATTTATACTAGTGTTTGGCCTAAGCTATGAGCTATCTAAGTTACAGGTGGACATCATAGATATGTTGTTGAGATCAAGACAGTACAAGCTATATTCAGGAGGTCCTGCGCACTGTAATGAGAATGATATCCAAACTGCTTATTTACTTTTGGTTTAAATAAGCATCATAAAAGGCACTAGTCACAAGGAGAAATTTAAAGGAGGACAATACATTGTCTTTGCTTATGTTTATGAGGAACTTGTTCCATGCATAAACAGTGGCATGAAAAGGCAGGCTGGCAAACATGATATAAAGCACTATTTTCTGGCTTAATTGGCATAGTGTATATCCATTTACTTTCAAGTGCAAGGTATTGAAATATTCTCAAAGTAAAGGCTGAGAGAACACTTGAGGAGAAAAATGCTTTTTCTTCACAAATATAACATGAATTAGTTTGAACTTCATTATTAGAAGCAGTAGGTTCGGTCAGATACTCTTTGTAAACTGGAGACTGATGATTTAAAGTACACAGTGGAAATCACATTTTTTGATTCATTTGCCTTCAGAAGCAGTTATCAATCTTAAACATTAAGTCAAGAAGTCAAAACTGTATTTAGGGACCTCTGCTCTGTGTAGAGTGATTGGCATGGTTTATAATGATGTTGAATGACAGAACTAATATTTCTTTCATTCTGTACTGACTGAATAGTATTTCCTTTTCATATTCAGATGCTGGGTTTCTTTGCTCCTAATGCAGTCTCCTAACGCAGTAGTGAACATAAAATCAATAACCCCTGTCTCAAAGCAGTGTAGATCTTCTCTCCTTTACTTCACTCTCCAGAATGAAGTATCCACAAATTATCCTATAAGCATGTAATAAAATTTGTGCCCCTTGCACAGCCATCAAATAACTTGGTGACTAAGGACAACCATTTAAATCTCATGTGCTACCTCTTTCACTGATCTTGCTCAGAGAGCCTTGAAGACTACTAAGTATTTCAGAAATGTTTTGTTATCCACAGGTATAGGGTGCTTGATAAAACTCAAGTAGAAATAATATCATATGTGAAGTCATTATAAGAGCTGTGTTATCTACAGTGCTTCACAGCTTCAGAGAAACAATATGATGCCTGAGGTGAGGACAAGCTCTCCTTTTGCCAGTGTGTGCTCCTCCCCCAGAGCTTCTAGGTGATGCTGCCCAGCACAAGTGTGGGTAGAGGAAAGGAGGGCCAAACCCCATGATTCTCACTAGTCCCTCTACCAGCCACTTTCTCTCTACCCCAAGGAGCATTTCCCATATGCACTTAAAGAGTAATGTAATTATTTCAAAGTAAGAAACAACAGGAAATTATATTTCTCTTTCTTTTGCACTGGTCCAATTGTGGGAATCAGGTTGGAGGTATAAGATCTTAGTCTCTTCCATTTAAGTTAGCAGAAGCTTTAAAATTGGTTTTGGTGTAAAAAGGCCCCAGACAATCCAGCTCTGCTTGTACATTATTGAGCCTGCAACTATGAGCTTAGGACTGAAATCAACTGGAAAAAAACACCCTTGCATTGAATTTCAGTAGGATTTGAATAAAAAGGTAAAACCTTGAAAGACAAAAGCCAATAGTCCTCAAATCGACTGATAGTTTGGTTTTGGATTTGTTTTTTTAAGTATCATAATAAATATAACACGTTGTAGAAATGCATTTTATAATAATTTTAAAGGCCTTCATGATGATAATACACATCTTGGCAGAGGGCAAGAGAATTCCAACTTCATGAAGTCAGTTCTCTAGAACTCTGTGGTGTCAAACATCTGATTTACAGCTTATGATATATAGGGCTTAAGTAAGCCTATTGGGACCCTCTATAGTGGAGAATAAGCTGTTTTATAAATCTATACGATGTACAAGTCTACTGTAATGCAAATCAAAACAATATTGACGCCAAGTGCATTGATTGTCCCTGAGCCGCTACCAGCTTTAATAATAGAATTGCTGCAGATGCGTGATTGAAGTGGCTTTGTTTAAAGCCTCTGTTTTATTTACAGCACAGGTGAAAACTGCTCTGCAGTAATAAGCTTTCCCTTCTTAACAGTTTATATGTGTTTGTTGATGTTGGTTACCCCCAAGTTCCTGATTTTGAAAGCGACTTTGGCTTGATTCATTGAGCAATTAATGCACCATTTACATGCAGTTCCCCAAGTGTTATTTGAAGTAATTGAGTACATATTTTTATGATCTATAAAGCAGTCCTTTAAATTTGTACACATGAGGAAACTCTTTATGATGAACCTAAGAGTAACCATCCAAATATGAATAGCACCAAAAAATCAGGGGCAAAATTTTCCCACAGCACTTCAAGTGCTTAAAACTTCATACTTATTCTTTCTTTATTGCAGTTACTTACTGTTCATACGATACTTTTCATGTGTAACATTCCAAGTGTTTTATGAGCAAAAGTGGCTATTATTTTCCCTTTCCACCTACCCCTTTTTCACATATAGAGAAAACACAAGTAGAGGAAGATAAGTCAGTTTTGTAAAGTGGTGTACAATATCTTCTGTTCTCATGAAGATGAGAATAAAACTGCAAGAGAGCAGCACTGATCTGCGACACCATTTTTTTCCTGTAAAATCACAGGAAAGAAATAATAAACCTCTAAAACCTTTAGGAAACCCTTGCACCTTAATTAACACATGTTAATTAAGAAAAAAGAATTTCTGAAACTTGGAAGATTTATAATTAGAACCCTACTGCTTATCAAACACTAAGTGAAAAGCACAATAACCATACTGCAGTCCAGTGCCAGATTAGCATTTCATGTTTGAAGTGTATGACAGGTTTATTACCAAATTGCAAATTCAAGAAATTACTCAAGACCAAAAAAATTACTCAAGTGCATCATGGAGAGGATAATACTTTTGAATCATGAATGACTTAACTCCCTTATGTTAGTTACGCAAGCCACATTTTCTTGATAATTAAAAGTATATGCAAATTACATAGCTAATGTGAAATATCAACATGTACATTTGTGCATTTATCTGTGTCAGATGAGTATGGGGGATAACTAAAATGAACAATATTTCTCTGTCCTGTGGCATTTGGGTTCCTGTGTGCATGCAAGTGCATATCCAGTGCTTGTGACTAGGCTTACAAACGTATACCAGAAAAGCTCACTCAGCAAGAAATATATCCACTGAGTGGTGGAGATAAAATGGTATCTTCCTATTCATTTTTTATCTAGCATTTGAACACCGAGATTTTCATTCAGGAAAGAATAGATTAGGAATATTTTAGATGTTCTTAAACCAACTGAGCTTGATAAACTTGGTGATGAAAACTCAGAAATCTCAAAGATAGCTATTTTTGCAGTTAGAAAGGGGTGGATGAGATGATGGACAACTAGAATACAGCAGATATACCCGTAAGAAAAAAAGAAAGAAAAACGCAAAAAAGCAAGTATGTGTAGTTGCCTAGAATATAAAAGGGAGAAGATTAACACCCCACATGGTTTTTGCAAGAATGAATAGCACCATAATCATTCTGTTTACACTGTGAGATGCTGACAGACCTTGTGTCCAAGGACAAGCAACAGATACAAAGTTTTAAATTCACTAAGGATTTTGTCTCTGGTAACACTACCATAAGCAATTTGAGAATCCTAACCTGTTTTAATCTCGTGTAGGGTTCTGTGTAAAACTAACTGGAAAGCTGTTCCCAGACAGCCGTTGTCAATCTTGTACCATCAAAATGCAGTGCAGTGGGATTTCTTCAGATTCCTGTGCTATTCAATATTTTTATTAATGGCATGACTAATGAAATAAAATATGTTTCCAACAGATGCAGCTGACACCATCCCAGGAAATCTGACAAAATGTTTTAAGAGATTTATTCCCAAAATTATCTTTACAGATGGGAAACGTGATCTAAAAACACAGGTTATTTCAGTAAGTGCATGATATTACATTTAGGTAGAAATAACCAGCTGAACACAGTGGAATGATAAAGATACAAATGTTGTAGTTATGTTCTTATAGCAATATTTGATTGTAGATTAAATATGGATTGTCAATGTTACTGTTATAAATATGTTAAACTGCATACAGTGATGAGTATAAAAGAATATATCCTGCAAAGCATGTGAATTACTAACTCTGATCAGATCTGGTGTAACACATGCAGTTCTCCTTCAATCAACAAGTTATAGTCTCATAGTGTTTGCATGACAAGAAAAATAGAAGGATTTGCTTTTTTGATGTGTTTCAGTATGTCAAGGCTTACCTTCTCTCACAGACACACACATAACTAGATTATTTTTTTCTTATTTGCAATATTATCATGACATGAAACTGCTTTATTTATGGAACTGCCTCATTTACTTTAGTTTAAAAAAAAAAAAATTAACCAAGTTTGCTAACCAGTAAGAGTTATTAGTTCAGACAAGGGTGGACTTTGGGAAGTATTTTAAAAGCCTGATGTAAAGTTGTTGAGAAGGGCTGGATTATAAACCTCCCACTTGCAATGCTACATACAGATTCTCCTTCCTTATCTGGAGAAGTTGTCTTTTGTAATTTAGTGGTCACAGATCAAGCTGCAAAGCTCAGATAGATGACCTGAAATAATCAGAAGGAGCAGTATTCAAGTAGCACAGTTTCTAATGAACAGAACTTGTGGGAGGACAAGGTTGGTAAACTCCATTTCTTGTTAAAAAGTACTGATGTATTCAGTATTGTGATTAAATAGCATCGTGTTTAGTGAACATTTTGTGTAGCTAGAACAAGAACAGACTGGATCACTTTGTTTTGCCTAATTTTAAAAAAATACTTTAATTTCAAATGTCTAGTTTAATTTTGGCTTTCTCTGTTTGGTTTAATTTGATGCTGGGAAGTTTTGTTTTTCAGGTATGTTTATTCCTTGGTATAGCCATGCTATTTTCTACTTGGCTTAGCTTAGTCAGTTGCCAGCCATATTTTAGCTTCTCAGGGTTTGATTGCTGATACAGTGTCAATTCTTATACTGCCTGTGTATATACTCTGATCCAGGAGCAGAGAGTATATTGCATCTTTCATGGAAGAAACAGATCTTCTGTATCCATCTCCCAGCAAAGGAGTCTTCCATGCATGCTACATGGCCTGTGCCATTGTTATTTTAAGAGGTAGCCATCAGGCCTTGAATTTAACTCAGCACTGCATGACTTTGTTCCCCAACATCCAAATGGACTGGAAAACACAGTTTATATAAAAAAAAACCAAGCAAACCAACCAACTACCATCATCCTCCCCCCCACAAAACAAAACAAAACAAAACAAAACACGAAGAGCTCCATATTAATCAATTGTTCTACTTCAGGTTCCAACATCTCTGCCTCAAAATTGAAATCTGAGAGCTGAATTAATTGTACTAGGAGATCACAACAGATGATTGCTCTCAAGAGTGTATAGGCCATTTTAGAAAGAGAAAAAGGAGCAGGTTTCCTTCTTCTGCAAGCTTATTCAGGCAGAAAACCATCCCAGAGTGGAGATGACATTGGATCCTATGAGACGTAAAAAAGAATGAAGAAAACATGCTGTAAAAAGGTTAGTTCATGAGAGAAGCAAGCAAGCAGTCGAAAGTTAAACTTCCCATTATTGCTACTTCCAATGATTTCATTAGTTTAGTTCAAAAACTTTGCTTTGCAGACTTCTTAAGTCATTTTCAGATCAGGGAAAAGCAAGAATCATGTGTTAAGAAGTACACATTGCCATGAGCCATTTCTCTGCATAGGAGGCTTCACCTTCTACAAAGCTACTCCCTACTCAACTTCACATGGCATAGCTACTCCCAGCCAACAGATAAATAGCTGTATCTCTTTCACTAAAATGCAGTATTCTGCTGTGCAAGGAGCTGCAAGCACACTGAGATTGCATGCAATTGCTGGTGTGTGAGGGCCAGTGACTAGACAACCAATGGTATGCAGATTATGAGAGAAGGATCAATAGCAGAATACTTAAATGCAGCACTGATGGTGGCAATAGCACATGGCTCTTTACTATTAAGTGATAGTAAACATCACAGCTTCAGTAAATCCTCAGCAAACTTAATTTTATCCTCCTGCATTTTGATGAAGTCACAGAACAGCCCCTTTGCTAAACAAAGAACCAAGACATACACAGACCTCAGCTAGGAACAGAGTGACATTACTAAGGCATCCCTCATGCAAATCATACTATCTGCTATCTACACAATCCCTGAAATAACTAGCAGCAGGCGTGATGGCATACATAAACCTCAGATGTAGGAGTACCAGGCTTTTATCAGAAAAGAAATAATTCTGTTGACCTGAAGCTGAACTCATTCCCCATACTGATTCAAGACAGCATCAGTACTTAAAGGTAGCACCACATAAAAATACCATGTATGCTTTCAAGACTGATAGCAGTAAATGATTTTCCCTTTCAGAATGGAGGGAGGACTGTCAGCTTGGGCTCTGATCCTGTTGTGGTTTAAGCCCAGGCTGTAAATCGGAACCATGCAGTCTACTTCCCCCCCCACCCTTTCTTCCCCCCGCTCCCGGAGGAGCGGGGAGGAGAGTCGAAAGTATGCAACTCCCACGGGTTGAGATAAGAACAGTTTAATAACTAAGGTATAACACAAACCACTACTGCTACCACTAATAGTAATAATGATAAAGGAAATAACAAGACAAGAGAATACAACACCTCACCACCTGCTGACTGATACCTCATCCCCACCCAGCAGTGATCCAGCCCTTCCGGGTAGCTCCCAGTTACATCCCCCGGCATGACGTGCTGTGGTATGGAATACCTCTTTGGCTAGTTTGGGTCAGGTGTCCTGTCCCTGCTTCCTCCTGGCTTCCCCTCCTCCCTGGCAGAGCATGAGACTCACAAAGTCCTTGGTCAGACCAAACATCGGTGTTATCAGCTCTGTTCCCAGGCCAAAAGTCAAAAACACAGTGCTGCACCAGCTACTAAGAAGGAGAAAGACTAACTGCCACTGCTGAACCCAGGACAGTATCCACCCCTTATTCCATACCATTCACGTCATGCTCAGATCCCACATTTTCAATATACCTTCACTCTTAGTGCACTGTTATCTTAGTGCATGGACCAATACCTACAAAGCCACTGAGTGCATCCAGTCCATGACCTCGGGCTCCATCTCTTGTAACAGTCTTTCAGAGCAGGAGAGGCTGTGTGCAGTGTGCTGAACCCAGGACAGATCCCTTGAGAAGCAGCAGCCTGCTGCCATTGCTGCTGCAAAGTGCAACAGATAATAGCATTTTCTAGAGCAGAATGCTAGTTTATAATGATTCCCATTCTCCTGAAGTTAAAGGAGGGTATTTAGCCAGTCCTGCATTGGCTCGTGCTCAAAGATCTCTCTTGCTTTCTGCTCTGTATTGTATTTGGAGGTTCTCTTCAGTGAAGCTAGGGCCATTGTCTCCAACAGGTGCAGGTAATACTGTTCATCAGAGACTAAGAAGAAACTTTCTCGTATCATAGAATCATAGAATGGTTTGGGTTGGAAGGGACCCTAAAGCTCATCCAGTTCCAGCCGCCCTGCCATGGGCAGGGACACTTTCCACTAGATCAGGTTCCTCAAAGCCCCATCCAGACTGGACTTGGACACTGCCAGAGATGGCACAGCCACAACTTCCCTGTGCCAGTGCCTCACCACCCTCATAGTGAGATTTTCTTTTTTCCTAGTATCTAACCTAAATCTCTCCTCTTTCAGCTTAAAGCCATTCCCTCCTTTTTTTATCACTAAATGCCCTTGTAAAAAGTCCCTCTCCAGATTTTTTTTAGGCCCACTTTAGGTTCTGTAAGGCTGCTATAAAGTCTCCCCTGAGCCTTCTCTTCTCCAGGCTGAACAACCCCCACTCTCTCAGCCTGTCTTCGTAGGAGAATAGTTGTTGACTTCTTAAGAAATGCATCCTGTATGACATCCCTTCTGTCAGGAAGAGGCCAAGGATGCGGGTGGAAGGTGAAGGGATTTTCATTCATTAAATTCTCCATATGACATGGAGAGAGTTGGAAGAAGTTGAATGAAAAGAACATACCATCTAGGCTTTGCTTTAATGTTTCACTTCCAATACTGGAAAGAGTTAAAAGGTTGGGACATTTCTCTTTTTTTTTTTTCCAGAATGGTATCTCAACTTTTCTTGCCAACCAAGATACAATTTGAAAATTCTTGTTTTCTCTCTGTGCTGTAGGCAAATACTTGGTCCTAGAAATGAACGAAGGCCTCCCCATTCATTCATTCATTCAGAATGACTAAAAGTCTCCTTTATGATCTCCAGTGGTAGGGAAGACTAGCTTCCTGAAGTGTTTCAAAATGTAAAAAGCACGCCACAAATTCTCTGAAGGTTCAGATGCTCATCTTACTGCTTTCCTGCTGCTGGGTTACTTGCCTGACTAACACTGATGGTGTCCTTGAGCAGGTGTCTAGTTGCCTGGCTCTAAGTTGAGTTTGTAAATCTCCAGGACATGGCAGGAGTTTTCCACTGCCTTCACTTAAGGATAGCCATGCCTTTACAGGGTAATTGCCCACAGATTAAGCGGGTGCTTAAAAAAAAAAATTATTAAGATTGTGTGGAAACAAAATTAATTATAAATTCAAAATATACTGTTTAGGTTTCTGGAAATAGAGGTACATAAGAACATTAGTGACTAAAGAGAAGAAAATCAATCTCTTCGCTTTTATTAGCTAGTTTTCTGGACCATTAGTGAGAGCAACTGAACAACTGAATTGCAGAGTGGAATTTAGAGGCAGCAGGAACCAGCAGAAAGAATGTGACCATTTCTTCAAAGTGGCAGTGACCATTTAGTACAGCAGGTATAACTTCTGTGCTTGACCAAACTACTAGCAAGCCATCAACCCACTGAGAGGAAAAGTGCTTTTATCATGGTTAAGGAAATATATATTTTAGGTGAAGTTTTTCATGCGCTGGAGCTAATAATTAATATCAAAAGCTAAGTCAACAAATGTTTTTGTAAGCTGATATTAATGAGGTCAATGCATGTAGCTCATTTCTGGCTTATGAGTGAGATAAGAGTAGTGCCTTTTTCTTTATTTAAGTCCCCTTAAAGTTGATCTGATGATTTTCTGGCCATAGCACAGGTTTGATGTAGATTCCTCTGTTGCTAAGGGCTTAATGACTCCTAAGAGGTACTGACTGGCATTTAGTGAGTCTTGAACAGAATTCCTTGGTGTCCTCTGAATCAAGGTTTCCAAGCACCTTAAGTCAGCGTGATATGTCTGTGTAAAATAATCATGGCACTGCAAAAAGAGGCACATAATATTTGCTGGCCTTTAGCAACAAACAAATAGCTTTATCTAACTGTGTGCATGCTCCAGAAGATAGTCTAAAAGTGCTTGGATTACAATGCTGTTGGAAGTCAAGCACTGAGAATGAGTAGTGAAATTGTATGGTTTACAAGACATAGCTGGATTTATTATTTATCTGATTAATTAGGAGTAGTCAAGATTTGAACGTAAGTATCCTTGTCATACTATCTTAAAAAGATATTGCTTGATAAGCTGCTTGTTTATGGCAGCTATCTTGGTCTTGATTGAAAAATTGACATCTGAACTAAGAATAGGACATGCATTGTGCTACATGCCACATACAGAAATAATAAAAAAGTTGTGTAATTTCCTTATAGTTAAACGAATTTCATCTTTCCTGTCTTCTAGTTGTATGAAATAGTTTTATAGTTAAAAGGGAATTTGCATAATGCTTTTAAAAGTCTTAATAGCTATAATAATTTTAATCTACTATGCAGTGTTTATAATATATAGTGAGCTGAAGCATTTAATTGTGTAAAAAGGAATATTAAAGCACATCTTCTAATCAAGAGAGTAATGAAAATATTAAGTATGATGGTTTTTGTTATTTTTTCCTAATTCCATCTGGACATCCAATTTTATTATTTTTTTCAAGGCCTAAATGACCATGAAAAATGAGGCTAAATCTTCACTGTCAGAGATATGCTCACATAAGCTCTATGCAGGTGCTTTATTTAGTGTCCTTTCTTGGACTGTACCAGTTGGCTGTGCTGAGATCTGATGCTGCCCCTTGTCAATCAATTTATGTTTCCCCATTCACGCTATTGAAGCGAGGTTCAGGGCTTCTGTTAGGATTGGTGGGTTTTATTTATTTAAAAAAAAATACTGGAATACGAAGGACAAAAAAATATGAGTCATTATTTTCAGTGTGCTATTTAGTCAAGGATCAATCTCATCAAGAGGTGCAGCAGATCTGACATAAAGAACCTGCAGCTGTCCCAGAACAAAACACACATTGCACATAATAACAGCCCCATACAGCTTTCCTCCCCCAAGTATCCAAGCAAGATACCATAGCATACAATCAATGCAAATCTCCTAGCAGAGTGTAATGTAGCCATTTTTCAAGGATTTGATGCAATTCATCTTTTCAAACAGGAGATTTTTTTTCCAAATGATTTGAATTGGGAAAGTCATTGCTTTGGTAACTCTATAGAATTTTACGATGACTTTGTCAGGAAAGTACTATTTTCAATCTCACCATCTTTGCAAGATTAAGTAAAACCTTATAACTGTACAACTAAGCCAACAAGATGGCAAGGAAAAACAAGAATATTTCTACCTTGCACAAGTGATGCCATGTTTGTGCTGAGTAAGCTTAGGAAAATTCTGCTGTACTGGCTTTTTTTAAAACTAATAGAAATTGAGAATAGAATTTCCATTTTACGAGGAATTCTATCATGTAAAAATACATATTCTATGTTGGAACAGTAAATTTATATTTGGAGTTTCACAGAAAATAAAAAGAGGTTGCTTTTTTTTAAGAGTCAAATTCTTCATTGAAGTGTGATTATTTCTATATTTTTTCCTTAATATTTTCACCTTAATATTATTTTTCTTAATATTTTCACATTTAGAGATTAAATAGGTCTCATATCCAAAAATTAACAGAAAAAATATTAACTGTGTGAAATCCGATTTTGATGAAACAAAAATTTTCATGAAATATTTAATTTTTTTAATAGAAGAATGTGAAAATAACCTCAAATTTTTTGAGATGAAGGGAAGAGCTTTTACATTTAAGCAAACAGATTATCCTAACTCTTTTGAACAACTTTTAATCTTGTTTCTTATTGTCATTGTGCTGATTAATTTTCTTGATATTTTAGTAGAAATCGATGTGTATTGCTGCAGTGCTCTATTAATCCATTGTGTAAATTCAGAATCTACATTTCTACAACTTTTTTCTATGGCTCTATTCATAAGTAAAAATGAATGCACACATATGGGTTTGGATTGTTTTTTACGCTGCATGCTTTTTGATATGAAAATAATGTGATCTATGTTCTGGAGCTAAAATCTGTGAGGTTTCACCTGGGAAATAATATATGTAATTAGAGGATGATGGTCTTGTCTTTTATCATTGAAGGCAAGGCAGGAATTTTTTTTAGAGACAATGATGATGTGTTTTATGGCATTTGGTATCAGTAAGTCCCTTAAGGGCTGAACATAAATGCAAATAAATTAGGAGCTTTCCAATTTATGAGCTTTCCAATTTCCAATTTATGAGCTAGTCCAGTTTCACCTACCAGCAGGAATTCCATAAGGAAAATAATTCTCTATTAGATCCTTGACACTTGCTTTGGGACTGTAGGAACAAGAAAAAAATACAGAGTTCTTGTTTGGTCCAGAAACTCGAGATTTTTACTCTTTATGAATGTCAAGATGAATATCATTTGGAGTTTATTGCTTCTCCCCCTCTCTTGCCATTCTCACTACATGTTTTTGGAAAGTAGAGTTGATGGGTTCCTGAATACATACATGCTATGGGACTAGAAAGCTGCTTATTGTAGCATCCCTTTATCTGATTTATCTGCTAAAATTAAATCTGCTTACATACTTAGCAGTATACTGCAGCTTATAGCTCAGCGTGATTTTTTTTTTTTTGCACTAACGCTTATCTTCTGCCGTAATTCAGATGCTTTGCCCAGGGGTGTCAAAAGGATGTTTCTCCATGCCTTCACAGTATAAACAATCTTGCATATGCTTTGCAGTGGCATTGATGCAAGTGAACACATTCAGTGATGCTCTTCTCTCCATATGGCATTCAGTTCCCTGCTTGGATGTTGCTGCCTTGTCTTTATAGACAGAATCAGCTGAGCTTGCAAATCTTTTCATCATTTTATATTGCACTGATGTCATTGTTCAGCAAAGAAAGTGATGTGTTGGGGCACACCGAAGCTAGGATTCCTAAAGTCAAACTGAGTGTGCTTATGTGAAGGAAATTAAAACAGCAGCAACCCCTGCTGGGAGTGGTTTTGCAAAATCAGGTCTTACAACCTGGTTCCTTGGGATTTGAATATTTTATTCGAGTTATGGTTGAGAAGTTTTGGAGACATCTCTGATGGTTTTCTGCCTTCGCTTTTAACTGTTTGAGACTATTTATTTATTTATTTACAGTAGCTGTTTTCCTGCATGCCCATCTATTTGGCCTTTGAAATACTTATACCAAGAAGCTATAACCTGTAAGTAGTTAACCAGTAACAAGCTGTTGTTTCTGAGTTTGCCAACTGATACAGACCTACTTTGTTTCCTCTCCCTTATCTATTTTTTAAGAGAAAATACATGCTTGTAGGAGTCTCAGCCCGAAAGTATTCATGCTTACTTTTACATTCAACTGTCAGGTATTCCCAAGGACTTTAATAATACTTCTGCTTTGAAAACAGCTATATCTAGATGGAAAGATGTTTTCAGGTTTTAAGACCTTCTCAGATTTTTTCTTTGAATATGGGTAACTCAGAAGTAGCTTATTTTTATTTCTTCAGCCTGCAGCAAGAATAAAAGTGCCTTTACATTTGCTTAAGACAAAACATAGTTTGAAGTGTTTGAAAACCGCGTGCCGAAAATATTCAATTTCTGGCTTTTCACTAAATCCAACAGTGTGCAGTGCATGGTGCTCCAGATACATGCAAATATATGTGCACCTGTTTGCAGTGGAGCTCTTCACATCGATAGAAATGTTGCTGTTTACTTCAATGATTGCCCATTGAAATAATGATAGTACATTTATATTTAGATAGTAGCATCTATTTCAAATGATCCTGAAGAACCTTATTATCGTAAGACTTTCTGTCAGTCATGAGTAATCCCTAGGGGTTTCAGTGCATCATGTTGTTTGGATTTTTATCACCGGAATGGGGATATAGAGATTTGGGGAATGCTCTTTTGAGTCAATTTGCAATCTTCATAACTATAAATGGAAAAATCTTTGCCAACTGTTGAATTTAAACAAGATTTTTAGTAACATGAAGCAACTTCCAACCAAAATGGATGACAAGTGAAAAATGAGTTAGACCATGGCACCGCAAAGTTCTGCAAAGGCCACTTGGTTATCAGTGGTGTGTCTCAGGGACTCATACTGTGGCCAGGAGTGCGTCATGTCTTTATTAACAACCTAGATAACAGGGTGGAGTATCCAGCAGATTTTCAGGTGATACCAGTTTGTGGGAGGTCTGCACAATGGAAAGCAGGGCTGCTATTCAGAAGTACCTAAACAAGATGGAAAAGAGGGCTTGCAGAAAGCTTGCTGAGTACAGAGGCAAGTGGTGAGTCCTAAAGATGGGATGAGGAACCCCAGCTACAGACCAGATGGAGGGCCAAACAGCTGCAGCTTGGCAGAAAAAAACATGAAGGTCCTTGTGGAAAGCAAATTGAAGGGGAATCATCATTGTACTCTTGCAACACAAAAGGCCAATGGCATTCTGGGCTGTACCATGGAGAAGATCCTTCCCCTCTGCTCAGCACTGCATCCAGTGCTGGGCTCACCAGTACAACATAAACAGGGATATACTGCAGCGAGGCTTGTGTTGAAACACTGGGATAGTGCGAGACTGTAGCTAGAGCTGTATAAGGAGAGACTACGAATTGGGGTTGTTCAGCCTGGAGAAGATGAAAAGGCATCTTTTTTCTGTCTCCAGCTACCAAATGGCATCATGTGGAAGAGCTGGAGCCAGACTTTTCTCAAAGGAAATCATTGAAAGGATTAGTGGCAATGGGCAATGTTTCGAATTGTTGCAGTGAGTTCCCCTAAGGATTTATACACACATACACTTTAGATCCATAAATGCCTTCCAAAAGTTCTGTTTTGAAGGATTTTAGGACTGTATATAGCTAACAAAACTAGTGCGTTCTCATCAAATAAAGTTGAAACTGCAATAATATCATGTGCATAAATGTGTATGCCAAATGAGTTTTTAAATTATTTTACATATATGCATCTAAAATGTGTAATTTTAAGTATCTTAAATACAATTATTCTGCATTTATAAATTACTGTGTTCTTTTTGTATATTGAATGTTCTTCTATTTTAGTTTAAACCTTGCTAATCTAAATCATTTGCACTGTCAAGTAACCATTTCTAAATGTTTTTCTAGAATGTAAGAGATGAATTTTTTAGCAAACCCAATTCTAAGCTTATCTAGCTGTATTTATTCATGTGCCAAATGAGTGAGAAGAAAATAAAAAGTTATGTTTTTAAAGACAATTCAGGGTTTTTCCTACCTCATGCAAATGGAAATCTTTGGTATGAGAGTGTGCACAAGCAAACTCTGGCATTACAGCTCTTATTTAATGGCAGCAATTACTAAAGAGCTTTCCAGAGTGTTGCTTTCTTAATGCTGGAAAAAAAAAAACCCAACACATCCTTTCAGATCCAGCTAATAGATTTTTAGTCTCATTTGCTTTTTAAAAGTATTCAAATGTTAGAAGTTGCAATAAGTGCTTTTAAAGCCATTAGTAGCTGTGGTTATATTAGCAGTATAGCTAGAGGGCGGTTACTGCACCTGATAGATGCTCACCCTAACTGGCATGGAAGCAATGCTAGCTCCCTCCTCCATTGCCTTTATAGGGCTCTGGACAAAGGTGACAGCTTCCACAGTGTTGATGGGCATTTGGATATGTTGTACTGATGGAAACCCATAAACATAGGCTGCGTTTTTATTTTGGAGATGCTCTGCCCTTTCTCAGTGAGGACTTCTGGCTCTGTGCCATGCATTACAGAGTCCATCCTGTCTCTGAGAGTAAGGACTGTAGAAACTAAGGTTGAGATAAATAAGGCACGTTCATCTTCCATATCCTAACTGTGCCTCTTCCATGATGAGCAGAAGAACACAGGGTGCCTAAGTTAATAAAGTGGTGATAAAATCTTACAGTGAATTTCACGTAAGAAGATTACTGGGTGATTTGTGGTATTCTGCTTCAAATACTTTACAGAGGAAAAATGCTATTTCAGTTTTACTTCAAAGACCAGTTTCCTTTCAATGCTTTAACTCAACACTTTTGCCTTTTTGTATTAAATTGCAGCAGTGCTTTTTCAGGCTACTTTTTCCCCATTTTAGTGCTTCTTTTGGAAATGGCAATATTTCTAGAGAAAATAAATGTTTTATTACTGCACCAACTTCCACACCCCAAGGAATAGTGCACAGCTAGACTTTTCATAGAACGAAGTAATGATTTCTTAGAGACTTATTAACAGAGATGAATTAAAACTGCAAAATATATAAATAAACAGTTGAGAAATGTAAAAATTAGTGGTTTAGTGGCTCCCTTAGCCACTTCTAGCTTTTAGAAAACAACAGCTTACCATTGCCATTAGCTCTGCAGACGAAGCAGAAATGTGCTTGGTACTAAATAGCAACATACTCTCCTCTAAGCTATGCCTCTGAAAGAGTATTTGAATTCCCAGGGACCAAATTGACTCTTCAGGAGTTTAATGCTGTTGTAGCTAAGAAAACCTACTGTTGATTTATAGGGTTGGACCACAATATGCCAACTTAAATGATAAGTGAACCCCTGAGATCTCATAAACTGTGGGGATGAGGCTTGACCACTTCAGTAGATGGTAGGCCTTTATGAAGCAACTGTATACCAAAGAAAAGGGTTCATGTAAGTGACACTTTTTGCCTTAGTACTAAATACATACCTCAATATGTGTTAAAAAGGAACTATATCACTCATTTTGTAGCAGCCCTCATCACTAGTGCTTAGTGAAGCGCTCCCATGTATTTTTGTCTCTCTCTATTGAGCTTTTTGGGCATTTTGTCATGGTTGAATGCTAATACTTTGTTATTCAGTATTTCTGTACTCCCTTCCAAAAGTGTATGACATGATCCATAAGGTCTTATGTGTTGTGAGGGCTAATTAAATAAAACTTATTGGTCATTATAATTCATAATAAAGAACTGCCATATACAACCATTGTTAAGGCTGAGTATGTAGTCAAGTCAGAGATCTTCAGCCATGACTGACAGTTTCTCTGCTGAAGAGGGGAGGAGATTCATGCAGTCTTTGAAGTTGAATACCTAAGTAACTGCCATATTATTTTGGGATCTAAATTTGCTATATTTTCCTTGTGTGAGATTGTCACATTCCATTAAGTGCCATGAATGCTCAGAGAAAAATAGCAGTGTCTTTTATACCACACAGGATACCAGTGTACTGAGAGATAATTTTGGAAAAGCTAATCCTGAGAAGAAACACAACATAAAAGCCAGACCACCTGTTGGGGAAAGTTGCTGAGCATTCAGAGTACCTTCCACTGCTTTCAAAGTTATCATGCAGTCACCTTTTGCTTTGCTATTAGAGGAATCTCTTTGTAGACTCCCTCAACTTGTCAGTATGGTAAAACTATGTTGGGTTGGTGAGGGTTTGTTTTTTTTCCATTCTGAGAGCGTGTGAATGTGTGTGCCTGATGGAATAAATTTGGTATGCCAGTTCTAGGGTGCCTATTCATTACTGTCCTCCTGCTGTTCACATTTTATTAATGAAGTAACCCATCACCCCCCTACCAGCAGACACTTAATTTTTTCCCAGAATACATCTGCTTTCCATGGTCCTTTGAAACCATGGAAATCAGCTTTAAAAAAGTCTTATTTCCATGGGTCAATTAAATATCAAATATTGTTATTTCACAGCTACAGTGCCTTTAGAGTGTCTCTTAGCTGTGATTAATTCTAAGACGATTTCTGGGGAGGGGATTGGATGATCAAGATCCTGTTTTAAAAGAAATGTAATGTATTCTTAGGGCAGATCATGATCATAAAAGTGGAAAATGAACTGAAAATGAGAAAATGAAGAGCATGATCCTGTTGCTGCCCTTAATTTAGGCCCTGCTTAGACAAGTGTAGTCGTTTAAGCCCAGGCCGTAAATCAGAACCACGCAGTCCACTTCCCCCCCCACCCTTTCTTCCCTCCGCTTCTGGAGGGACGGAGAGGAGAATCAAAAGAATGTAACTCCCACGGGTTGAGATAAGAACAGTTTAATAACTCAGGTATAACACAAATCACTACTGCTACCACCAATAATAATAATGATAAAGGAAATAACAAGGAAGAGAATACAACCGCTCACCAACCGGTACCTCGCCCCCACCCCGCAGTGATCCAGCCCTTCCGGGAACTCTCAGTTCTACCTCCTGGGCATGACGTGCTGTGGTATGGAATACCTCTTTGGCTAGTTTGGGTCAGGTGTCCTGTCTCTGCTTCCTCCCAGCTTCTCCTCCTCCCTGGCAGAGCATGAGACTCACAAAGTTCTTGGTCAGTCTAAACATCGGTGTTATCAGCTTTGTTCCCAGGCTGAAAGTCAAAAACACAGTGCTGCATCAGCTACTAAGAAGGAGGAAAAATGACTGCTACTGCTGAACCCAGGACAACAAGTAATCACACTGGTTGCTTGTCATGGGATGCATGATATTTTAAATATAATTTTTAATTCTGATGATGCATATTTCAAAAGTAATCAGAGAATGCACATACACATCTATGATGCTTATGTTTATTACAAGCTTAATGAAGAATCAGTATAAGCATACAATTACTTTAGGTGTAACAGAGAGTAGGTGTATTTACAATAATGTTTTGAGAATAGCCACCGTGCTTTCAAGAACTGGAATAAGTTATGGTTATAGTCAGTTTATCTTCTGTTGGCATGAAATGTCAGCTGTAAAAATATATAGTTGAAATACTCTCTATATTTCCAAATGGAATGAAAGTTTTTGACAAGTTTAGAAATATTTTTTTGTATCCTCCATATTATGAATATATAAAAATATATTTTAAATATATATATAAAGGTGTATATTTATACACCTTTATTAATTTATAAAAGGTGTAATTTGTATGACCGCTCTACTTTTGAAGGTCACTTTTATGCTTCAGGTTGGTGTCATTGCTGAGGTAATAGTAACACTTTAATGTAAGAGGAGCATCACTGAAAAATTTGTGGCAGAAAGTTTAACAGAATGGATGTTGTGGGGCCTAAGAACCACTGGGGTTTGACTTTCATTTGTGCTGAGTGCCTAACTTTATCCTCCAGCTCAACATCTGCTGCTGAAGTTGGGGGAATATGTAAAAAGTTTTGGAGTTCATCTTTATTACGTAAATTATTAATTTGACCACTGACATTTGGTTTATCCCTCTTATGTTTGCATTGTCTGGGATTTTTTTACATTAAGACAACCTGATCCATGGTATTTTAGATGGTGGATAATAGATTGTGAACTGTCCCTAAACTGAAATGAGGTGACTCATAACTAAGGAGGGAAAAATTGCTTTATTTAGTAACCATTGCATATGTGTAACTAATGCTTTGATGGAGTGTCCTGGGTTCAGCAGCAGCAGTTACTTTTTCTCCTTCTTAGTAGCTGGTGCAGCGCTGTGGTTTTGACTTTCAGCCTGGGGATAATACTGATAAAGCCAATGTCTTCAGTTGCTGGTCAGAATGTTTACCCTGACCAAGGACTTTGTGAGCCTCATGCTCTGCCAGGGAGGAGGAGAAGCTGGGAAGAAGCAGAGACAGGACACCTGAGCCAAACTAGCCAAAGAGGTATTCCATACCACAGCACGTCATGCCCAGGATGTAACTGGGAGTTACCCGGAAGGGCTGGGTTACTGCTGGGGGTGAGGTATTGGTATCGGTCTGTGAGTGGTGAGGTGTTGTATTCTCTTCTCTTGTTATTTCCCTTATCATTATTATTATTGGTGGTAGCAGTAGTGGTTTGTGTTATACCTTAGTTATTAAACTGTTCTTATCTCAATCCGTGGAAATTGCATTATTTCAATTCTCCTCCCCATCCCTCCAGGAGCGGGGGGAAGAAAGGGTGGGGGGGAAGTAGACTGCGTGGTTCTGATTTATGGCCTGGCCTTAAACCACGACATGGAGAATGCTTCATCCTCCTATAAAATCTGAGACTTGTGGCCTTTGAGGCCTATGAAACACTTATGCAGCACAGATGTAACTTGCAGTTCTCAATATAGGGTGAAGATGTTTGAGTGGTGGAAAATGCACAATTATATTTCATAATATTGCCAATGGATTAGGTAAAATTCTCTTCTCTGGACTAGGTTGTGTATTTGTACTTAGACAAGACAGTGATGGTGGTGGTGATAAGAATTGTTCTGAGTTTTGTTCCCATAGCTTCTCTTGTCACCTGCTTCACAAACCAAAGTGGTTGTCTACCATTTTCAGCAAGGAGCTGCAGTTTGGAAATGCTGAGCCTGAAAAATCAAACATGATTTTTCTCCTTGAGATAATTCTGTTAGATAGGGTGAATGTTTATCGATTGGATAAAAGGGAAGAATAGTTGTTTCTGTATGTATTGAAAGAAACTGCACTTGGGCTAACAATTTTATGCATTTAATTTACACTATATTTGCACACATAGACAGCAATATGCTTTATATAAGAATAAGAGACAAAGTGCTTCATTTTTAGCATCAGGTATCAGTCATGACTATGTGCATAGCAAAAAGATATTGTGGCTTTCAGACATTTAATGGAATTACATAAACACAAGTGGTTTTTGCTAGGATTTGACTAGGCATACTTTCTGTTAACATGTATAATTCTGTAAAGCTATTGCTAGAATGATAGGAAGGAGAATGTGTTAATTCCATGTTGAGCTGCGTAAGCAGTGCTGGAAAGAAACCATATCCAGACCTGGTCTAGGCTACTCTTATGTTTGTGTAAGCCAGTAAGTTTAAAAGGTTTTGAGAACAGAGTATGAGCCATGACCTCTGGTGCAAATATTTACGTTCTGTTATTGCACTCTGTAAACCCAGGTTTTTGTAAGTAGCACCAGAGTGCTACTCCTTCTCTGTACACTGCTGCTTTATGGAAAGTTACAGCTTTGAGGAGAGTATTCAGTTGAAAGTGAAGATCCAGGATCTTGATCTTCAAGTATAACCAACATCTCAAGGTAAGCTGGAGGATTTGTCCCTATAGGAAAAAAATAATTTCATCTCCATAAACATTTGCAAACAAATCCTGAATATAGATAGAGAAATAATGACTAGCCTTAAACAAAGGAAAGACCAGACTTCAAAACAGAGAGAGAAGTTTTTGATATATGCCCAATGTCTAACATAAACACATTTCACTGTACTTCAAATAGACCTTGATTTTTTATGCACTGGAATGTCTAATAAAGGAATACCATGCTGCACAGTATCATAATATAAATTTGGATTGACTGTATCCAGGATCCGATGACCATACAAGCTAGAACTCTAGATATTTTTTTTCTCTTACTATTATTTTTCATTCAATACGTCTCTAAAAATATGCTGTTTCTTAAAACAGCCTAGTCTGGGTAAAACTTCAATGCCCAGCTGCAATGTTTGTCCGTGGTTCCTTTCAAAAAAAAAACCAAGTATGTTTATCAGATAAAAATGATAAAGGAATTTCTAGTCACCAATGTTTTATGCTGGACTGATAGAAAAAGAAGAAATTCAAACATTTTTCATTGCCTGGAAAAGATTCTAAAGAATGAGTTATCTCATTTTAATGTCACATATTTTAATTAAATAAGGAAAGTATTTCTTTTTAATAATAGGAGACAGTATACTGGAATATAAAATAGTAAACATCATGTTATAATCAATACCTGCATGTGAATGTTGCAACATAAGTCATGTAAATAACAATCTCAAAATGATATATTTGTTGTATTGCAATTAGCATATAGGATAGTCCTCTCAGAAAGTGAGACCATCATATTCTTTTAAACATTTTTTATATTAATAGACTGCATTTTTTGACCGGTTGCATTGGTTTGGTTTAGTATTGAAATACAGAACCATTTTAGCATCTAAATACTCATTCACCATCCAGTGGGGACTGGATGAATCTGAAAGAAGATAGAAGTGAGGTAAATGTGAAAACTGTGGCCTTACTGTTAGTCTTCAGCTGTCGCTACCTTATTGTCCTTTGGGATGATGCTATTTTTCCCCAGCTTCTCTTCTTTCTTCTTCTAAGTCCCTTCTGTGCACTTATAGGAATGAACACGATAGTCATATTACAAGTATTTTACAGATGTCTATCAGGCAGATAGTAATCTGTGTGATGAGTTCTCTGTTGCATCTGGATAGGCTGAACATTTATTTCTGTTTGTGGTGTTAAAATGCAAAAATCACCTTTAAAAAAATCAGATGTTTTTGTTCCAATCACAGTAATGCTGTTTTCTTTGTAACAAAATGCTCTACAAAAACTGTAACTTCAGATGTAAACATGACTCCCAGTGCCCCCTGCCATGTACACAAACAAACCACCTAATCATAAACCTGAAATTGCATCTTAACCATAGCAACCCAGACACTTACCTTCTGAAATGCTTCATTAATGAAAATACCAGGAAAATTCTTTGCATCTAGAAAATTACAGTGATTTAGAAATATTTAGTATTTCATTTGCAAGCTTCTAACCTGTAGGGAGTCATTTACTTTGGTCATTCAGCTGCTTTTTATTTTTGCTTTTAATTCTTTCTGTTTCTTCATTTATTTTAATTTTTCCTTCATAATCTCTAGGCAGAACCTGACTCTAAACATTTTAAAAGGGAATCTTCTAAATGTGTTGTACTTCGGGGGAATTTGGTCATTTGGGGGGGGGGTTATGTCTTCAGTTACATGAGATATAAATCTAAATATGGTACAACCATTTAAAATGTAAAACAGCAAAAATGTTATTTTCCTGTTATTATTTATTAGCCTTTCTTGCTAAAGAAAAAGATTAAACTCTAGATTCTTCTCTTTTGCCTTCTCCTTAGCATGTGTTCAGTGGTACAGTTGAAAATTGGGACTTCATGCTCTGGACAATATACCAAGAACATGGTTTTAGTAGTGTAAAGTGTTCAGCAGCAGTACCAGTTTTAATATCTCCCACATCCTGTGATTTGTTCTTACCTCTTCCATCAGCAGCATAGCATTTAAAAAAGAAAATGTAATCCACTGTCCCTTCTCCTTCCGAATCCCCCAAACAATAACACAACAGTTCAGCTTAGCCACTGGACAATCAGTTATTGCAGATTGCAGAGGGAGCACCTCCCGTATGAAGATAGGCTGACAAAGTTGGGGCTGTTCAGCCTGGAGAAGAGAAGGCTGTGTGGAGACGTCATAGCAGCCTTCCAGTATCTGAAGGGGGAGCTATAAGGATGCTGGGGAGAGACTCTTCATTAGGGACTGTAGTGATAGGACAAGGGGTAACAGGTTCAAACTTAAACAGGGGAAGTTTAGATTGGATATAAGGAAGAAATTCTTTATGGTGAGGTTGGTGAGGCACTGGAATGGGTTGCCCAAGGAAGTTGTGAATGCTCCATCCCTGGCAGTGTTCAAGACCAGGTTGGAGAGAGCCTTGGGTGATATGGTTTAGTGTGAGGTGTCCCTGCCCATGGCAGGGGTGTTGGAACTAGATGATCTTAAAGTCATTTCCAACCCTAACTATTCTATGATTCTATGATTCAGCTGTATTCTGAAGAAGACTGTATCATTGAATCATAAAATCAATACAGTTGGAAAAGACCTTTAAGATCACTAAGGCCAACCTTCATCACAGGTCTGACAACTAAACCATGTTACTGAGGGCCTCATCTACATGTTTTTTGAACACTTCCAGGGACGGTGATTACACCACTTCCCTGGGCAGCCTGTTCCAATGCCTGAGCACCCTTCTGGTGAAGAAATTTTTCTAATATCCAGTCTAAACCTGCCTTGGCACAGCTTGAGGCCATTACCCCTTGTCCTATCGCTTGTTACTTGGGAAAAGACACCAGCTACCTCCTCACTCCATTTTCCTTTCAGGTAGTTGTAGAGAGCAATAAGCTTCCTTCTCTCCAGACTAAACAGTCCCAGACTCAAACCCCTCAGAATATATGGTAGATAATGCAATAGAGTGGAGTACATCAGATGTAGTTTAAAAATTTTTAGGAGTGTTTTTAGTCGAGAAAAGACATGGACTGCTAGTTACACTGAACATTGTGCAGAGGAACTGCTAATATTGAATGTCATCAGTCAACTCTCTGTTGAACTGTCCCATCTGGATGAAAAGTGGTCAAGGGAAAGCCTGTTTAGTGAGTGCCTGGCAGTGCAGAGCCTGTTGCTGACTGTGTAATGTGACCACCTTATGCTCATCTCAGTGGTGTGTGCTTTCCTAAAAGAGTGGGGAATAAAGCTATGAAGATGATGAAATTGCTTTGGAGTTTTCTTATGAGAGATGAAATTGATAGCAGCTAAAACGTGAAAAGGGTCTAATCAGAATGGAATGATGTATCAGGGGGAAATACAAGAAGAAAGCAAATACATGTGAAGAAAATAAATGAAAGTTACATTTTCGATGGCTAAAGAGAAGTGAGATGATACTTAGGCAATCTTTCCATGAATTTTTCATCACATCCTGAGAAAGAAAGCAGTGCCACAGCTGTTTGGGTTTGAAACTAAGAATCTTTTGATAGCTGCGCTGCCACAGATGATGCATGAATTGGATGGAGGCACTGTGCTTGGTTAATACTCCCTTTTTATCATTCTTTAATCCTATTATATTTACTGTTAAAAATGAAGAAATGAAACCAAAATGACAAAAGCCAAACCATCGTAATCTCAGAGGTTCTAAAAAGTATTTTCCTGTGCACCTCGCTCTCAGAAAGACTGCCTTCAATATGGACACCCTATTTTTTAACACCAGCTGCAGATCACGTCCTGTTCTTCCCTAATCCCCAGTTAAATTTCTTTTGGCTTCTACTAAATACCAACCTCAAAACTCTTATTTCTTCAGTTCTGAACTAGGAACTTCAACCATAAGACATTTCAAAAAGGAAACCACAACAACCATAATTTCCTTTTGGCCTTTTTTATCTATCTTCTCTTGCAGCTCATGCTCCTCATGACTCTGGAAACAGCTCCATGCTTGCAAAAGACAATAAAGTCACAATGAAATTGCACAGGTCTTTTTCTTTCCAGTGTAAAAAACTGTATATTACACTTGGGTTACACAAGCACCTGCATATGACTGAAGAAGCCAGCAGATTGTGAGATGTACAAAAAACAGGTGAAAATCTTTCCCACAACAGTGGCAGTGCAGAGGCTTTTATGCAGCTGAGGAAGCAAGCTCCAAGCTTCTCTGGGAACAAAATTTGGTTTGATGTCAGAACTTTGGTTGCATTCAAATACATGGCTTATTCACAAAGCGTTCACCAAAGCCAAAATAAATATTTCAGCACATCTTCGTAGAACCTGGAAATTATGTAGAGCTGTATAATAATAGAAAGTAAAAGGTTAGTCCACTTTAATGCTATCACAATAAAATACTCAATATGCTTTCAAAACTAAACCATTTTCTATAGCCAGAAGTGTTCTCTCTTACTTTTCAACATTTACTTTTATCATGTAAAATTAAAAAGATTTGATATAAAAAGATTTAAAAAGCATTATACAAGTATTAATGATTCCCCTGAATTAAACTTATTCCTAGTTACAGAGAATTATGATACATAATGCTTGATAATTTTTGAGAGAGGGCATAATTTTAACTTCAGCTGTGTCATTTTATTCTGTGAAGCTGCTTATTAGTAGTAGCAGTGGAGCCTTGCAAGCTTTATGCATTATAAAAAACAAAAAATATGAGCTGCTGTCCAGGCTCATAATAGTGCCTGATGTATCAACGTGTAGGTTGTAAGGCTGTGAAAACCATGCCCATCAACTCACTAGGAAAAACACAGATGCAACAGCTCAAAACACTGATTCATTATCTTCCCAATCTATAACTAATTTGCACTGCATAAAAATCATTTAAGTTAAATATGAGACTTGCAGCTCATCTCAGTTTAAGTGTGTGAGCAGAAACCTTGATCCTAACAAACTGAAAAATTTTATGGTACATTTCAGTTTGTCTTTTTACCTGCAGTCTTCACTGCACATTTAAAAGTAATTCTAATGAGGAGCATAGAGTTTTGCTGGTGCAAATTTGGGGTAAATGTTGCACTGGCTTTCAGTTTCACCCAAGGGTGATATATGTTACTTCTCTGTCCAGTGTGACATTGAACGTATTTTTGCATGCCAAGTTGCATCAGGGTGCCACTGAGAGCAAACAAGTGCCCCTGGTGTGCCATGGTATAAAATCTGTGACCCAGATTCTCCTAGCTTTGCATGTAGCACAGTTCAGAGCTAAAGGGGTGAAAAGACAGCCTTATGCTACTGGAACCTCCTCTTCTTAAACCAGGTCTTCAGCAAAAATGTCAGGAGTTCACTTTTGCTAGGCCACAGGAGTTAGGAATCTCCAGAACATCAGAAACTACTGGCCAGTCCTTTTTGCAAGTGGCCAAGGCCACTTTCCCAACTGTGTACCTGTGGGAACTTCTACTGTGCCACAGGATGTGCTTTTGGGAAATGCCTTTCAGAATGGCTGCACTGGCTTTGAGGCTCTGTGTCTCTGTGGGGACACAGAGTATAAGGTGTTGCTTCTAAACTCCAGGAAAAAATGGGCTTGTGGCATTGCCCTTCCTTAGTGGAGTACCAGAATAACAGGAATGTGTTGCAGCAAAGTGGCTACATCCTTTCCAATAAGCAAGAAGTGTTTTGAGACAAGGACATTTTTTGCATCTAATTCCTCATCAAATAGTTTCTACAAGTTGACCCAAATTAAAGCCTAAGGATAGAGACTCATCCCTCTTGATGATACTCACAGAAATGCTGTACCTGTGCATTATCATTGCTTTCAGGGAAAAACATGAGAAACCCGGAGAGGCCAGAGTAGATTCTGGAACATCCTTGGCAGGAAGGATTGATGTCCTATGTGTTGTGGGTATTTGTCATCATTATTGAAGTCCTGATTCAGGAAGGCAGGGAGGCCTTTTCATAACTTTCAGTGCAAGAGAATACTTAATTTTGCAGTGAACGACCTCAACTAGAATACCTCTCTGAAGTACTGGAGAGCATCTGCTACTTCTTTGTTATTCCCAGATGGAATAATCTATAACATCTGAAGTGATGTTTCTGTTTAAAGTGCCTGGCAGTCCAGCAAAGTCAGCTGTACTTTAACCTTCAGATTTGGATGTGGTTTGTGTGACTCCTCTGCAGCAAATTTTTAATATACATAACAGAGAAAGCTTTGGTGTTGGATTTGGGAAGGAAGGCAACAGGCTTGGCCAACATAGCCAAGGTGGTGTTATTGCAGGAAGGGCATATGACAGCATATCAGTGTTAAAAGTGCATTATAGCTAAACCTTCTTGATTGTGCTGTGGGATGATGAGCTTCAGGATTCTCATTGTAAATATAACACAATGAATTTGCCTAAGCTTTCTAACAGCTCAGTGTACAGGTAATTTCAGTTACAATATAAAGGAAATAAAAGCTGTACCTTATAGGTCATACTATACCTCTGCGTACTGGATTTAAGAACAAAAAAAAGCCTCTAAAATACATCATTCTGAACTGTCCTTGAAAATTGTTTAATTTTATTGCCTAAGACTAATTATTCTGCTAATGTTGTATGACTTACTCAAAGGCTATTTTTACCATGAAATTTTCCTCACAATGAGAATGCTTCATTCTACTTCAGTAGTTAGTCATATGTCCTTGAAACATAGGTACCAGTTTTGAAATTATCAAGGGCTTTCTAAATTGCAGACCAGTTTATTTTGTGATTGAACTTGTTCCTTCTCTTTTCATCTCATTGCATTTAGCAAAAGTAAGTTTTCATAAGCAAACACAGGAAATTACCACAGTTTCTGGATTTGAAACCTTATGTGCTTATAAATGTATGTACATATGTGAAATAATAATATAGTATGAATTTTCAAATATCTGGATCATCTGTACAGGACATCAGAACAGAAATATTCATTAATAGATCCAAATATAACTATACTGGCTCATGTTGTCCTTTTCTTCTCTTTATTTGGTGCAAGTGTTTGGTTATGAAGGTAGTGTATGATGTCTTAATGTCAACAAACACTCCTTGAATGCTGCAGTCAGGCTTAGCTATGCTGATTTCATGCAAAATGTGTTGATTCTCACTAGCTGAAGGCAATTTATAGTTTACTTTTCTAATATGGGCATTCTGTAAGATACAGAGGTTGTTCTATTGTGTAAAATGTAGAGACCTTTCTTATGGATAGCCAGTATTTGCATATTTAAAATAGCGATTAAAAATTTTAGGAATGTTTTGGGAGGAATTTCTGAACAGTGGCATTGGTTCTTCTTACCAAGGAAGTACATTGTTGAATTTGCTTGCACTCAGACAGAGCTTATAGTATTGGAAAACACAGATCCATAGCACATGCAAAAAAACTTTCTGTTTGCAGTGTTCTAACTTCAGACAAGGATTTCTAGACAAGCATCTTCACTTGATTCCATTAAACTCCCATAATATCCTGGTGTTATTTTCTCTTACTTTCAAACTCTTATTTACGTTTCTTTGTATTCTTTGTACGTAGGTGGAATGGAAGAATATATGGCTTACCTTTATCCAAGAAGTTTTCAAGAAAGAATTCAAGAGGGAAATAGCTGTTGATCCAAAAATTCTGAGTCAAAGTAATTTATTTCTTTGGCATCTTCTGGAAGTATTCTTCTTCAGGGCAGTGACTTTGTGCACATATACAGTTATGAAAAAAGTTTCCAAAAAAATTAAACTACAGGATAGAAAGGGTAAGGTGGAGAAAGGTGGTCCTTCTTCTTGATGTTGACATTCATGTTCTTGTGGTAGTACAGGAACCCTTGATTAAGAGTTTGTCAAGTCCCTTTTGAAGCTGTACAATAAATCAGTCTGTCCATGGAAAAGTTTGAAAGGATATAAACAAGGATGCTGTACACAAATACCTGGGGGATATTTACTAACCTCTTCTTTCCAGTCATCAATCTTTTCAGGTAGAAGACCAAACTGAAAATGTCTGGAGGTCACTTGGTTAATAAGACAGCATTAACCTTTTCCAGGATTACGTTATACCTTCCAGTCATTAATACCCATATCAGATCCCAGCTACCAATTCTCATGTTTAAAAAAACATCCTTAGAGATTTCTACAGAGACCAGTGTGGAAATGGAAATTATAAATGGATGGCTTGAAAGCTTGGAATGGAGAATTGCTGTTGCTTGCCACACTTGGTTGTAACTGAACCAGGATTATAATATTATTACAATATTATTATTGTAGTATAATTAAAACGATATGCCAATTTGAAAAGGATGACGAGATGCTAGTTGTAAGAGGTAACTTTGTTCATATTAGACCTGTTTTGGAAGGATGAGTATTTTTTTTTTGCAGGAGGTTGTATGTGAATGAGGACTCTTGAGAGGGGGGTTGCAATATGAGTATTGACATATAAAACGTTGGATTTATGGGCCTTAAGTGTTATTAAATGCTTCACATTTTACAGTTCCGATAAACAGATCAATTTTTCTGTTATCAGTTTCAGATAAGCAGGTCTCTGAGAAATGTATTGTTGCAGTCATCTGTACTTGATAGCTTACAGCTATGGCCATCCATTTGGCACTGAACCACATAATGCAGCTTGTGGATCCAGAGAACATGTAAACTGAGTCACAGTTGTAAAATCTTTCCTACTTAGCATGGATCAGCATTTCATTTAGCACTGTGGTCTGGTCAAAATGTTTAAAACGTCTTTAAGCTGGTGAGATCACTTGGCTCTGTCATGGTTAACGTTTTTAGCTTTAAAGGCTTTTTTCTGAGATGGACTGTAGAATAACTTCATGGTTTCTTACATATTTTATTTTTTTAAAAGCACATCATCCTTAACGGTAATGATATTTGATTGAACTCTTAGTTTAGCAAAACATCTGTAAGAGGATTTCCTTTTTCACTTGTAAAAATCATAGAAAGGGAGGACCTTTACAAATGTCCTTACAAAATTGTAGCTTTGATTTTCTGGCTAGTCATATTCTGCAAGCCAGTGTTTGCTCTACACACTCAAAAAAGTATGTTTTGTTCCTGCACACCCTCTTACACCTGCAAAAAAGTGGAAATTCTGTATTTCAAAGTGAAGGAGCTCTTTAGGTAAGCGGTCATGTCCTTGGCAGCCTAGAAAGACAAAGCATACAGTAAAAAATGAAACATCTGTACTTGAGGTCAAATGTTTGGGGAATATTTGTGCTTCCTTTACAAATACTACAAGTACCTAGATGCCCAGCTAAAATTAGCCCGAGTAAAAGTTAAAGCTAGCCGTATGCTAAAAGTGCAATTATAACTTGCTTCTGTTCAACTCCCAATCCAGTGATATCGGTAAAAGGAGTGTCAATTACTTCCTCAGGAAGCTTTAAAAAAGAGCCATTATTTAGTTGTGGCATCTTAGAAGGAAAATAAACAACAAAAACAAAAAATAAAGGAAGGTGTTAAAAATTGTCTTGAACAGGTTGTAAAAGTTTTAATGACTAGGTTACATCTGTGAGGATGACTTCTTTATGTTTGCTTGTTAATTTATGTTGTTTATTTCTGACTTTCTTATCAATTACAGTCTTCAGCAATTTCTTCCAATAAAAGTCCAGCCAGGGATCTCCAAAATAAGTTCTGATTTGCTGTTGTGTTCACATTGAGCAGCTTCAGGTTTTATTCTGTAATATTCAAAATGTAAATTTGGTTGAAAAAGTGGAAATAATTATAAGCCTTGGTTTGTGTAATACATATAACCACCATTTTCCTTTCCACTGGATGGGAACTCAGTCAAGATTTCTAGACTATGAGTAGTCATCAGTAGTAATAAACTACTTTCTCACAATTGATATGTGGAAATAACAGACATTTCTAAATGGGAATTAAATTTTACTTTCTTTAATCCACACAAGACTAAAGAGAGTTCTTCTCTTCTACTCAAGTAGTGAGGAAGGCTGCAGGAGGCCAGTTTTTTTATTTCAATAAACTGTTTCCACATATGATACATAGAAGGAATACAGTTTGATGCCCAGACAGAATAAAATATCTGTTGGGATCCAGCTAGTAAAATAATCTCTTTTCTGGTAGGTTGAGGATGCTCTGCCCTGTTGTTAGAGGTTCAGCATAGATCTCAGCAGTGGGGATGCTCATACAACTTTGTTCTACATTTCTACACATCCTTTTCACCAGGTTTCTTTTCTCATTCGAAGTCTTGGTCTTGTTCTTTACTTCTATTTTGCAGCCTTTAGCAAAAAAAGCTACCCCAAACTTGATGGATAAGCAGTGCCATCATTGAACATAGATGTCAGCATTGATTTTAATATTGTTCAATCATAGACAGCTCTGTAAACTGACAGAAATTCTGGAAATTATCATGATTTCTCCCTACTCTGCCCTACCACTCCTTGTGAAAAGCTGTCGATTTGAACTTCCCTGTGCTAGATTGCCAGATTGTGTAATCTAATACAGAAATGTTAATCAAAACCAAAGGTGTATGTTAAGGCTTCAGTTCTGCAACTTTAAACTGTCCTCATGTCACTCAGCCAGAATATTCAATGTACATAACGAAGTGGTAGTTGCAGTAGGAACTTACAGAAAATAATAAGCTAATATTCCTAAAGAAAAGTAGACCTTACTCTGACTTTCTTGAAATAATTGAAGTTTTATAATAACTTAACAAAAATATGGTTGAGGCGGTATGTGAATAATTTGGAACAGAGTTTAAGATATTGTAATGGTGCAGTATATAGTAAGATATATAGCAAGATAACCAGTAGTCTTCCCTGTCATCCCTCTCCCTTCCTACCCTCAGCATTCTGATTATTTCTGTCTCTGGTTTTGATTTTTTGCTTCATTTTTAATGTAGTAGAAGCATCACATTTCAACCAATTACAACAGTATATATTTTGTTTCTGTCTAATGGCTTCTTATATCTTTCCAGTGCATAGTAGATATATGATATCTCTTAATGGCTCGAGGTCATAGACATACAATACCAAGACAGACAGGCAGAACTTCACATTAAAAATCTGAATTACTTGCATCCATATCAAATAGCCAAGAAAAAGGAGATCTTATTTCTATTCTGCATAAGAACTGTCTTCTACCTCCTCTTTGTTCATTAAGACTTTTATATGTTGCTTAACACAGAGGAGGTGGGAGAAAAGGAAGAGGTCACATCATTTCATAGTCACAATTCTCCATGTTGTTCAAACTTTCACATTCTGCAAATATCAAAATGGACTTGCATCCTGGTTTACATATTAGGTCATGTTTAATGTTCAGTGAAATTAATAGGAGCCTTCATATTAGTTTCAACACACGTTGGATCAAATTATTAGACATTTGACACATGATATTCAAAATAACATATATGTGATTGCATACTAGAATAATCATAAAAATTATAGTTTCTGCCAGAAATACCAAGAAAAACAAACAAACAAACATACCTTTCTAATGCACATATGATTTAAAATGCTTCAAATTAGATTTATTCAAGCAAATCCGTGTCAGGATGAAAGCCTTGCAGGTTGTAGCTGTGGAGATAATTAATATGTTCAGGGAATTGCTATACTTCAAAGGCAGAGTATTTTCCTGTATTTGGGGAAAATATGTAGTATGTGTACACCATGCATACTATAATACTGTCTTAGAAGATAGGAATATCTCAAAATATTAAATAAAAAACCTTTGCAGGAGATTAAACATTCCAATTTTATTATTGGAGTTTTGGGTTGCACTAAGTCATGGTTTGTTATATTTGCACGTGTCTTGTGGAGAACTCGAGGTCTTATAAGGAGAAGAAAGTTTTGAATTCCAGTTGTCAGTTGTCACCACTAGAAATATGTCTTTATTCCTCTGATATTTAAAATCATCAAAGATTTGCTTTTGCAGTGACATATTGTAATGATGTCAAGATTTTGGAAAAAGACCATGGCATTATCAAGATAGAAGGCTGGTTTAATGGAAGTTGTTTAATGCCAGTCTCACACAGGAAGTAATTGTTCTTAAGTTATTAGGAGGCACTAATGCCTCAGGCGTTTGCTCATGTGAGTGTAAGTATAAAAAAACCTGAAAAACTGCAAATTTTTTTTCACTAATCTGTGAAACATGAGAATTGACTAGCATGTTAGTTATTGTATTCCACTGACTGAATTATGACAAGAATCATGACAGGCTTTTAGATTTAAAATCTTTTAAAATGGACAATTGCATAGAACAAAATAACACAGATAGCCTGCTCACTTAGACAAAGAACTGAAAGTAATGAATCTTTAAAAATAATTCTTTTTCTAGCAATATCTAAAGGGTATTCTTTAAGAAGTAGTGAAGAGCTGAAGAAAGGTGGCAAATGAAAAGCAGTCTGGAATAGTTGTGATGATTCACAGCTTGATTTCCACTGAGATTTACAGAGGCAAGGATTACCTTAGAAATTGTGAGGGAGCGAATGTGAAAAGGTGGTTAGAAGCAGGTTTGGTCTGAGGTAGGCATACATGAAAAGATGGATTTGAGGGAGGGGAGAGTCTTGATTAGGTTTTCTTTTGGAATTCACAATATTTTCATCATTTGCTGCCAGCTGGAATTATTACAGGGAAGAGTCTCCTCTTCCTCAGGGAAGCTTTTTCATCCCCACCAGAACCTAACTGAGCTTCAACTCTGTAACAAAACTCCGAGTTGTTTTCTCCTTGCACCAAGAAAGGATGGCAGGGGCTTACACAGCAGTAATGTGCCCAGCACCACCACACACAGGAACTCGAACTACAGGGTGCCTGTGCAGTAGCCCTCAGCAAAGAAGGATCCCCAGCAGCTAAAAAGTATTTGAGCTGACACTGCTAAAAAAGTAATCCTATCACTATTTTGTCAGTTCCTGACCTAGTTTCAAGTCTAAAGCAAATGCCTGGTTTAGGCTTGTAGGCAGAGAAAGGAAGTTATTCAAGTGGTTTAGAACTAAAAAAAGAACAGATCAAGTTTAATTAAAAAATCATCTGGGATTTAAGGGAAAAAGATTTTAGTTTTGTTTAAACTTTATTTGCCTTAGTAAAGATGAAAATTCCTGTTCCGCTGCAGGTAAGTGGGATGTTCTTCCTCATTCTCATTTATCTTAACTACCAGAAAGGGTAGCATCAAGAACAGGTAAATATGTCTATTGAAAAAAAAATAGTCTAAAGTCTGAAAAAAATACATAAGAAAACACACAATTTAGTTAAAAAACGATATGCAAATGTTGCTTCTATACAGTTCCACTGATGAAGAATTTAATCATTAATTTGTGAAGGATCATAAATTCTTTGTTCTTCCTCATTTGAAGAATTTGTCATAATACCATATCATAGCAGAACCCTTACAGGACATTTCCAACTTGATCTGTTTGGAGTGCTACTAAGCTTCATCTTACAGAGTAATTTTGGGGGTCATAATGCATGTTTAAGAACACTTACAACATCTCAGTAGTATATTTTAATCCAAATCATAGACATGTACGTTCACTCCACCTAATTTTTTAGCACAATTTTTTTTGGGAAAGTCTCTGTGGTCCTTCCTAGGTGAAAAACAATGCACCTTAGCACAAAATAACATGGAAAATCAAACACAATGTGTCCATTGATATTTACAGTAATTTGAAATAAGAAGTATCAGTCTTTCATCAACTTTATAGCATCAGTGATTCAACAATACATTCCAATTTTTTTATCCCTGCACAAAGCTGCCAATGCAAACTGGCCATTTTAACTGCATTGTGAGAGCCTACATTTTGGCAGGCTAGTTTTGATCTTTCTCCTGTGCTTTAGAAAGCTCCTGGGCTTTTCCCCTTCTGGCTTTCTTTAATTTGTATACCTGGACATATACCTGTGCAATCACATCTCCACAAATACACACATTCGCATTTCCTGTGTAAACACTCTTCTGCTTCTCTCATCTGCTTCATTCTTTCTCACTCATGTATGTATACTGTCCTCTGCCCCTCCTCCACCCCAGATGTGCTAATGAGGTTCAATGGATAGCTGTTCAGATGTCATAGATTGGAAAGGAATAGTCCATTTTTGCAGTTATCATCTCAAAAATGGTTCTTTGCACGAGAAAGGACTCCTTTCAGAGTGATCCATCAGCGGCACCTTGTGTTGTCAAAAGCTGAATCTGTACTGTTCGGTGGAGCACAGGCCAAGAACAATCTGAAACATGGTGTAGTGTATAGTATCTACACACTGTGCATCTATACACCTTACTCCATCATCTGACAAACATGACCATCTATCTTCAGCACAGTATGCTGTGCCCAGCACTCCAGGATCTTCCCAGAAAGAAATCACAATCCTATTTGCTGCACATTTGCCACAATATGGCACTACAAAGCAAGTCAACATGTACAGTGTACATTTAGGCCAAAGAATTGCACCTATATGTATGTCCACAATCTTCAAAAGCAGAGATAAGTAGGAGACACGTTGTTTATATCTTGTAATTTTTTTTCTGTGCAGTCTTGGGTTTAACTTAGATGTGATGCTGAGCTGAAAGCACAGTGTGAATCTAATCCTCACTAAAATATACATAGGGAGCCCAGTAGTCTTCTGAGGGTGTAAAGGCTGCCATCCAGTCTCTCTCAGAGTAGCAAGAAGTGGAGCTCAGCTTTGGGCTGAGTCCCACTGGGGAAGAATAAGAGATGACAGTCACTTTAGAAGAGGCTGTTCTTCACAGTATGATTTGGAGTTGACTATTTATCCTTTAGAGTGCAGTGAATAAATAACTTTTTGTTACAAAAATAAAAAAGAATGGAAGTACAAATGACCTTAACTCTGAAAAAATTGTAATATAGCCTACACTATAGCATTTCTTTACTTAATTCTGTCAGAAGCCTGAAGCTTAAATGTTATTATTGTTACTAAGATTAGTCTGGCATGGAGTATTAATATCTTAAATTAATAAATTTTAATTGATTGTAATTCCTAAAAGAATGAGTAGATTTCTGATTCATTATGTACAAATTCATTTCTTAATGACTCAGTGTGCTAACTTGGGGGAAGGAAACTTTGTAATTTTCATGAGTATGAAAAGATAGAGTCCCTCTTAACTGCAGTGCTGAAACTAGTTAATTATAGAGCTGTCCACAACCTTTCTGTGCACTGTGTGTGTTTATATAGAGAGAATATAAATGCATTAATCTATGTTTTGTATTATTTTTTACTGTTATTATTTGAAGATAACTTCCAATATACCTGGTTTACAAACAAGCAATTAGGCATTTTCTGGGAATGCCAGATGCTTGTCCTTAACTTCCCAAGATACTTTCCTTTTCATTTCCCTGTAAATTCATATTTATCTGGATAAAAGCTGTTTTCTAACTGTATATGCATTGTCCATATGGCTAAAAAGCTGTTAAATGTCTGGAAGATTATCCAGAGCAGCAGTGCAGTTAAGCTTTATGTTCAGTGAAGTGTCATTATTTTTTCAGTATAGTAAAAATCAAGGAATATTAAATGGAAACAGATGAAAAGGTGTTATTACAACATCCCCTAATTAGCCAGGTTGATTTGCTTTTTGATCTTTTCAATCAGCCAATAAACTGTCTTTAAAGTTATGTTATTGGGCAAGTACATAATGGAAAATCAGTTATTTGAGAGGATTTTAACAAAATCTCAGCCACTTTTACAAATGTAAGTGTACTGTAACCCTTAGCCATCTGCTGTATAGATGATCACTGATTATGTGCAAAGACAGCAGGTCTCTGATGCAAGACTTTATTTTATTTATAAGGCTGTATACATTGGCTTCCATTCTAATTAGGTTTTGTACAGCTATAGCAATGTACGAGGCACATAAATGCTCAACGGTATCTATGCCTCTGCCAAGTTGGCTTAATATAATGAGTTGTCCTTTATAGAAATGCTCCAGAAGGGATAGTAAAGGGATTGTTTACCACTTGGTCTTATAAGGAGTTAACCAGGATTCTGTAACAGCAGAGGTTTCTAGATGAAAATCACATGCTGAATTTTGACTTGCAGTGCACTATAAAACTCACATAAAACTGTTAAACCATGGAGATACTTGTCTTTACATACTAATCATCCTTGGGCAGGCCTTCTTTTCTCAGATAACACCATCTCAGATTAATTGCAAGTAGAGGAAGTGTTTAGGACCCTGAAAATAGCTTTGAATGTGGAATCAATAGCTGCACAACTGTTTTGACTCTTTTGCTGCTCTGGAAGTATGTGATTCAACCCTTCACTAATCTCTGCTGCAAGAGATTTTGAAGGGAGAGCCCTTCTGATGGTGATACAGTGAAATTGTAATGATTGTTCTGTGTCAAAACCAATAAGCCTAGACTTCATGTTTCTATTTATCTGGCTTTCATGCTAGGAATCATGATTTCTTAATGAGGACAATTTATTCATTTTCTGGAATAATTATACAGTTTTGAGACCCTCTTATCAAAAAGATTAGTCATTAAAAAAACAGTATCAAGGACCTACATGTCAGTTTTGTTAGAAAGAAATTTTTCCAGGATATTTGTTATTCCACTCAAAACTATGTTTATTGTTTTTCTAAATGTCATTGAAAATTTCAGTGAGGTCAGTGTCATGCTTCTGAATGTGAGGAAGAAAATGCACATAAAAATGAGCAACTGACGAACCAGAGTGAAATGTCCAAAGGAAGCAGTATGGTGCAGTTTTAAAGTTTTATGTACTATGTATGTTTTAGTAAGCGAAGGTGAAATTTGCTAGTGGGCTGAAGAATGAGGGTGCCACTTCCACAGTGAGATTCACATGAGTTAATAGTAGCTCACTGCAAAGGCATTATTAAAGATAATAAAAACCATTCACATAATTAAGGGTGATATTTTCCCTTTAAGTGCAGAAGAAAAAACAAACAAAAAAGAGTTGAATGAAAATATATGCAAGCCTAGTGGTGAAAGGTAGATAATAAACATGACAATCAAATCACTAATCTGAATAATACTACCTAAGTTGAACTTGTCTAGGTGTTAGGTAACAGCCCTAATTTGCATTAAAATAGGTTTAAAAACTATGTTACAGAACTACTACATGATAATGTCATGTAAATTGTCAAGCAGGGGATAAAAAGGTTTAGGAGGTTTACCACTTACTTGGAACTAGTTAAATGGCAGCATCCTTAGCTTGCTAAGAGGGAAGCAACATCAACAAACATGATACAGCATGATAGAGTGTAATCATGACCAAGACAAAAATGTAAGCCTCTTAAAGTAACAAATACCTGATTGGTTTACCATTGCTACCAAAAATGAAGGCAGTGCAGGCTTCTGGGTAATCTGGATGTGCAAGCAACGGAGAAAGGAATGAATAAAATGGCTCAACTCTTCAAAGAGGTGTCAGTTTATTAAATTTTAAAAACTGTTATATTGATTCGAATCATTTCCCCTGCACTTTTAATTGTCTTGCCTTTCAAAACTATGGTTTTGTGGTTATCATCCCAATCTAATTACTTCTTTGTGTAATTATGCCTTTTCGACTGTCAGAGACTGTTATTCTCTCTGGAATGGTATGTCATGTTGGCAAAATACAGAAGAAGAGAGCGTGCTGGACTCTTCCATAAGGCAGCAAATTCAGTGGGGCATGATGACAGTGTGTATTCTGCAGTACATGGCCTTAAACACATGCAACCTGTTCAAACACAATCACTTTATTTTATAGCTGTCTTAGTTTAATAGGTAGCTTGAGTCTGGGGAAGGAAAGAGCAAGGGAAGAAAGAGCGGTTGTTTATGCTCAAACAGCTTTCCAGAAGAGAAGTTTTTCCGTGGAGATATTTTTCTTTACATTGTTTAGTTTAATTGTTTCTGTAAGACACACAGATTTAATTTACATAGAGCATCTCTGTCTTGCCTGGTTTTTTAACCCTGTGTCTGCGTCCTCACTTCCTAGCTCAGATACCTCTTCAGCTGTCCTATAAATAGTACCATGCATTGCAATGAGGCAGTTGAAGTTACATCTGATATTTAACTGCTTTCTGGAAATGGGCAGAAAATTAATAGGTTAAGTGAGTAAGTATGCTTCAAAGAACAAAAGGGAAAAATTTCTGATGAGCATCTTCCAAACCCCAGAAGCTGTGTGCAATTGCTTATATTATCACAGCTGAATAGGAGGGAGGTTTTAATTGCATCAGTGCTGTTCAGTGCTTAGGATTAATTTTTTTCTATTTAGTGTTTTATCTCTAAACTTAGCATAATTATCTCCTCCTCTGACACGAAACTCATAAATGCTTTGGAGGGGTACACTGAAATGTGAGCAGCATGGCTTCATCTTTTAAAGACAGGAAATATTATAATGAACAGATTTCATATGTGAATCTTTAGGCTGACACTGTAGAATCAGAGATTTTGTGTGAACATTAGGAATCTCTGTGTGTGTTTTGTAAGGAGCAAAAACCACTGCGCTGCAGGCCTGTTTTTTAGCAAACCAGAATTGTACCTGAAGTTGGTGGCAGTTGTAAGTCTTCAGACTTTCTGAAAACTGGCCCTGGGGTTTTATTCTTAGGAAGTAACAGGGAAAATGAGAGAAAATAAAGATCCTAATATAATAGAAAGACAGCAATTTTTATTTTGCTTTTTTTTCAGGATAGAACATGCTCATAATTTCAGCAATATCTTATTATTATCAAAGAAAATACAACGTGTGAATGAAACAGTCCAAATCCTTCCTTCCTAGGAAAGAATTATTGCAAGTGAATAAAAGGCAGTCTCTGTCTCTGCATTGCATCTTCAATGTGCCATTGTTTGTGTTTGCAGCTTGCCTGTTCATCATATCTCATAATATTCATTATTCATTATTATACATGTATGTATGCATGGGGTTTGCATACATGCATTTAATCCAGTGTGTTTGGTTACTTTACAGAACCTGTCCACATTAGCAGTCTTTATAGCGATGTTAGCAATGCACAAATGGAGGGCCGGCTGAAAACAGCTGCAGGATTTGGCCCTTGACTATCAAACTAGTCTTTGCAAGTGACCATTTGAGATGTGAAGGAAGGATTCAAGAGGTTCTGAGGAATGACAGTAAAATTGCCCAGTGAAATTATTTGATGAAGAGCTGAAATGATGGAAGTTCTAAGAGAGTGGAAAGCTATGGACTGTCTCCAATATAATATTTTCAATGAGAACCCAGTCACTTTTTCTTACCCTTTTAAGATACTTAATGCCAGATTTTTATCCAAGACCAATTGGTTTGTATTAAAAACTTTTGAAGATTCATGAGGCTACAAATTAGTACAAGTTAGTTGCAAAATATTTTTCGTATACTAGAGATTATGAGATACTTTTTAGAAACAACTACTGTAAGCTTGAAGTTTTAAATACTGTGTTTACTGAATATTTTCTTTTAAGATAGAAAATGTCCCCTGAGTGTTATGTGGTAAGTGGATATATCAAAGCAGACCTTAGAATTTCATCTGTAAAACATGGTGTTTGAGTTCTGGACCAGTACACCAAGGAACGATCAAACATGACTGATACGGGCATGAATGTATGAACTGGTTTGCATTTTCCATCTTCTCTTTCTTTGATTCTGCGCTTATGCTTATAAAAAGAGAGAATACGTCAATTTCTTTGTCCCACATAGGACATGAATATTACAGGGCAATTTTTACCTGAATTGAAATTCCTGATATATGGCACTGTCCAAGGCTAGAAAATCATCTTCCATCTACCCTGGTGATTTCAAAGCCATTTTGGAGATCACTGATTATTTCTCTTGATTTATGACATACATGTTGCTAAATTTTGTCATTTTGGCTTTGTATAGCAGAAAATTCCATATATTGCATGAAAATCAATATGATTTCCAAAAATAAATACATTTTCCTCTTCTCTTTTTAATTTGCATGGCAGCGATTGATGGGCTAAGTCTTTGGGCAGATTTTTGTCTTAAGAGAATATTTAATTCACTGATAATCTAAACATTGCTTCTGAGGGCTCTTAGCTACCAAATGCACATCTTGGGAGACGTACTGTCCTTGATGTACATACAGTCCTTGGCAAACATCCTGGATTGATTCCCGGAAGATGTGATTTCACTTCACAAAGTCAAAATGCATATAAGTAGTATTAATAACCAGACATTTGGGAACATTCCGAAAAAATATATTGGTTTCAGCTTATTCTCAATTCTGGAGTGATGTTAAAAACATCAATTTGGGCCCATGCATGGATTATACAAAAAAGAAAAACTGTACCATACAACAGAAAATGTGATACTTCTCAGCTCTTGGCTTTTATGAGTCAATACTGAGAAAACAGATAATGATCTCTTCCTGAAGGTGCAGAATCCCAGAGATTTGCCCACAAGAAAAGGAACTCCTTTACATATATATCTGCAAAACACTAAAATAACGCTATCTAACTACACAGTCATCTATGCATTTAACTGATAGATTTGCACATTCAAATAATAAGTATTTTTATTTTTCTTCATGTTCTTGGTCTTTAGTTTGACAGTAAGTATATCTGAACTGAAACATTTTAGTTATAATGAAGATGTTTCATGGTTTCCGTATTTTGACCTAGAATATCATTCAGCAAAAGACTTCATAGGTGATTCTCCCAGCCATGCTGAACATAGTTGCAGTTCAGTGATACATGCTTCCACTGATTAAGTAGGAAATGAATGTGAAAAAGCTGTCATAAAAACAATCTGTGAATGAACCTCTGAGGACCACATATTCTCTTGATTTTCATGTCCCTTTTTTTCCTGTTACAAATCATTTTGCTTGCCAAACACATCAACTGTAAGCATCTTATAGCAGCTTGATAATGGAATGGATGCCTCACTTTCTGTAAAGATGGATCTAGTTAAAAGGAAACTTAAATTTGCAGAAATGATAGGCTTGACCCTCACCCTGGTCTCACACAGATCATTAACATAGAGTTTGATTTAGTGGCATCAATGATCTTTCTACTGTCCTTCCAGTGCGGAGGGAATTAAGTTCCCAAATCAGCAATTTCTTTTGGACAATGTACCAAGCTTTTGTCATCTATGTAACATTTTATATCCTCTCTTTAAGATCATCTATTAATGGAAAGCGGCTTGCACAGTGATGCATCAGATGTATCAAGACTAATAGCTATCACTTTACAACTTTTTTTAAAAGGATTTTTGCATTTTGGCACAGCAGTCAGGTGACTTTTCAGTGAATATGTGATGTGTTGGTGGAAGTGATACCTGATGTAGCAGGTATCATCTACAGTTTTATCTAATAAAGTAGATCAACCACCGTGACTTAGAGAAATATAAAAAAGCTGTGGGTTTTCATTTTTCTTTTTATATAAGTATTTCATTTTGGATAACGTATAGCCTTACATTACCACTCTCACACAAATAAATGACAAGTCACAAGTAATAAGTTTCAATTATTTAAGCTCTAGTAAAACCCATACCAAAGTACTTCCAGATGATTCATATTGTATGAAATTGTCTCAGTAGTCGCTCATCTGTTACTGATAAGGGAAGCACAAAAAAATTGTAGTAATATGATTTTGGTAAAATTTTCTAATGCACCTAAATGGCAGAAGATCTGATTTTTAGGGCATTGAGCTATGAAACTGTATGGTCAGGCATTGACTAGAATGTAAAGGCGCGTAAGGGCAGAAAGTAAGATTTAGAACTTCTAATCTTATAAGCACTTGAAAATGCTGTGTTCGTTTCTCTGCAATTTCTAAATGTCTAAATACTTTTGTGAATCTTGGATCATAGAAGTCCATGTATAAAGAGGCTTAAAGGTCTACAGAACTATTGAAGAGCATCAAGTTTGATTCAAGAGAAACTGAAGGGCCAAGATTTATGATTAAAGTACTTAAGATGTCTAAACCCCCCCAAATATTAGGATTTCCCCATGTTATTAAAGTTCTGTTCTGCATGCAGAGAATATCTCAATCATATACTGAGCAGTTTAAGTATCTTCTTTTTCTTAAAGTGACTTATTTATTTATCTGCGTGATACCAAGGAACCAGAAATGTAAACCATTAATTCCTTTGGGTTTTAGATCAAGCTTTATTTCCCCTGGTTGTCTACAGTCTCTTTTCATAGTAAAGCTATCAAAGATCCTGATTACAAGAGTATGTTTTGTTTATTTATGAGCTTTCAGAAGCCGCTCATCATTATTTTTTCTCATCACCTTTTGGCATTAATGAGTGCTGCTTTAATGTACTTTGCAAAGGGAATAGAAAAATATTCTCCCAATTCTGAAGAAGAAATAAGGTGCTAAAAAGCGGAGGGGTTTGTTCTAGTCACACAGCCAGGCACTACATCAACAAGACTATGAGCCAGATGTTAACATGGCCCTCACCATTGCAGCACCTGAGCACCTAACCACTGAAGATGGAATTAGCCCTTTGTAACATTCCCATGAGATAAGGAAGTTCTATAATACTCAATATAAAAATGAAGACTTGAATTACAGGAAAATTGTAGAGGGTCCAATACTAAAGGTATTTAGAGGTTTATTATCTTGAAAATATCCAGAAACCTCATAGGGAGGAAATAGCTGGAGCAGGGAATTAAAAATTAAATGTGTCCCCTAAGCCTTGAGATAAAGCTCAAACTGCTGAACAACCTTTCTCCTCCAGGAAAACTCCTGTTACTCTATATCATATACTATCTGGGTCATATCATGCCTGAGTTTGTTTCTTTTCTCTACTGGTATGCTGCACAGATACCCACGCACAGACTGTAAGTTAAAGAATCTGATTTATTGGTATCATCTGCAGAGGTTAATACTTACATGAAGAGTGCAATTAACAGGGTGGTCATTCACTGTCTAGATGATCATGGGGGTTTCCATCACAAACATCTTTGTGACAGCTTCTTCGCCTAGGTCAGGGAAGACTCCCTGAACTGTTGTCCAGTGAATTATAGTAATTTCTACATGACCACTCTGAGGTCTGTTGACTATCTCTAACTATGTACAAAATGTATCTTGTGAAATCATACTGTGTTATGAAAATATATCTTAAGTACATAGAAAAAAAGTGTCCTATCCAGTAATGAATGTATCTGATCATAAGACAGAGCAGAAAGTAAAGATCTCCATCGGGGTTCCTATCAGTCAGCTGATGATGATGTCTATGCAAGGCCAGGACTGCTTTGCAGGAGTCCTTTATCTATCAGTCGGGAATCTCACCTGGGCAGAAGGGGGCTGGGGAGCAATTTTTACTGCCTTACTGATGCCTGAGTGTGCGCAGAGGCACAGCCCTTACACCGAGCTACATTATTCTTATAACTTAAAGCATACATTTAAATCTGTAGGTTTCATCACAGGCTACAAAAGCACATGTTCTCACCTTTTTATCCTTTAAAATTATCCACATTCCTATCCCTGGTTTTGGAGAGCTTCCTGCCAGATAGCCATTTTGTCATTCAAGGCTCAGCCGGTCCATTCTGGGAAGCACTATTTCTGCAGAGCCCAGCTTTTCAGCAGCACACGGGAGGGTGGCGGCACCTGTTCTTTTGGCAGAACAATCAGGAAGAAAGCATTGTTTTCTACCAAGTTTCCCCTCATCTTATTGTTTCCATATGGGTCAAATAAACAGCAAAGATTCCTGAATAACTGAGTGACTTGCATGTGCTTTTGCGTATGTTTTAATGTATATTCCGTATATTCCTGAAGAGAAGAATCAAGTTTTGTGCCAGCCTTTTGCAACACAACCTTTGTTGTTTTTGTTTTTTTGTTCAGTGTATTTTATTTAACAAATAAATTTTAAAAAGTGCTGAATTGAACTCACTATGCCTCAAACATCAGAAATTGCTCTGTTTTCCTGACTAGGAACCAAGTAAGAACTTCAGAACTGGGCCTAGTGGTTCTGTAATTATAATGTCATATTATCAGTGTGTTCTTTAAAAATGTCAGTATAAGGAGAAAAAAGGCCATGGGATATTATTTTCTCATTATTGTGGTGCTCCTTTGAATACTGCAAAAAACATCAAACACATATTAGAAACAAAAGCAGACCGAGTAAATGAGATCGTGCTGAGGTCTTTGTTGCTCTGGCTAGATGGTTTTTGATGTCCAAATGAGCTCAGTAACTGGCTTTATCTCTATCTGGGACTGCAATGCAGCCTGCAGCATTAACACGCCTCCTCAGACAGCCAGTAGTCCTGGCTGAGGCTCTGACCTTTTCAGCTTTCCTCGCAACTAATAAGCAGTTAAGTGAGAACTTCTTTTCCTCTTGAGAAGACACTTCTTGTACAATGACAAATACTAGAAGTGTTGCATTTATGCAAAATTCAACTGAAGTTTCATTTGACTTTTCTTCTTAAGAAATCTGACTGTGAAAAGCACCTGACTGTGAAGAACTACTTCTTTGTTCAGCTGCTTTTCCAAAACCACAGGCATGGTTGTCTCACTGCTCTGCACTACAGGGTGACCTTTTCAAATAAAATGTGTAGAATTCCAATAACATTTCAGGAAATTTTCAGTGTAGAAATTAAGTGTTCGGTTGTGTTATTTCCACTGAGTAGTATCTGAATTTAATCACAAGAATTAATAGATAACACTTGTAAGCCCGACGGGTGTGCAAACTGGTTAACCTGTTTCCTCTGTTTGCTGGGCTCCTAGAGAACAGTTGTCACTTATTTACTATGGCTTTTAAGTGTATCATCTGTCAGTAATTTGGCCTCTCTCTTGGCTCTTAGGTAGGAGAAGATATCTCATCAATTCTTAAGGATCCCACTTTGAGCCCTGTATCCTTAAATTGTAAATACATTCTGAGTAATACTAAGCCTCCTGGCTTCTTGCTTTACTAACCGATAAGATCCACTTTAGTCTCTTGTGAAGTATGCATATAGACATAATAGTCTGGCCAAAGCTAACATTTTTCACTGGATGTTGTATGATGCCTTGAGTGCTATAGGCCTAGAGATAACAAGAGTAAAAGCTGGTATGCCTGAATTCAATGTGAGAAATCATAGAATCATAGAATAGTTAGGGTTGGAAAGGACCATGAGATCATCTAGTTCCAACCCCCCTGCCATGGGCAGGGACACATCACACTAAACCATGCCACCCAAGGCTTCATCCAACCTGGCCTTGAACACCACCAAAAATGGAGCACTCACAACCTCCCTGGGCAGCCCATTCCAGTGCCTCACCACCCTCACAGTAAAGAATTTCTTCCTTACATCCAATCTAAACTTCCCCTGTTTAAGTTTGAACCCGTTACCCCTTCTCCTGTCACTACAGTCCCTGATGAAGAGTCCATCCCCAGCATCCTTGTAGGCCCTCTTCAGATACTGGAAGGCTGCTATGACATCTCCACGCAGCCTTCTCTTCTCCAGGCTAAACAGCCCCAGCTTTCTCAGCCTATCTTCATACGGGAGGTGCTCCAGTCCCCTGATCATCCTCGTGGCCCTCCTCTGGACTTGTTCCAACAGTTCCATGTCCTTTTTATGTTGAGGACACCAGAACTGCACACAATACTCCAAGTGAGGTCTCACGAGAGCAGAGTAGAGGGGGCAGGATCACCTCCTTCGACCTGCTGGTCACGCTCCTCTTGGTGCAGCCCAGGATACGCTTGGTTTTCTGGGTTGCGAGCGCACACTGAAGCTGCCTCGTGTTCATTTTCTCATCGACCAACATCGCCAGGTCCTTTTCCACAGGGCTGCTCTGAATCTCTTCTCTGCCCAACCTGTAGCCCTGCCTGGGATTCCTCTGACCCAGGTGTAGGACCTTGCACCTTAAGGACTTTGTCATGGTTAAACTTCCTAAGGTTGGCATCAGCCCACCTCACAAGCGTGTCGAGATCCCTCTGGATGGCATCCCTTCGCTCCGGCGTATCAACCGAACCACACAGCTTGGTGTCATCAGCAAACTTGCTGAGGGCGCACTCAATCCCACTGTCCATGTCACCGACAAAGATGTTGAACAAGACCGGTCCCAACACCAATCCCTGAGGGACACCACTCGTTTACCAGTCTCCAGCCGGACATTGAGCCATTGACCACAACTCTTTGTGTGCGGCCATCCAGCCAATTCTTTATCCACCGAGTGGTCCACCCATCAAATTGATGTCTCTCCAATTTAGAGACAAGGATGTCATGTGGGACAGTGTCAAAGGCTTTGCACAAGTCCAGATAGATGACGTCAACTGCTCTGCCCCTGTCCATCAGTTTTGTAGCCCCATCATAGAAGGCCACCGAATTGGTCAGGCAGGATTTCCCCTTAGTGAAGCCATGCTGGCTGTCACCAACCACCTCCTTGTTTTTCATGTGCCTTAGCATGCCTTCCAGGAGAATCTGCTCCAAGATTTTGTCAGGCACAGAGGTGAGACTGACTGGTCTGTAATTCCCCGGGTCATCCATTTTCCCCTTCTTGAAAATGGGGGTTATATTTCCCTTTTTCCAGTCATTGGGAACTTCACCTGACTGCCATGATTTTTCAAATATGATAGCCAGTGGCTTAGCAACTTCATTCGCCAGCTCCTTCAGGACCCGTGAACGGATTTCATGAGGTCCCATGGACTTGTATATGTTTAGGTTTTTAAGATGGTTTCGAACCAGATCTTCTCCTACAATGGGCCTAAGGTCTTCATTCTCACAGTCCCTGCATTCGCCTTCCAAGACTTGGGTGGTGCAGTCAGAGCCTTTGCCAGTGAAGACTGAGGCAAAGAAGTCATTAAGAACCTCAGCCTTCTCCAAATCCCAGGTAGCCAGTTCTCCCGTTATCTTCCGGAGGGGACCTAAGTTGTCCCTAGTCTGTCTTTTATTTACTACATACCGATAGAATTCCTTCCTGTTATCCTTTTATAAACAACTATTCCTTGATAATGCAGAGGGATTTTTTTTCATAGAATCTTAGAATCATAGAATGGTTTGGATTGTAAGGGACCTTAAAGATCATGAACTTCCAACCCTCCTGTCATGAGCAGGGACACTTTCCTCTAGACCAGATTGATCAAAGTCCCATCCAGCCTGGCCTTGAACTTCCAGGGATGGAGCATTCACAACTTCTCTGAGCAATCTGTTCCAGTGTCTCACCACCTTCATAGTGAAGTTGTTTTTTTTTTCCTAGTATCTAATCTAAATCTACCCTCTTTCAGCTTAGAACCATTCTTCCTTGTCCTGTCACCACATGTCATTCTAAGGATTCCCTCTCCAGATTTCTTGCAGGCCCCATTAGGTACTGGAAGGCTGCTATAAAGTCTCCCCTGAGCCTTCTCTTCTCCAGGCTGAACAAGCCCAACTCTCTCAGCCTGCCTTCATAGGAGAGGTGCCCTCGCCCTCTGATCATCTTTTTGGCCCTCCTTTGGACTGGCTTACTTGGTAAAAGGTAAATATGTGTGGGTCCTAGATGCGTTGAAATGTTACTGTTCAAATGGAAAATCTCTGTCTTTGAAAAGAATGACTGACCTGAGTTGATGGCTGAGGTTTTAAGGAGAAGGAGAATCTCTGGAACCTTTCTTGTGTCCAGACTGATGGCTTTGAACAACTCTAGAGACTGGGATATATGCTTTGGATTAGCAGTTAGGGTACAAAGTTGAAAGAGGAACAAACTTGCTCTTTTTCTCTGTGTTCATCATTTGAGCTGACTTCTTGTCTCTTACTACAGTGTAAATCTGCAGCAACTATGTTGGAGCAAAACTGGTCTGCCAGTGTGACAGAACTGAGGTCAGAAGTTCAGCATTCAATACTAATGCAGGTGCTTTACATCCTTCTTCCTTCATTTTGACCAGGAAGAACTATGGCAGTTTTAACCCAAAATTGTTTCTCTCCCACCTAAAAATTATAATTAGGGGGAACAGCGGAGAAGGGAGGGAGGGTAAGAAAGAGAGGGAAAGGCCTACCTCTGTGTTCTTTTTAACAATTTTTTCTCCTAGCAGTGAATGAGATTGTGATCAATCAGAACTATCAATAAAACTTTCATAGAGGATGTTTTTACCTTCTCTCTCATGTTTTCATTTCCTATCTCCTAACTTGAGAAACAGGGAGGGCTATGACTATCCATTCACTTTGCATCAAGTTCCAGAATCATTTTGTAGTTACTGTGTTCAGATACTCTTTTGTTCACCCTGGGGGTACTTGCCTGTGCTTAAAGACTTGGTGTCAGGTTGAGCTTAAATCTCAAATGCAGCATGCATGAACCCTTTCCACGGGGCTTCATTTGAGCAAATAGATATTTGATGAAAATATTTGTACACGGGTGCAGTGCAGGATGGTTTGTAGTTGCACACAATGTTTATCACAAATATCACAGTACCTCTTTGTATGGAATGTATATGTTTGCAAGGTAAGAAGGGTGTCTGGTAAAAACAACTCACCTATTCTGAATTTGTATATAAAGAATGTAAAAGGCATATGTTTGTCACTGGGCCAGGTGTGAAGTATAGTGATTATGAAACAGTTAACTATTCTATGATATACATTTTATAGAGTGTGCCTGGGTAAATAAATATTTTATATGGTGATTGTATTGCATATTTTGATGATACAGTAAGGGTATACTTGGGGATACAAGTACTAGCATTAGTAAGAAATTATGTCTTTAGCACAATCCAGCCTCATTGCTGTAGGAGCTGGCTGTGTGAAATGGACAAGCTTTTGAATTAGCTAATATTGGAAATCATTTTATAGACAGAAGAAAGCACCATAATAGTGGAATGTATTCTTATCATTAAAGACAGAATAGAAACTCTTTTATTTAGCTCTGTCATAGGAATTCTTCTCTTACCAGGACAGTCAGTACAAAGGAGGATCTGAGTACTTAAAAGTGTGTTGGCGTAAAGGTGGGCTGTTTTCAGTAGCTGGTTTCACAACTATCCCAGAATGATTAAGATTTTTCCTCCCTGGTTTGTGCTTCCACTTTGGATCAGGCCTTTTCTTCTAACTAGGAAGGATCCTTGCTGATTTTTTTTAAGGAACCTCAGCAATGAAGCAACCCTGTTTGATGCACACTGAGAAGTCAGCTGTGCTGTGTGCTCATTCTGGCTGCATCTTTGATCCAGCTCTACACCTATAGACTATGTGTCTCCTCTATGGCCATGTTACCCAGCATTCCCATTTCTTCTGCAAAGGGTAATGCAAATGTTATTGTATTGAGCAAACAATGCCACAGACAAATGTAATGTTGTTAGTGGATTATAGCTATGTTTTGAATCTGATGAAATTCTGTGTTGTTTTTCTATCCATTAAGCATTTAATATAACGTCTATCATGAGAAAAATTCATTTGCACCTCTCAAAGATCTTCCACCCACAGTATTTTTTCTGAAAGATGACATGATTAAAGTTTCAATTGCTTTTTATGGTTTAATACCAAGATAAGGAGACAGCTTTTTCACTTTGCTCTTCTTCCACAACTCTTGTTACTCATCTGATCTGTCTCTGCAGTGCAAAATGCCAGTTGCTTTAACCTTGTGTAATAAGACACTTCCTATAACAGTGCTAAAGGCACAAGAAATGTTTTCCTTGGAAGTGTAATTTTCTTTTTGAACCAAAATTAACACTACAGAAGACATGTTTTCTGGCTGTCTGGCAGCAATTAATCGGAAAATCCTGAGTACTAATTCACCGGAATCAGTTTGGAGTGTGTTATCTGATTTGTCTTTAATTGAGTGATCAGACTTATTTTCTGTGCACAGATAAAGTTCCTAACATTTCTTGTTAATTGTCTTTGCTTTGAAGGGGAACATTTTTAGCATTTGGCTTGTTGTTTGTTTTTTTTTTTAACTTATTAATTACACTATTGGGGTTCAGGCATTGCTGGGTCTAGGAGGGAAAAAAGCCTTTTATCCTATTTGCATCATTCCAGGCCAGGCAGCTGTGCCCCGAGCCTCATTCTGTTCCCTTGCCAATAACTGCTACTACCCTAAATGGGAGGAATCGCTTTCTGCCTCCTTTGGCTCTGTCTTTATCAGCACTGATGTTTTGAGGGCATTAATAAAGAAGCACTATCTTAATGACATCAGGAATGACCTTAATGTACTGGGAGATTGTTAGGAGTAACTTGCTGTTTGTGATTAGTTTTGGAGTAAGGGCAGTGGATCTCATGCTCACAGTAGAGAATACGCCAGGGAACTACTGGCTACTTAGCTGAGGGAGCAGGGAGAAATGATAGTGGAAGGATTCTGCAGACCGTTAGGGAAAACAGTTTTCATGAATGAAACAAAATGAGTTAATTTTCTTGAAACTTCTGTCACTTTTGCAGGCAATATGTGTCCAAGCTTGAGAATGAAGACAAATGTTATAGGAGACCTTGATTAATTCCACGAGTACCAATTGTGTCATTTTGGTTTTTATAGTAGAGGAAAGATTAATTTTTTTTTTTTCCTTCACCTGATAATTGCTTTGCTTGGGTTCTCAAGTTCCTTTGTGACATCTTTTACCCAGTACATATACCTCTTCTAACCATGTAGATCCTCTGTTGATAGCTGAAGGTGAATTCCTCAGGTCAAATGAATATGTCAGAATAATATTCAGTCTAGCAATAGATCCAGCCCTCCCTGAGTTGGCATGTCCACCTTTTTCTTATAATTGAAGAGCTTTTGGTTGTCATCACTTCAGTTATCCCCCAGCTTACAAACAGGTGTAGGCCTAATTATTTTGGATCTGGCATACAATTATTAGAACTCCTGACATGATGACAAGATTTAAAAATTAAAAAAAAAGAAAAAAAAAGTAATGCCTAAGCCATTTACTTTATTCTTTTCCTATCTGAGCTGCTTTAGAGATGTTGTGCTGTCAGAAAGTAGAAAATAGATCAAGGGGAGGAAGAACAGCATTTCAGAATCTGTAGTTTCCATTTTTTCAGTATAAGTAAGTACAGACATAAATATAAAACAAATATGTGTTCTTCAATATATACACTTAGACTTAGTGGCTTAGATATTTTAAAGTGTAGACATTTATTGGTTTGTTGCCAGTTAAATCTGGCTTTGGGCTGGCTTGTATGAAACAAATGAGTGCTGTCAGCTTTGTTCTTATGGCTGAATTGCTTTAATCAAGAGCCACCATCACAATGAGCTCTTTTTCATCAGAACATCTGAGAGTGCCACTCTCAATTACAAATTGAGTATGAACAGTGTACTCCCTTTTGGAAGAAGCCTTTTGGCCGCAACTGGTGAGTCAAATGAGTGGATCATTGCAAGGGAATGGCTGCATAAGCTCTTGTAAGGAAAAGCCATAAATCTCCAAAGATCCCAGTCTGGCACCTGGCTTAGTCACTCCAACCACTTGATAGCAAGAATTCTTGTGTAGTTTTGGAAATCAAATATCTTTACCAGTGGTACAACGCCAGTGAAAAGCATCATAACCTGTCTTTATTGTTCACTGCAATAGTTACAGCAGCCTGAGAAAGTGAGTAAGAACGTACTTGATGATCATACTTGATGGTACAGTATTGCTAGTTTTGAAAAATCCTGGAAGATTTCATCGTAGACCTACTTGTCTGTGAATTTGGGCATATTTATTTAGGGTAACACTGTACTTTAGGAGAGTACAGTTTGAGAGAGCTGTCACTTGGTTTCTTTTCAGTCTATCACGGGGATACACAGTCTTACTCATTTTAATATATAGCCCTGTAACTGCTTTTTCCATATCCTGTGTTCTTTTGCATATCACCTTGAAATGTGGCCAGCAGACTACTGTGTAATCTAGAGAAGAGGTTACATCCTAAATTAATCCTCAGTTAGATCATGGTAGTTGTTATATCATCTTGCACACTGTCATTAGGAGCTTCCCTGGCTGAACTGCAACGAGAACTCAAACACTTAGGCAATAGGTGAGCAAGAAAAGCTGGTACAGTGCAGTAAGTGACTTAGCGTCACAGATTCTGAGACTAAAAATCGTCTACTGTGTTAATCTTGCCATATCCCCTCCAAAAGCATAGATCGCTTAGGTTCTGACTCGTTTACTTGCCTCTGTTTTACCTTGCATCAAAGCTGGGGTTTTGGTCCTGACAAGCATGAGCCGTAACCCCCAATGTTGTAGATAGGTTTAGAACATATTCCATCTCTTTGAAAACAAAATCGTACTTTCTAAGTATAGCATGTACGTCTACAATAAACTCTCATGAGGAGAAAAAATTGATTTATCATATTTGATCATCATATTTGAAAAATGGCCATCATATTTGAAAAATCATGGCAGTCAGGTGAAGTTCCCAATGACTGGAAAAAGGGAAATATAACCCCCATTTTCAAGAAGGGGAAAATGGATGACCCGGGGAATTACAGACCAGTCAGTCTCACCTCTGTGCCTGACAAAATCTTGGAGCAGATTCTCCTGGAAGGCATGCTAAGGCACATGAAAAACAAGGAGGTGGTTGGTGACAGCCAGCATGGCTTCACTAAGGGGAAATCCTGCCTGACCAATTCGGTGGCCTTCTATGATGGGGCTACAAAACTGATGGACAGGGGCAGAGCAGTTGACGTCATCTATCTGGACTTGTGCAAAGCCTTTGACACTGTCCCACATGACATCCTTGTCTCTAAATTGGAGAGACATCAATTTGATGGGTGGACCACTCGGTGGATAAAGAACTGGCTGGATGGCCGCACACAAAGAGTTGTGGTCAATGGCTCAATGTCCGGCTGGAGACCGGTAACGAGTGGTGTCCCTCAGGGATTGGTGTTGGGACCGGTCTTGTTCAACATCTTTGTCGGTGACATGGACAGTGGGATTGAGTGCGCCCTCAGCAATTTGTCGATGACACCAAACTGTGTGGTTTGGTTGATACGCTGGAGGGAAGGGATGCCATCCAGAGGGACCTTGACACGCTTGTGAGGTGGGCTGATGCCAACCTTAGGAAGTTTAACCATGACAAAGTCCTTAAGGTACAAGGTCCTACACCTGGGTCAGAGGAATCCCAGGCAGGGCTACAGGTTGGGCAGAGAAGAGATTCAGAGCAGCCCTGTGGAAAAGGACCTGGCGATGTTGGTCGATGAGAAAATGAACACGAGGCAGCTTCAGTGTGCGCTCGCAACCCAGAAAACCAAGCGTATCCTGGGCTGCACCAAGAGGAGCGTGACCAGCAGGTCGAAGGAGGTGATCCTGCCCCCTCTACTCTGCTCTCGTGAGACCTCACTTGGAGTATTGTGTGCAGTTCTGGTGTCCTCAACATAAAAAGGACATGGAACTGTTGGAACAAGTCCAGAGGAGGGCCACGAGGATGATCAGGGGACTGGAGCACCTCCCGTATGAAGAGAGGTTGAGAAAGTTGGTGCTGTTTAGCCTGGAGAAGAGAAGGCTGCGTGGAGATGTCATAGCAGCCTTCCAGTATCTGAAGAGGGCCTACAAGGATGCTGGGGATGGACTCTTCATCAGGGACTGAAGTGACAGGAGAAGGGGTAACAGGTTCAAACTTAAACAGGGGAAGTTTAGATTGGATGTAAGGAAGAAATTCTTTACTGTGAGGGTGGTGAGGCACTGGAATGGGTTGCCCAGCGAGGTTGTGAGTGCTCCATCCTTGGCGGTGTTCAAGGCCAGGTTGGATGAAGCCTTGGGTGGCATGGTTTAGTGTGATGTGTCCCTGCCCATGGCAGGGGGGTTGGAACTAGATGATCTCATGGTCCTTTCCAACCCTAACTATTCTATGATTCTGTGATCTGAAGAGTGAGATGTTTTTTGCTAGATCATTTGCTTATCACACTGATTGTTTTGAAGCTAGCTTTTCTTTCATATTGTATCTAATTCAAATAGAAAGGAATTCATTATTATCCAGCTGCATTATAGTTGTCATCTAGATAGACCTGAAGAGCCATAATTTGTCTTTGGCATGGAATAAGCCAAGGTTCAGAATTAAAAACTTTAATCAAGGTTTCTTGTCTGTGTGTGTTTGTTTTGTTTTGGTTTTATTTTCCTACAACCTTATATTATTTATGTATGAAAGAAGAGTACTAATATTTGTAAGTAAATGAAAAAGAGAAGCCGGTGGTGAGAGAGCCGGCAAGCACAGCAGCTACACCAGCCCCAGTGACAAGTACAGCAGCATCATTTGAGAGTTCTGAAGGTTTTGAATGGCCTTTGGGTACCCTTGGGACCTGCCTGCTGACTGTGATGGGGATCACCATGTTGGCACACACACAGAGGGTGCTCTACCCTCGACCATTTTGTCTGATGTCGAAAGTTAAGCAGAGTCAGGTTTGGGTCTTGCCTGGGGTTAGACGACAATATAGGAGGACCAAGAGGTTTTTCCCAGGGATGGACAGTCATGAGTGGCAGGGTGTGGTGGGACAGTATGGGCAAGCATCTGGTCCAGTGGGCCCGTCCAGTGCTTTGGAAGCGTTGGAGATGGAAGGCAACTGTGTGGAGTCCCCAGCGACAAATTGCAGAAACTGCTGAAGGGGAGGGTGAATTATTTTGAGCCTAGTGGGCCCATGACACTTCAGGCCATCAGGGCAGAGATGCAACATAGAGATGGACTCATGATCGAGAGGTGGACTTAGCAATGGGCACTATTGCCCAGGTTATTCACTAGTGTGAACAATGCACACAGCCTCTCCTGCTCTGAAAGACTGTTATAAGAGCTGGAGCCCAACATCATGAACCAAATGGACTCAGCAGCTTTATAGGGATTGGTCCGTGCACTAAGAGAAGAGTACACTGAGATGAGAGTGATGGTGTATTGAAAATGTGGGATCTGAGCATGACGTGAATGGTATGGAATAAGGGGTGGATACTGTCCTGGGTTCAGCAGTAGCAGTCATTTTTTCTCCTTCCTAGTAGCTGGTGCAGCGCTGTGTTTTTGACTTTTGGCCTGGGAATAATACTGATAAAACCAATGTTTTCAGTTGCTGGTCAGAATGTTTACCCTGACCAAGGACTCTGTGAGTCTCATGCTCTGCCAGGGAGGAGGGGAAGCCAGGAGGAAGCAGGGACAGGACACCTGACCCAAACTAGCCAAAGAGGTATTCCATACCACAGCACGTCATGCCCGGGGATGTAACTGGGAGTTACCTGGAAGGGCTGGATCACTGCTGGGTGGGGGGAGAGGTATTGGTATCAGTCAGCGAGTGGTGAGGTGCTGTATTCTCTTTCCTTGTTATTTCCTTTATCATTATTATTATTGGTGGTAGCAGTAGTGGTTTGTGTTATACCTTAGTTATTAAACTGTTCTTATCTCAACCCGTGGGAGTTACATTATTTCGATTCTCGTCCCCACCTCTCCGGGAGCGAGGGGAGGGAAAGAAGGGGGGGGAGAGACTGCGTGGCTGATTTATGGCTGACTGGGTTTAAACCACGACAACATCGAATAATCCAAGGTTCAGAATTAAAAACTTTAATCAGGGTTTCTTGTGTGTGTGTATTTGTTTTGTTTTGGTTTTATTTTCCAACAACCTTATTTATTTATGAAAGAAGAGTACTAATATTTGTAAGTAAATGGAAATATTTTTTTGCATGTGGATAGTGTCCTTCAGATTCATTGGATAAAATTCCAGTCACAGGAAATTTTGCTAGGACTTCTTAATCCTTAATGAAAGCCAAATTGCTTTTGCTCTGAGGCAAATGTACGAAGGCAACAATCATGTACAAAAGAAATTAAATGATGACCAAATTATTCAGCTCTTTCTTTACCTTGGCAGAGATTTATCAATCTTTAATAGTTCCCCAAAGCCCAAAACCTTGTTCTTGTAAGCATTCATTGTTTGCACTTTTGAGCCTGGGATTAAGTCCTTCATACTAAGCAGCAGTAGACATCAGGCCTTCTTTAGGATTACTCAATGGAATAGAAGGACACAGCACGAGCAAGATGCGTTGAGGAGACTGGAACCAGTAAAGCCTGGTTTACTTTGTGGGTAAGGTTGGTAACTAAGTAAACTTAGTGTAATAAGGGGCTTAGGCATGTACCAAGTTTTTCTCCTGTTTTGGGATCCTTAATGGCCAGTGATTTTGATGTCAGGCTGTTGTTGTTCCTCCTGTTAGGGCATTGACCATCTGTCCCCATGCAGCTGCCTAGGTCCTTTAAACTTGTGTCACTTCATTTATCCTTGAGACTTTTCATGTCTTGTCCTACTGAGCTGAAATTGGTCTGTAAGTTATAAACACACACATGCAAACACAGACAGGCATGAACATGCACAGGCACTGAAGGAGTATGATGACATAATTCTGCTGAAGCTGTAAACAGGGGTAAAAAGGTAGGATAGTATAGACAGAGAAAAGATTGTAGATGAGAAGTTCTGGGCTTAAACTGCAATCCTTGTCTTATTTTTGGTATTGGGCAGGAGATAGTCTAAATGTGTTTCAGTCTGGCTCATAACTATGTCACTGCAATCTTATGCACTCTCTCTTGTGTCTGCCCTGGGCAGGACTGACCAGCTAACACAATGGTATCTCCCCTTTGGTCTGCACTGTGGTTGTACCTCACTTGACAAAAGGCTTACATGGATTTTCTTTTTCCAATTAAATCTCTCTCTGAACAGCATGTTCCCCAGCATGTGTACAGATGTCTGGATTTTGTCTTCAGTGCTCTCTATTACTGATATTGTCATACTTTAATTACAATTTTTATTTGGGAAAATGCCACACAAGATGGTCTCAAGAATTGCCCTGAAAGTTAGTAGGAAAAACTCTTATCTTGGGTAACATGAAAGAGAAGAACACACACATCCAGTTCTGTGTGACTTAACATCAAAGACCTGAGAAATCATCAAAAGCCTTTTCCACCTTCTTTAGCCCTAGGGACACTTCCTGGGCTGCTTGTGAGCTTTGGCAGAAGTTGTTAGCATTTCCCTGAATGGTCTTCCTCATACTTGCCAAATTCTTTGGAATCTAGTAATATAATATCACTGTTTGCTGTAAGTAAAATTTCTTGCCATCATCTCAGGTCTAAAGTTACAGGAAGCAAGGACTATAGCACTGCTTAAACACAGTAATTCCTGCTGTTTTCAGGGCTGTTTCTGAACGTTGTGAGTTTGTGAATTTTTTTTGCCTTAGATCTGCTTAGCTCTGGAAACAAAACCACAACACAAAAACAATTTAAACTCGATCTACAAAGTTATAATTCCATAATCTCTTGATATCCAATTTAAGATAGTGTTCTGCTGTAGGCACAGAAAGGGTTCCAGAGGTCAGATGTGATAGCAGCTGTGACTGAAACCAATAAAAGCAGAATGAAGGATTTATCCACTGATAAGTTGCTTTCCTTCAAAATAAAATTATCCAAAACCTTTATCTGTTGGAACAAGGAATGGATTTCATAGATGAGAGATTAACGAGTATTGTGCTATACTGCTAACAGGTTTGGGTCTCAGTACTTTTGCTACAGGTTCATTCAGATCTGCTTATGGATCACTATACAGAATTCAGTGATGCTGTGTAAGTTTCAGTAAGTAAACTGATGGAAGTGACAACGAAATTTATTGGTTGTCCTGTGATCTTCACCTGGTTTTAACAATTTCATTCCACTTAATTAAAACCTAAATTAACCCATATTACTTCTTCCATTCCTATGAAAAAGCTTTTTCTTTTGCCCAGAATTTTCTCCAACTTGACAATAACCAGATGAACAGGTAGACATTGACAGAAATGCCAATTTCAATGATTTGAAGACACTTTTCATATCTTTTTTTTTTTTTTCCCTTTATTGTTGCATTTATTTCAACCTTCACCAACTAGTGATTGTAGTTTGAGTAGACATCTAACTGATGAGCCAGTCTGTGTGCTCTCTCAAAATGAAGTACCACAGTACTCTGTTTCACAGAACAAAGCAATTGTAAGCTGAGCTGTGGGATCTGAGATTGGAAGACATGAAGAAATAAGTGGTGTTTTGGGCATTGGGAGATGAGTTTACACCACAAAACATAAAGTTAACACTGGATGATGCTATTGGGGTAGTTTTAACTATTACTGAGAATTGCTTAAGTTAAGTGGAGGAAAATCTTCCCTTTTCTTACTTCACAAGTCATTAATACCAAATGTGGATCATTTATTCTTGTGAGTTCACCTTCTCTGACTTTGTTTTTACATTGTTTGAATTTATGTGCCACTCATATGCCATCCATAGCAGTATATTTTCCCAATTTCCCCTTTATTCAGTTCACTACCATTTACATTGATCTGGGGACCGACACAGATCTGTTAAAATCATTGGTCTAAATCTGTGTGTGTCTTCAGAAGAGCAAGGCTTCAGTCCTAAGCAGAGATCAGAAACAAAGTATATGCATGACTAAGCAGTATTTCCAAACTAGCTGAGCTCCAATGCAGTTACCAACTCACCATGAATTAATTGAGGAGTAGGAACCTCCTTGGCAGGTGTTTTGAAGTTATCCTAAAAGAAAAGAAAAGGAAGAAAAAAAAGGCTAACATCAGGCGGTCTCCTATGCATCAGAAAGAAGAGATGAAAGGAAGCAAGGAGAGTGAACACATCTCTGCTTAAACGAGCAGCGCTAAAATAGGGTGATGACAATGACATGACCTATAGCTCTTTAGTAATGAGAACATCCTTCATCTGCAGTGTGGTTTTGCCTGTTCTGGGCTGAAGTCAAGCACTGCCTCAGTCAGCTTTTTAATGCCCTGGCTACTGTACAGAATAGAGAGGCTGGGTAATGTCAAAATGTTTGATTTCTGAAGTGACTACACTTCAGGTAAGTACCACAGGATGATAATACATGAGTTTACCACAGAGAGCTATTGATTGTTTTTTTTTTTTACATTCCTGCCTAATTAGCTTTGGTGATGTTCAGTCTATGAGGAGTTTCACATATAGGCTAGAAACTACATTTAAGAAATTTTGGGATGTTGAAACAAAGTCTTATTTATCAAAACCTCCAGCAGCTCTTTCCTGTTTTAAGGGAGCTGACATAATGTTATGCCTGCTGGTGAGCTGCAATACGAAAGCTCTCATCATCTGTGCTGAAGCAGGCATGGAGAAGTGCACTTTTAGTTTTTAATTTCTGGGATAGTTACTGATGTCCTGTTCAGACTTTCACGTGGGAAAAAAGATCCTTGTGCTGCTTCCCCTTGTTGCTTCAGTGTGTAGCAAAGACATAGGCACAATTTAGAAAGTGATCAGAATTTAGAACGTGGCACAACAACAGACTTAATCATCCTACTGAAATGTCACCATGGTGACTTTCATTTGCAACCAAATAAACAAGGCTAATTTGTTTGTGGTTAACTTTTTTAACATGCTTGCCTGTATGGAAATTTCACAGTGCCACAAAACAAGCCCTTGGACTACATGTTAAAGTAAACTTACATGAATGAGAATGTTTCTTGTCACTGAAGCCAACTGGGGGGCAGTAGTTAGGTCCAGCAAACTGTCCTAGCCTGCAGTACTGAGTGGCTTCGTGCAAACTCCCTGCTGTGATGGTTCCCTGGAACAAGAATAACTGCCAGTCAGGGCTCGGGACCTCTTCAAGGAAGTGCTAGTTAGAGCTGGCTAAATTTGTGCTGGGGAATATCATCCGCAGTTTGCAGACAGAGAGGGTCACATGCCGGTGTAGTCTGGGGTGTACGAAGTTGAAGCTGAGAAACATCTGAACTAATTGACTAACTACCCACTGGGTTTGCTCTATTTGGCATTCTGTGAGACACTTGTGTATTTGTTACTCTGGGTGTCATATGTGAACCTGCATGGACAAATCTGATTCTTAAATTCTGAGTATGCACACTTCATCTGTGGTGAATAGTAAGAGTTCAGTCAGTACAATTACAGACCTTTTTGCCAATTGCATTTATTTTTGACAAATTTTGTTCCTTCGTGTAATACTGTCATCAGGTTGCTATTTGTCTGTATTTGTTGTTGCTGTTTTGTTGCTGGTTTTATTCAGTGGTGCGGTTGGTACCTGATATTTGGGAGAACTGAACAATCTGAGCCTAAGTTTTAAAATGAAGACCAGCCTTTCCTATAAAAAATGGGAGAAGACAGACAAGAAATAGCAGGTCTCCACAGAAAGTTGTAAGCTCCTTCAGGGCTATCTGCCTACACAGTTCCCTCCATAGCACTTACAAAACACAGCTGTTAAAATAAATCATCCCTTGGGTTTTTATTTTGCCCATTATACAGCAATCAGTCTCCCACTTTGTCTCTTCTTTGTACTTAGGGCTTTCATGGCTTGTTACAGTTTTTCTTCATTTGTACAGACATTGCCAAATATGTCTGTAGAGACAGTAATTGCATTTTTAATTCATTTTAGTAATGCCACTTATTTTTGCAAACCCTTGTGCAGTTACCACACACTGGCTTTTCTCTGAACAGCGAACCTCTTTGTTTCATACGTGCATTATGTGGAAGAATATGACACAGTACATGACGGGTTTAGACTTTAATAGTCAGAGATGTCTATAAATAAAAAGCCCTTGCAAGTAATGTTGAAGATCATTGGTTATCCTGCCAAGTAAAAGGCCACAATGGGATGAACGCTATTTACAAGACAATAAGATCAGGAGACAGGTCTTTATTAAAGCCTCTGCAAACAGCTTTTCAGGCTTTTATCAGACCCTTGATCTTTCTCACTAAGTTTTGATGTAAGCTACAACAGGTTTCACATGAAAAGGATTTTTGACCTTTCCTTTTCATAATAACCACAGAATATTTTATCATAGATAACTTGAACTATTAATGCATGTCAATTCAAACACTGTAGCTCCCTGCTAACACTTTTATAAGCAGTTTATTCCCCTGTGCCTATTTTATATTTGAAAAACATAGACTCTCCTACAAAAAAACAGCCCAAAGCCAGCTCAATACCTTACAAACACAACAGAGGTAGATTTTAAGAGTGTTTTAAGCAAGGTATTTCTTTAAACTGAAGCTGTATGTCATGCAGATGTCTAAGAAGTCTCTGGACATCAAAGTGTTTCTGTATGTGGTCTTGACACGTAGGGAGAAAGATCTGAAACAAGTTTATTCTATTTATTCTGTGCCATTAGTACAAGAAACTAATTACAGAAAACTAATAGGAAGCATCAGTCTTCACTCTTGTCAGAAGTGAGAGATGTGAGTAGGTGTACTGCTCCCTAGAAGAGAAAGGTTGATGGTAACTTACTTATTTTATGAATCGACCTAGAGGTGGAACAAAAGTGTTCATTTAACTACCTGTCAAGCCACTAGCATACCACTTTCTGAAACAGATCCAAAAAATGTTCTTTCTAACAAGCACCATCACAGACAGATTTCAGCTCCAATGAGTCACCGTAACAGACACGCAAATACGTTTTCTAAAGCCCTGTTCTGCAAATGTTAACTGGGGTATGGTGCCATTCTTAGCAACTTGTAGAAGTGCAATTATTAGAAATATCCAGCCATGGAAATGTGGATGGGTAAGAGAAAGGATGATGTACGATTTCAGCATTGTTTAAAAACTGTAAAGCTCTGTTCAGCTTGGACATAGGTCTCATAACAAGTAAGGGCCAATAGCAGGGCTTATGGTGGTGGAAATGTTATTATTGGTTCTAACTAGAAATTTTCTTCTCTGCTATGTTGCAGTCTTTTTATGAATATACTTCCAAACCCATTTCTCAAAGCTCTGTCTATTTAACTGCCAGACATACATGTCAAGAAAGCAGCAAAATACAGGCAAAATCTCAAATGAAGAATTAAATACAGAGTTCAGGAAACCTTTGGCTTCTTAGATGCAGTCTTGGATTCATTTGTTTCAATCTTGGGGTCTGTGGATGAAAGCCAGTGTAGTGTGCAGATATGATTTTTATTGTCCCTGCTGGAAAACTCTCTCTGTTGGGCCTCTTTGCTTTCCTCTGTGGCATGCAGAGAAACACAACAAAATTGGGAGATCTTCAATGCTGAGCTGGCACCTGGAGAGAGCTGAAATTGAATCTGTGGCAAGATCCTATCACTTCCTAATTCCATTTAGGCCAGAACTGTTGATGCAATGGCCTGTCTTGAGGTCTTTTTGAGCTCCCAGTTCTTGATTAAATAAATGAGGAAGTATGATAACAAATAAAAGTAGTAATAGGAAAGAAACCAAGAACCCTGAGTTCACAAAAGGGTAGCAAGATTTCCTGTAATATAGTACAGGATAAAAACTGAAAGCTGAGCTTGAACTTTTGAACAGAGGTTTGAAAAAGCCTCAGCTTCATTTATTGTGTAGACCGAATTCACCAGTGGAGTAAATGAGCATAGTCCCTGTGTTCTCAGCTGAGCTGCAGCAATGTGTTGTATTTTGGCTTAGCATATTCCCACAGTGCTGTTTTGCATACTATCTATCCATATAAACTTTTGTAGAGTGCATTAAAAAAAAGTATCTGTTCTTTTGGTTTCTTAGTGATTTACATCCTCTTTGTATGTGTAGAAAGACGGAAAGGCGGGTTATCATCAGGTCTGTATCATATGGGAGGATGGACTTCAGCTCTGTTGCACTGAGTCTTGTCTGGAGGAGATACATTTAGTTTTTTCCAACTATCATGGTCTGTAGTTAATGAACCTCATCTGTGAAGCAGCTCAACACATGAGTTTGAAACAGTGTTCTAATTCACTGCATTGAAAATCAGCTAAGTCGTATGCACTTTTGTAAGGGCTTGCTAGGTGCTGGGAGTCTACACTGCAGATATCTTAGGTACTAATTAAATCTTACTGTTGCTTGATGAGCTCCATACTTTTGTACTGTGAGACTTCATTGTGTCAAAACATGATCCATTAATCTTTCCAGTGCAAATGTATTCATTAGTAAGAAAAAAAAAATCATAGGAAATCTGAGGAGCGGAGATTCCCTTCCATCTTAAACTAAGTAGGTGTTGTCTCAAAATTTTGAAATAGCTCAACTGACTTGTCACTGCCAACACTCCCTTTTGATAGATGATATTGACTGTTGTGGTTGAAGAGGAAATAGGTGAACCAGGGTGCCATTTTTCTGCTTTCCGACTTGTCAGCTATTTCATAATAAATAGGATGATCAAATGAGGGATCATTTGGTGGCAACCAGTCAAGCAACAAGTAATAAGCCCTTGAGAAAGTCATCATGAGGAACTTAATACTTGTGAGTACTTTGTCCCGCATTAGGGGTTGAATCAATACAAATGCTGGCACAGAGTACTGGATACCATGGCAGCATTTTTTATAGATAAGCTCTCTAAGAGAAACTTATCAAATCATGGCAATCTACCTAGGCTCAAAATGTTGAGATAATTCAGTGTATCTGTACCAGCTCATTTTCCCAACAAACCCTGGTACCACTGAGAGGAGTAATTAAATACGACTTTTATTTTCTTCTGTCCTAAAAGAAAATAATTGTTTTGTCTTTTAAATGACTTACTGGTTTAGGTTTGCTGAGTACGTTTTTCTTTCAGTTACCTAACAATTTACATACCCAGATCATTTGCAGGGAAACTTGACAGACATGGAAAAACATCCACAAATCCCCTTCTTTTAATTATTTTATTTTTTAGCAAGTTGTTCGTAACAACTTTGGCACACTTCTGCCAAGAACTTTAAGTATTAAAAACAACCTGTGTTTTGGAGAATATTTTTGATATTCACTGATATTATTTGACATATCAAAGGGTACCGTAAAGTTTTATTCCTGTCAAAAGCATATTTTCTTCTAGAAGACTGCTTTTGAAATGCTGCACTAGATATGCATGCAGAAGAGCTTTCCAACAGAAAACAAAAAAGCCTGAAAAGATTTGACCTAAAAAAGAAACACCTTCGCTGCTAAGATCTGCCTGGGCTTTAGCCAGCAGTGCAGTGCTCTTGAGAAGAAATGGGATCTGGCTATCACTTCTGTAAGAGGGAGCAGCAGTGTCTGACCCCTGGGAGAGCTGGGGCTGGGATTCATCACCCTCCCACTGTAGACAGGGCTCTGCCAGCCTTCTGGGTGGAAAAACAAGGAATATACAGGATGCAGTACTTCAGCTCTGCTGCTTACTGCTCTTGGTATGGCATCCAGCAAACTGCTTGGCTGTGCAGGGGAATGGGAAAAGAGAAGATGAATGTGTCCTGACAAAGTAGTGTTGTTTTGGCAGTGTGCAGCCTGTAGGTTCCCAGATGCTCAGAAGCCACTTCCCGCACCCCTGCTGAATGGCTCTGCTTCTCAGCTGCTCTGTACTGACTTATAGCTACAGAATGCCATCTTCCCCTAGATCCCAAATTGTAGGGATGCTGACTCTCAAATTGGAACTTATGCTAATTATCTTACCAATAAACCTTTTAAAAATGAGGCTGTAAGTCAAACATGATTCTTTCTTTAATTTCTTTTTTGCCTTTTTTTTTGTTGTTTAGAAAAGCATCTGCTGAGAATACATGTTAAGTTGCCCATTTAGATATTCAGTAGCTAACACCGTTAAACTGCTAAATGCTGAGATGGAAACAGCAGTGTTATAACAATGTTCTGATAATGTAATATCAGTGACCAGCAAAAATATAGGGAATTTTTAGTGTACAAGGGACATGGAGTTGCTATGAAAACCAACTTAGTTTCCAGGCTGTCTCATCTCAAGGGATGGTGAACTACACAGTTATTGTTTTTTCCTTTTGACTGAGAGTGCACGAGCTCCAGTGACAGCTACATAGGTGGACAACAAAATCCAGAGTGGGTTCATTTAAAAATTCAGATCAATATCAACAGTAAATGTATACATTATTCTCTTGGTCCTAGTTATTACCCAGTTCTGCACAGAAGGCAGGGCCCTGGAAGTAGGTTTTGGCAGGTATGTAATTGTCTTGGTCTTTCTGCATGTTTATCTGCTTATTGCTAGAGTATACAAAAAGATGCTGTTAATGTGCTGCCATGACATGTAAGCTCAGCCCAGTACAGGTAGAGCTGCTCTAAAAATCAGGAAGTGGGTTACAGGCAGAGAAAAATAGGTCTAAGGCAATCCCAGTCCGGGGTAAGGCTTGAATAACAGAGACTGCAGATGCTAGGAGTAGGTATTACTCTTGTGTGGGCTGAGGGTGCTCCTATGCACAGATTTTCTGTGTCTGATTTCTGTTCTGCACACCATTCCATTCTGTGGTACTAACTGGGATGTGACATCATTTTAAAGCATTTTTTTTTTGCAAATGCAAATATTGCACTAGATGAAAGCTGTAGATTCTCACCTCCACTCTAGGTGGGCAAAGGTGATGAAATGCTTGTGCACCGTGCAAAGAGATACTGAGCAGTGCAGAGCTTTCATAGGCTGTGGCTACATGGAGGGCAATTGCACTTCATGTCATACCTTACACTTTGTTGGCTGAAGTGGTGGAAATTGCAATTTTTTACTAATTTATCAACAGCATGCCTGATCATGAACCATAATATCCTGTGAGACACTGGCTAATGACTCCCACCCTGGAATGGTCAGAAAAATACAAAGTTTGAAGCTGGTCATTGAGTTTTATTATTGCTTGATACTTGCACTATTGAGTTTACTTGTAGTGTAACTGTGATGATATTTAGAAAATATATCTGGTTAGCACAATAGATAATTTAAGAGCAGACACATACTTACTGCTGTATTATACAAACCATAACTTCAGGCTCCAGAATACTTTACACTATTCTGGGCTTCATTAATCTCTTCAGCCATAAGATCTTTCCTACATTTCAGTGATCAGGACCAGGACATAAGTGACTAGAAAGAAAGCTTTACTAATGTGTTGTGATTAAACAAACAGTGAACCTCGACAACATGTTGCCAATCTGTAAGCGCATTTGTAAGTAGCATCCATTTAGTGATACAGAGTCTTCAAGAAATCTAAAGTTGTTTTTCCTGTAGCACACTATGGGATTCCAACAAAAGAAGTCATTAAACACCTCACAGAATGCTGTAAGCTGAAAATAAAAATGTCTCATTTAGACCGCTGCAAAATATTTCAATTCCTAACTTTTTCCTTCATATTTCATTCTCTCTCAAGAATGTTCATGTCCAATTAATTATCCTTCCAAATTTTTCATCTTGAAAATGTAAGACTGGGATGATTTACCAGTTTCAGCTTCTTTCTCCAAACAAATAGAAGTTTAAAGTCATGAAATTCATCAAAAGATACAGGATCTGCAAACTTCTCAGTTCCAATAAATAGACTTCTTTTCAGCGCAAAGACCTTAAACAGCTTTTTACCAGCTCTCCTAATGTTTCTTGCATGCACTGAATTCTGTTAATATGACATTTGGGTTGCTGTCATTAAAATGAGATTCAAACTGGAGTGGAAGAATCATAACTTTCAGGACTGCTGCAGTTTCACAGGTACTTTATGTACCGTGTCCTTTTTTGAATTCATACTTTATTGTGTTAGAACGTTTGAAGGCCCATCTTTTTTACCAGTACCTGTTTGTTGGAGCACAGAAGCAATGCAAATAAGCTTGTGAAAGAGCTACAATTTAGTACCTAGAATCAGCAGTAAAAATGAAAGCAGTCCTTGGATTTGCATTGTAGCGATGCTTTCCTGTGCCTAAATGATATTGACTGTTGTTCTTACTGGAGAGGAAATAAGTATGTGCTCGGAGCTACTCAGACAACTATTCATCATTCTCTCAGGCGACAGAAAGAATCCACATGCCAGAATGCAAAATCCAGTGGCAGCTACAGTTGAGGAAAATCAGAAAGCCTGTGTTAGAAAACTCACAGGCTAATCAGAGTCAAATTTCCAGGCATGATGCACTTCTTCAGAAGCATTGCTTTAGGACATAGCTCAATTCTCAAAACACCACAGTCTGCAACTTAATTCAAGCATTTAGGAGAAAATGAGGGTCTTTAAAATATACATTTCATTCTTTATTGCTTTCTAGTGAAGCTTTGGTGGAGTACTGTAGTGAATAATGATAACATTTGTTCTTAAAATCTGATGCTGGCTCTGTCGTTATGGCAAAATAGGATGAGGAACCCTGCTGTGAAAGGCGATGAGACACCATTAATAAACGTCATTTTTTACAAGGTAAGAGTGAATATTGTTGCTTGGTAAACCCTCTATTAATATCTGTAAAGGTAAATGACTATTGCATGGTTACTTTAATTTGTTGAGAATCATGTAGGTTTGTAACCACTGACTGAAATCTGACTGCTAGTACAAAACAATAGGTTAAAACCTATGTCACTGAATTTGTTGCCCTAATTAAGAATCAACTGGAAAAATTGACTATAAGAAATAAAGAAAATTGGTACAGACTGCCAGATTGAGTCTTAACGGTATCTAGGCTGCAAATCTTACACAGTAGGCTCAGAGAATCACAATAGGCTCCCAGGGTGCAGATAAGATAGAAAACATGCTAAACTATATTCAGGCCATACTTTGATTTACATCCTCTTGGCAGCACATAGAACATGCTCACACTTATCTTAACCTAGCATACCTATATTTATCCCCAAATAGAGAAAAATACAGAAAAGGATAAGTAAACACAACTCTTGGACAAGTGCCTTCTACCTTGATCATGAAAAGTAGAATAACTGGGCTAAGATTAGCACCTATGTTACAGAGTATGCTTTCTGTCATGTTGGCTCAATCTCTCATTGATTTTTAATAGACTTTTATTATTTGAATTCTCTAATGAGAAGCACTGTTTCTACAAGATACTGCCAAAATTATAAAAGAAAATAACCATTAAACTATTTCATACTTAACTGGATTTGAAAACACTGTAAGATACTTGTCATTGCTAGTTTTCATACATTATTAAAAGCTTCATATTCTTAGTATAATGACTATAGGAAATGTGGAACCTAATCTGAAGTCAATAAAACCAGGAAAAACAAAAGCTTTATCAAGAAAAATGAAAGCACTGCTTGGAAACAAAAGCTAATTAAAAAATTCTTAAAAATGCCCTAGAGAGAGACAAATGTACTGATAGTAGTCACAGTCTGTTTAATATTGGCAAGTATGTCTAACATGACAGCACATTCAAACCAACCTTTCCCTGTACAATCCAGCATCTGGCATGGGTATAACGATAAGATTTCATAACATTTATTAAAAATCTTATGCGTATTAAACTACATATAAAAGCATGTCATCATGAAGCATTACCGTTCTTTCCATTTATCGATAATGATCTCACAAGTTTTTTAATTTGTTGCTTTTTTATGTTTAATCTCATATTAATTTGTGAGAGTATTTAAGTGATACAGCATTAATGAGTTTTATGTCTGTAAAGAAACACAGGGGATTTCTTGTTCCTCCTTGAAAAAAGAGTTGAAAAGACCTGGGTTAGTGTGAATAGTTGATATTGCTAAAACTAAAAGAGGGGTTTTTTTTAAATTCATATTTTAGGATTTCTCTAGTAATTTCTGCTTTGATATTTCCTTATTCACTGGTCTAAAAACAGTATCTTCCTCCACTTCTTTTCTAGAAAATATACAAAATCACCATATGGGACTATATGAACTATATTAACATAGAACCTCATAGCTTACTTTCTCCATGATTTCATACCCAAATATGGAATAAAAGAGGTAATACATTTTTCCATCTCTAGCCTCCATTGCTGGATGGGTAGATGTAATAGAGTGCCATATTTTGTGTCTCTAACAGAACACGTTTTCCTTTGCCAAAATACCACCCACAAGTTATCTGCAGCCACCACGGCAAAATTGAGTGTGTACAGTTCTCGTCATTTCCTTTCTGTAGAAATACTTTTTTAAAAAGCTAACATTTTCTATAGTTTATGTAGGGCTTCCCCCACAATAATATAGCATGCCAAATTGTATTAACTCATGCTTCATATCCGTGTAACTCTGGAGAGGTTGGTACTTTAAAGGCATACAGCTTTTCTACCCAATAAAGACTACAGTTGAGGCCCTGAGTTCACTAATAAGCCTTAATGGCCCTGACCAGTATCTCCTCACACCCACAGCCCCTGAGATTTTCTTAAGCTCAGCCTGAGGCTGCTGCTTTCCTTTTGGGCTATGCTCTGTTAGTGATGGTTCACCTCCTTGAGCCAGGGCTCATCCTGTAAGCTGGCTTTGTGTCTTGACTGCAGATTTGCTTTATCACTGTGATACTGCCTTATGATCTGGGCTCGCAGTTGGACCAGGCCACCATCCCCAGGGCTGTGCTGTTTGCCTTGCTTAGGTACTGTGTGATCTGTACGTGGCTGAAGCAGCCTGTGCTTTGCTGGATGTGGGGCGCCCTTTGCACAGGCTCACTTGTCCTTAGGGTACAGGGTTGCCCTGGCTGCTCCCTGACATGCTCACTGGGACAGCTTCCCTCAGAAAAAAAGTCAGATGGTCACTGGTGATGAACGCGCTGTCAGGGAAATGCAGGAGGTAATTTTATGTGCTTTTTCTCTTCCCTTTCTCAAAACAGCATCAGTAGTTAAGGTAGTAGCCTTTCCACAAAGCAAAGCTGGGAACTCCTTTTATTTACTTGTATGCATTGAAAATACGTAACTGTAATCATTCTAGCTGTGGTACCTGTTTTTGAATAATAGGAGACAAGATTTTCTTTACCTCATCATGTATTTGATTGCAATACCAGAATCTGACTGTTCAGTTCTGGAAAATGTCTTTTTTCTAGGGAGTATATCTACCCGTCTCTTTACCCATTTATTGGTGGGTAGATTGATGGATCTCTACCCATCTACCTATTTCTATATCTTTGTATTTTTACATCTAACAAAGCTTAAGTAACTGTAGAAAGTAAATTTATTGTTTAAAATCATTTCATATTAGAGGTGTTGTGAAGAAGTTGCCGCGGACTTAGACATTACAGTCCCTTCTGAGATTAATGCTGCTAAACATGCATATAATAATATATTTATTTGGGACTTTATAGAGACTTCTTAAACCCCATGAAAATCTATTCCCCACAATTTGCTGTAACATTCAATGTATTTTCAAGATTTCCATGAGCTGTAGGGGTTGCATTAATACAACCTGGTTAGTGATGGAAGTTAAAACCGACACAGATGATATTTCAGACCTTTAAGTCTTTGATACCCATGATATAGCATGTTGTCCCCTCCCAGTGATAAGCAAATGCCTGATCTTTGCAGACCATCAGAGTCTCCTTTGAGGGTAAGATCGTTCTAATTTAAAGTTTTTAATTTTCTTTTTACTGAACTGGTTGAAAAACGGTAGAGCAAAATGAAAGGTTTCGACTTCAAAACCAGATATAAAGCACCAAAGAAGGGAAATGGCAAAGCTATAATTACTGTGAAGAACTTCAGTGTAATCATGGGCTGTGGAGTCTTACCCATAGAGCAGAAGCTGGAAAAGGAGCAACTATATATTTTTCAAGCTAAAAACCTGATTTTAAATCTTGTATTTAATCAGTAATTCCTGTATTTGAAGAAGCAGCTCACTATAAAAGCATTTTTGTAGTACAATAGTGCTATTGATAGCTGTCAATGCGTACTTTATGTCACTTAGCAATGATGCATACAGACATTGCCACTAACCAGTGTGACACAGGTCCTACTGTCTGTCATTTTGCCATATCTCTAGAGTGATGGAGCTAGTGATGCACATGGGATAACCACTACTGCTGTGTTCATGCAATGCTGCAGTGGTTATTGGAGATAAAGCCACTTTTGTTGCTGATAGAGGTATAATGGTGTGTGTATTATAGTCAGTGTTTGGAAATAAATCCTCTGTAATTTTTACAGTCCCTTTCCTTTTTGATGACAGATTGTGGAAATTTGCTGCCAAACTTCACCTTTTCTGGGTTTTGTGTTAAACTTACCTTTGATTGTTAAGCTTAGGATTTTACACTGAGCATCGTGTCTACACTGCCAGCAACTGAAGCTGGGTGCAAGAAACAGAAAGCTTGGTTCCTGAATTGTAAACATTCTTCTTCATAGCTCTCAAAGTAGAAGGGGAAAAGGGATTGAGCAATGACAAGTCACACATCCAAACCAGATTGCAGTGACCCACGCTCTTTATTCTCAGTGCAACATAGTGACCTATTCATAATAAAATAAAATACTAATATTCTGAAATCCAATGAGTTTGTTTCATGTTTTATCAAGCATGTCAATAGACTTCTTTGTACATTTAAGATAATACATTCAGCATGCAAATGTCATGTTGCATTCTGTTAAGGGATTCCTCTGCAATCTCAAGTGTAGAGACTGGGAAAGCCTTTCTCTTTCAAGGTATAAAGGTGACAGGAAAATCCCCACCAGCATAGCTAGGAACAGCTTGTTCCCGAAGTTAACTTCAGAGTTGAATGCAAATTGGACATGTGTTGTCCAATACCTCCTCTTGTTTATGTTAAGCACTTCCTTTCTGTGTCATGTAGAAACCTGGTAGTAAATCAGCTGTATCTTTAGGCACATACTTCTGCTAAGGAAGGTATCTTGTGATTACGAATAGTCTGTGACTGGCAGACTACTCTGTGTAGTACCTGAGATCTAGCAAAACCTGTGAACTTTCAGTCTAGCCCTGCACTGTCAGCCTGCAATTATGCAGAACGATTAGCCAGTGACTTCACTGGTCTGTTGTTATGGGTTTGTTTGCATTTTTCTCCCTAAGATTTGTCTGTATTGGAAGTCTTCTAGAGTAAACTTTGACAGTTGCTATGTGCTGTGCATTGCAAAGTGATTCCAATTCTTCTTCGAAGCCCTAGTACTGGGGGCATAACTGCTGTCTATTTATCCACAGGAGTTATTAGTTTCATGAATACCACAAACAAAACAAAAAGTTTGCAGGTGGCTTCCTCCTGTCTTCTGTAAACACTTGAAAAAAGAGCGATACTGCAGAAAGTAGATCCTTACCTCTCCTTCACCACTTCCCTTCCCAGTCTTATTTCTGTGACTAATAGTCATTAAAATGTTAGAGTTCCTCTGTAGGTAGTATAGCATGGTAATGTTAACAAAACAGGGAAAAATATATGTTGGAAGGCAGTGGATAAATTTAAGTGCTGGCAAGAAGCTGGATCTTGTCAATATTTAAAATAACCTACCATGACTTGCCAAGCTACTGCTGTCAATTCAGAGTCACTGCTTCAGTTTCTTGTAAAACCAAACAGCAACAAACTATTTCAGGCAAAATCAGCCTTACATGAAGGAAGTGCTTGTGTTCCCTATCATTAGTAATTACTAGAAGCAAATAAAAAGTAAGCATTGGTAATTACTGGAAAAGGGAAAAAAGGAAAAAAGCAACCAAAAAAAAACAACCCCTCAAATTAAACAAACAAAACCAAACCCCAAAGAAAGAAAGGTGTGCGGGGGTCCAGTGGCAACACTGGCTATACTCATTTACAACCTAATGATCAAAGAGAAAGTAAACAAACCAGTCTATGTTGACAGCTGAGAACACCTAACAATATGTGGCACTTGTTTTCATTACTGACAGTGTTTTTCATGAGATGCTTGATGAGAAACAAAGCCAATAGTTTTATTTGAGTATCTTCTGTTTGTGCTCTAGGTATGGCTCTGGAAAGTAACATTGGTGTGGATGTCACGGATGCAGTCTGGAAAGGAAGGTAGGAATGTACGCTTTGTTTTTAAAGGACATACAAAGTAATTCATGGAAGTTTACTGGACTGCTGCTTTTAGAAGCTGAGTGATTCCATATGCAGTGTCGTATATTTTCTTTTAAGCCTGCTTTTAAGCATATTAGACCTATTTATGTATTTAAGCTATTATCTGACTGAATTATATTTATGCTTGAACTTCTTGATGAGTTGGAGCTTTTCTCTCCAGTATTTATCCCTAACTTTTTACATTAATGTTAATCTTTCTAAAGTTAAAATATTTTAAAATATTTAACATTAATATAATTCTATTGCATTTTTAACATTTTTGAAGGATAACCCATGATATTTAGAGAATTGTTCTACATATCAAACCTTTGCTACCATGTACATAGATGAGATTTATCAAGCAAGTGACCTATTTGTAGAAAGAAATAGAAAATGAAAATCCTTAATTAAAGATGCTTCTGTAGATACTTCACAGGAAAGGAGGAAAAGCACAAAAGATAAAAGTGAAAAGATTAATTCCAGAGATTGGTAGTGAAATTATAACCCTATATTTTCTGCACACAGTTACAAGCTGTAATGGAACCCAGGGAGTTAATGCTGCATTTCTCCATGTTATTAATGGCATTAGCTCTTAATGAATCAGGGAGCCAGATACTAGACTGTGCAATAGCTTTATTGAGACTGAGAGCTTCACAATAAGCATGTTTGATTATATTTGTGAAATAATTTACTCATCAAGCAGTGCTATTAAATGTAAGATGCCTTTACAGCACTGTTTCTATTGTTGTTTTCACATTCTATTTTGCTGGCAATAAATCATTTTGAAGCAATTCATTTTTTTACACATTGAGAGATAGACAGCAGATCCTGAACTCAGCAGGTGACACTTTAAATTCAGAGACATGTCAATCACATTTAAAGCATATGGCTAACTCCTACAGCAGATCACTCCAGCGGAAAAAACAGTTCCTATGCAATTCTCTATCCATGTCAAGCTGAAATAGAATTTTATTTTTCTTCACCTAGATAAAGTACTCCTTATGAATATTCCATGCTTTTTCACATAGTAGTAATAAAAGACTAACCAGTATCCCTATGTAAAGTACAGAGTTCATACCTTGAAAGGCCAGTTTAGAATTTTAAATCAATGTTATATATAATGTTTTAATTTTAAAACTAGAAAAGAAATTAGACAAACAAAAATCAAGAGTGTGATTTCTTATCGTGATAAAGAAATGTAATGCTTCAGACATCCCCACCACTGGCATCAACCTTTGACTATCAACTGGGATGTGGGGAAGAAAATTCTGAAGCCTTCAGGCTTCAGTCTGTGAAAATGCAGAAAGACTTGAACTAGCCTGGAGCTTTGCTCTCCTGGAGATTTTATTGCTCACTGCTGAACAGGACTGACACCTCCAGCACTATTTTTCAATTCCAGATTTGTTTGTAGGAATTTGTTTTGTTAAGAAAAAAAAAAAAAAAAGAAGACTAAGTAGGAAAATCCCATACATAAATAAGACTATTTAATGAAGTAGAAAAATCTCATCAAAGATAAGCTTTCACCAACAAACTATGATGTCCAAAATTCTTAGCAGACAGAAAATTTAGCTGCATCTTCATTTTAACATATTTAAAGAACTATTCCTGCACTGTAGTATGCAAGCCTCATTTATTCAGACTGCTCAGTATCTTTTTGTTCATGCAGCCAGAATTAGGCTGTAGTATGCAGTGGCACTGGATGTTTAGATTTGAATTGTCCAAACTAGTTAATGTTAAAAGGTAATTTTGCACCTTGGCCTGCAAGAGATGATAACTAATGTCTGCAGTAGTTGAGCGTGCTATCTGTAAGATTCTGCTTCCTCTGTTGTTTGGCATTAACACTGCAGAGGTCTTTGCAACTCTGTGAATTTTCTTTGGATATTTTGCATCTATTATTTCAGCTCATAGAATTAAAAGGAAATTTTACAGTATCACATGTTACAGAGCATCATTGTTCTAGTTTTTATGAATGTTAGTCAGAAATACCAAACAGTGCTAAGAAGCAGCATATGGTGGTGATCAATTGCCATTTGCCATGCATCAGGGTTGTTCAGATTTTAATGGGTTATGTCCTGAATATTTCCTTTATTGCAAATATGATTCTAGTGGGAATGTGCTTTTTTTCTGTAATGCAGCCTTTCTCTGCTGCAAAATTTGTGATGAGTGTATTTCCTTTCTTTGATGCTAGTCATTAAATTTATCTATAAATGGGAGTAAAACTGAACACAGATGTGACAGATGTGACTTTCTAATTGATATTTGTAGTGGAAGCTCTTTGTACATTTTTATACCAGAACACCACCAGTATTTCCCATAAGTAATGTGATGGCTCTTGTTAAATACTTACCCGAAAGGTCAGTCACATGGGCTACAGCTCTTGTTCTCCTCTGTTGCTGCTGCTTCACATTCCATCACAAGCTGACAGAGTGAAGTGAGTTCCGCAGTCAGGAGACCTCCACTTCACCATTGAAAGATCCTCTAAGAGAGGAGGGATGGGACTTCTCATCTCTGTGGTGTAAGGCGTGACTCGAAGAAAAGTGGGATAGCAGCCTTGTGACTGCTCTGCTTAGGTAGGCTTTTATTTGGCTCATGATGCAACCTCCAGGCTGCTTTCCTTTAAGCAGAAAATGAATTTGTCTCTCTTTACAATCACTCCAGTGTGCAGGTTGTGCTCTTTAGCAAGGTGTCATAATCAAGGTGTTGTCACAAGCTGATACTGTGTGTTTCCTGAGGTGTGTTTCTAATACTTTTGATTAAAGCGTATTGAACACTAAGCATAAATCACAGAAAAAAAAAAAAAGCTGTCTCTGTCTGTCATGATTCTTTTAAACATTGGATTTCATTACATGCTTTTTAAGTGTTATACCCAAACCTCTGCATGAATTTCTGTATCCATCTTTTCCTATTCATTCGTTAAGTAAAACTGCCTAGGCAAATGGGAAGAGAAAACAAGAAAGTTTCTTGTCATTTATCTTAATGCATATTTTATTATAAGAGAGGCTCAATATCTGTCTGAAAAATAGTCCACTACAGACCTGCATAAAAGCTTTCATAATTCTGTTAGAGAGAAATAAGGGATTCTGCAGAAGAACAGGATAGTACAATCTTTGGTCAAATGTTCAGAGAGCAAGTAAAGCTAATGTGGTCAGGCATGAGGATCAAGGACATTCCTTAAGCTGTGGAAGTAGAGTAAGGTAAATGCAAAGATTTCTAACTGCAGATCTAAGAAGTGGAGATGGATGCATCTGTATGCAGTTTTTGTGATTTATCTTGACAGGGCATATGCTACCAATGCTGGAAATTATTTTCCCTGACATAAAGGTCTCTCAATAATTGAAATTTGACCCCAATGTGAGGGATTGCTTGGGGTAGTTCAGTATCATCAAATTTTCCATAAATTTTTTGAATGGATTGACCTTTAGCATCTTTTAAAAACTCTAATGTTTCCCACTGCATCTCTGTGAAGGCCTAAATTTATATCTCTATCCCTGTGTAACAGGAGATGAGGATTGAAGGTGTGTTCACGCTTTCCTTCTCCCTCTTGTCCTCCCCCGTCAAATTCTGGAAACATTTGGTTGTCAGTGAGAGTTTTCAGCCTTTTTTGAACAAAAGAATTAGTGAGATTAGTTCCATCTAATGCACTGACGTCTTGTGATTAAAAAAAATAAAAATCTCAATTTTCTTTCTGAATCATTAATTTTTTTGTGATTTCTTTTTTGTTGGAAGTATTGATCCACCCTCTCTTTTCTTTTTAATTGTTGTTACAGTGCAGAGGTGTTAATTTTAATTGGCACAGTTTTGCATGCATGCAAACTATTTCAGTACAGTACTTCTCCATTTGTGGAGTTCATGGCGCACTCTCCCTCTCAGTCAAAATATTCAGTAGGTATTCATATTTGGATTAGGATTTTCTCCCTATGATTGCTGGTTTTCTGTGAGTGTGTACATTGGCATCCACATTTATCCTTGTAATATTTTAGTGAACTTCTCCGAGGAACAGAAATGTGAGTTTACTTTTTTGGAAGTGGCTGTTAATGAACTCTCTTAAACTTTCATCATTCCTGGTTACTACTGAAAATCTTTCATCTTTGCTTCATTGTATTTCTAAACTATGAAGAATTTGCACTTTGGGGATATTTTAAGCAGGCTTATGCTGGTTCAGATTCACAGGCATCACCAGTATGATCAGTTCTTTGAGGTTTTTTGCCTTCTTGAGGGGTGTCTGTGTGCACATGTTCTCTGCTAGTTTCTTGTTAACCTCTTCAGGTACCTTCCATGTTTGATGAAATATAGGATAACACAGGCAAAGGTCCATCTGGAATAACTTGAGATTTAAATGTTTACTGTTACTCTGCTTTGGTGGTGATTTTGCCCTCTAGGTTTGCAAGATACTGTAATTACTATCGTGAATATCTGGTTCTCTTGAGATACTTCTTGGAAAAAATCATAGATTTTTGAATCATATTATTAATTTTTATTATTTCTATATCACTGGATCGGTAAGTATTTCTGAAAATATCTATGCCCTTTGAACTACAGTATGTTTTGCCATCTTTGGTAGCATTCTGGGTGGAAGATTAGAAATGAATGCTTTCATAACTATATACTAGAATGACCTAATCCGCTTCATGATCACAGAATCCTGAGGGTTGGAAGGGACCTGAAAAGATCATCTAGCCGAACCCCCCTGCAAGAGCAGGGTAACCTAGAGTACATCACACAGGAACTTATCCAGCCGGGCCTTGAATATCTCCAGCGTAGGAGACTGAAGTAATAGTGAGTGTCTGTTGAAAGCATGTGGCATTGGAGCACACCATTATATATGACAATTTTTAATACCTGAAATAATTTAGCTACCATTAATTATTTCAGAGACAAATTTTAAAGCTCTTTCTGAAAACTCGATTAGGTCAGTGTTACTTTATGGAGAATATATAGGTGAATTGCATTTTATAAGTATGTTTTTTTGCAAGCCAGTAAACTAACAGCCTGGTTCAAGCATCATTCATCGTTGTCATAAATTTCCTATTTTCCTTACTAGTACATAACATAAAAACCACTGCACTTGGCTGTTATAAAAACTTCTGTAGTTTGACTTAAATTGCTTGTACAATTGCTGAACTTCAAGCAACAACACACAAAAAAAAAATTATATCTTTGTTGCTCAAGCAGTCTCTGGTAAAAGTCATAAAGTATTTGATAATTGCCTTATTTGGCAAGCACTGATTAATAGCAGATATATTTTTACTTCACTTTTCCTTTTTTTTTCTAACTGGGGAAGAATGTTCTCTGAAAAAAAATCTGATTTGTTTTAAAGTGTTAGTTATTGCAACATATAGATTATCTTGTTCTTTAAACAAAGACAAACCTTCACTAAGTATATGGCAGGAGAGATCCGCTGCAGCCATTACTGACTGTATCAGTAACATGTCTAGGATGTTTTTCAGCAACCTGTTTTAAATAATGTAATTCTGTTCTGTAAATACCTTTTACGGGTACTGTTGTGTGCCTATTATGAACTATGATGCAATTCTGATGGAACACAGCTTTATTAACTGTAAATGCTAGTTCAGTGTCATCTATTCCTTGAGAAATAGGGGTTTTTTTCTAACTTGGAGGGGGGTTGTTGGTTTATTTTGCTCATATTTTTACAGAACCCATCAGATGCTTGAAAAAACAAAGCAGTTTCTTATATCAGTGATCAAACGTTCACATGATTGATTTAGATCTTCTTTGTTTTGTCCTTTCTGTAGAATACAACTGGGGAAGAGGATGAAAGAAAATAAGAGAGTTTGGCAGTTTTCAGTCTTTTGGTTTCTGTGTAAGGGTAATGACCCCCTTTTTTTGGTATTTTCAGATTGGTGCTATCTCAGTTGTAGTTTGATATATTTCACATCTTGCTGGCAAATTGCCAAAATGAATATTAGAATTTGTTAGCTTCCCCAAACCCTCCCACAGAACTTGGCAAGCATTATTTTAAATTTAAACACTTGTCAACAAGCTACTGTTTAGAAAAGCCATTCACTTGCTGATAATATTTTTATATCAAACCAATATGCAATTAGTGTATTCTTGATTCCTGTATATTTCTTCTGACAGTATATATTCCTATAGATGAAAAAATATGTATTTCAAAGGTAAAAAAAATGATCTTACTATATTGTAAATTGGTGCCAGCCTTCTTTTGTTTCTTGATTATTCCAGTCTCACAATAATGTGGTTATTTTCACTGTCTCCTTTTGTCTCTTTTTTTTCCTTTTTTTTTTTTAATAACCTTTTTATGTAGGGCATTTGTGTTTGCCTTGGAATTATGTGTCTCTTTTTTGCTGTCTCTCATCTGTTTTGCGTAGTATTGCCTCTATTTGTTCTGTACTACATATTGGTTTGGGGTTTTTTTCAGCTCATATATTCCATCTTCCTCATAGACATTTCTTATCCTATTTCTTAACAAAAAAAGCACTGTGTATTACATTACTATATGCCATGGTATAACTTTTTTGTGATATAGTCAAAGTTACTCCATGGCAAAGACTATAACTAAAACTCTTCTCCCTATTCTAATAAATCCCTCTAATTCAGAGCACTGGAACAGGTTGCCCAGGGGGGTTGTGGAGTCTCCTACATTGGAGATATTCAAGGCCCAGCTGGACAAGTTCCTGTGTGATGTACTCTAGGTTACCCTGCTCTTGCAGGGGGGTTGGACTAGATGATCTTTTCAGGTCCCTTCCAAACCTTGGGATTCTGTGATTCTGTGAATGTACGCAAAAGAACAGTGGCAACAGAATTTCTAGGTTCAGGTCAGAGCAAGACATCTTGATAGATTGGAGCTGAACTTCACAATATTGCTTCTGCATATTGGGGTTTAAAACAGGAGTTCATATGTGTCTGATAGACCTGAAATAATAGGACTATCTCTGTTGTGGAAAAAAGTAGTAGTAATTTGCTGTTAAACTTTTGGGGTTTGGGTGTGGGAGTAAATGCTATCATCAATACATTCTTCATTTCCATCTTGTTTGTTGAATGAAGATTTTATGAATCTATTAGATGGGGAAAAATGTCAATATCAGAAAAGGTATACAGTACCTTATTCAATAAAAGTAATAGTGTTTTAAGAAGATAACTTGGTTTCTTGGTAATTAAACATGGCCTAGGAAAGATTTGTTCCTTAACTAGAAGTGAAAATCAAAATAGCAAACAGAACCCTAATGAGAAACATATATGTAAATGAACGACAAGTCTTCAGGGAAAAAGACTATTTTGTTCATCTTTGGAACTTTTCATTGCTCAACTGCATCATGACCAAAGAGCCTAGCTTGCTGCTGCAATACCTCCTTCATTTCTTTCCAAACCACATCACCTTTTCATACCTGGAAGAATTTACACCAAAATCCTGCTTGTCATCATGGGGCTGTGTTGCACTGTATCAACGCAGTTTTTGAAGAAAAGCATTCCTTGTACTATTGAGGAAAGATCTTTGAATTTATATTCTCATGAAAAAATTGGTAGTAAACTAAAGACAAATACATTAACCAATTCTTTACATAATTTAAACAAAGAAAACATTCCCCTTTTCATAACCTTATTGCGAGTGTTTAATTCTACGCTTAAAAGTTTATTGAGTTTTCTGAGCTATATTGAAAAATATGAATAATTGATATTTGAAATTATTACTATTTTTCAGGTAAAGTATATTCTTTTTTTTTACCAAGACTTCCCATAATCTGGAGATAAATACATTCATTCTTTAATAAAGCACTTTTAAAACAAATTTTGCTATGCAAAAATGCATTATAAAAGGTTAAATCAGAATGTCACCTTATCTGGTCTTCAGTGCCCCTCTGACACATGCTAATCTGAATTTATTCCTATGATCTCATGATTTTACTAGTCTATAAAAGCAAATTATTATCACTGTACACATTCAGAATAATAGCACTTAGTCTTTAGGTAATGATTTATCATTTCTTTCCCTTTACATTACACATGCTAATGCACAAGGTCTCACTGTGCAGTAGAATAATGTTATTAAAACCCTATTTATAGGTAGGTAACTGGGGCACACAGTTTGAGGGCTTTGCTGGCTGGCTGACAGCAAATCAGCTTAAATGAAGGATAGGCTCAGACTGTCTTGATTTTCAGTTGCGTATATATATATATATTGCCCCATCAGTTGAATATGTTGAATATAGTACACTTTTGAAGTCGTGTTGCTAAACAAAACTCTCCCATGATGGGATGTGTGTGAAAAAAATCATGCCTTCTGGAAGTCACAAGTTTTTTTCACTGTGGTGAAGGAAGTCAGGGCTTGGCTATGCAAGGTGCTCCATTGAATAATTGGAAAGCTTCATTCTGTTTTGCTGTGAGACTGTAATCTGTATTATAAATGTAAACCATCTATACAGAATATATAAGTGTCTAACCTTGGACAATGTGTATTTTGAAACATTATTCACAAAAGCCTGTCCAGATTTCCTTGGTGTGCTGACCACAGGTCTTTGAAGACAAAGGGATTGCTTTATCCATTTCAATAGGTTTTCAATAAGCTATTTTATGGTCACTTCCCTTATACCTGTGATTTGCCCTCGATGACTTGAACCAACCTTATCAACCAAAAATCTTGTTCTTGCTGCAGTAGCTATTGTGGAAGTGAAGCGATAACATTTATGTTCCCCTGGGTCAGTGAATGTCAGCTCAGGTCTGCCTCACTCAAAGCTGGTGCTGCCATCAAGGGCTCTTCAGAAATTCTGTTTTCAACCGCCTGAAATTTACTTGGAATTTGGCAGCAGTATTATGCATCTTAATCATTTAAATCTACTTAAGAAAGTATTTCTGGAGAAAGAGCTTAACAAGTTAGCATTCCATCTTTGCTCTTCTTGTTCATTTGGCTGTGTGATCCCAGGGTGCTTTTTCTGACACCTCTGAGCTGAGAAAAATATATTTATACTAGATCTCTCTTGTGACTTGTCTGTTTCTATGAGCAGGCTCAGTGCTTGTAAAAGGCATTAAGTGTTTACTCTTGCCTTTGGAGAATATTGTCTTTGCTGCTTACATTGTTGTTTTTGTTTTGCTTTTGCCAGGAGTCTTATACTCATTTCCTGTGTCAGTTATGGTCTTCCTTTTTCTTAGCTCAGTCATTAACCATGATTTCTGAATTAACTTTCCATCAGAATCAGAGTTGTGTAGACTGTAACTTGAAAGTGTTACTCAGTTCATGTTGTGCTCCTCCTTTCCGATAGCAAAATCAAAACATGAGATTTATTAAGTTATCTCGTCCAAGATCTCCTTTCTTTTACTTCCTCTGAACCCCACCATGGTTATGCATTTCTGGTTTGCCTTTTTTAAGAATCATTTCACAAAATACTGGGGTTTGGATAAAGGTAAGTAGGAGACAAATATTGCATCTTTCCTCTTCTAATTGTTTGAATTAATGATTGACCTGCCACTATCCATCTTTATCTTCAGTTCTGACACTCTTTATTTTGGCCATGTCAGTGAGTTATTATGGCATTTCCTTTTCTTCCTAATGAGGATGTCGCAAGGTTGTGACCATTCATTCAGGCTTCTGACAAACTCCTGGAATGGACCTCAAACTGTGCTTGAAACATTGAGAAGGTTAAAAGTTTGGATTGAAAAGTTTTCTATCGTGCAAGTATGGGGGGAAAACCAAAGCCAGGAAGGAGCTTAATGTGGCAGCTTCACTGGTGTATGAGCTCTTTGCAATAACTAAAACTTGTGAAAAACATATGGACCATATTGGCTAACACTTAGCTAGAATACACTATTTTTCAATAAAAAAAATAGCTATTTAACTATTGGCTTTTTTTCTCTATGGAGAGGATCTAAATCAAATTTTTTTTTTCATGCTTTCTCAATTTTTGTCTTTTCTCCCTGCCTCTTAATTGATCTGTATGCTGCAGGCATATTAAGCAGAATGAATCTTATGGATTATCCTGTAAACCTGAATTTGGAAAGTTAAGGTCCTTCTGCTCTTGAATTCATAATACATATAGTTTAATTCTTATTGTTAATTCAGTCACTTGTCAGTCTGCCATCAGAGCATAGAGAAAGCAGGTCCATGAGCCTTCTCCCTGCACGTGCATTCTACATCTCTTTCATGATACAGGGAAGAAACAAAGAATACTGGGAATTAAATTATGGCTGTGCAAGTCTGAAGAAAGTTTCATATGCCATCCACATCCCTAAATTAGTAGATGGCAATAGTTGCAAAGGAGGTTGCTGAAGTTCTAAGTGGTATTTCTACAACCATCCATTGAGGTAGGAAAACGACATTATTTTCCTGCTGCTGCCACATAAAGGTCATTTGCAAGAGCCACTGACTCAAGAAGTAGTGTCATCACTAATGGAAAGAACAAAGAAACTGAAACTAGGGCATATGTTTAATAGCTTTTCTCCAACTCTGTAGGCAGCTGAAATTTCATTATTTATTCTCAACTTCTGAATCTCCAATAGCATTTATAGAGGTGATTACAGAGATCAGGATTTTCAAAAACAAAGCTTAATGCAGAGTGGACATATTTGCAGATGCTGATTTCTCCAGCAAAGTGACATTTGAACTTCTCGGGCAAGTTTCAGTATTTGCTTGTAGCAAGACCCCGTAAAGAACAAAACACTAGTTAATGAGATCTGTGTTTCATTTCTCTGTATTTATATGGCACCCCGTGAATCAAAATATTTGATATATTATTAAACATATAAAACTGACAGTAGTATTCAAGCTACTGAGCTTGAATTATAAAACACCCGCTTATCTCTATACAGCCCTAAGTCTGTAGCAGGATAAACCCTTAGGAGAATGTTTCATCTTCAACAGAACAGACAATTTAATTTCAGTCTTGTATGATATATTTTCCTACCCATGGAGTACCAAAATGCTTTACAAAACAATCAAATAAATACCAAAGCGAATATATGGACAAATGGGAACTTGTATCATGTGCAGCAAAACTAAATGGCTGTTTCACTCAAAGTGTATTAAATTCTTCTTGCTTAATGTTTCAATGAAAATAGAAAACTCATGGATTTTACTTTTGCTTGGTTGACTTTGAGCTATTCCTTCTTACTACAGCACACAGTGGTCTGAATTTTTCTCAGTTTGAAACTTAAAGATATAAGGAACAGAAATCAAAAGGTTAATAGCTTGATAGATGGCTATACTGCAATGCAGTGCTAGACTTATTCACAGCAACTATGAAGTTAACAGTTAAAAATATGCAATAAGAAAAATCATAAAAAGCTTTACTGTGTTCACCAGTACAAAAAAAAAGGACTGCTTTTATGAGACTGCATTGTCTGCCATTATTTACTCTCAGCTCTTTCTTCAGAGTCTGGGAGTTTTCTGTGTAACTTTTATTTCTCTTAAAGAGTAACTGGATATTCACCTTCTATTTCGAGAAAGCAAAAGGGAAGCATGGTATTTGAAGCAGTACAAGTAGGAATGCTGTTGACTGAGATACAGGAATCATCATACTTAGAGAAGAGACTGGTAGCAATGAAATACACTGGAAGGGAAGTGAGACCAACCTCACATGTACTCATGCAGATTTAGGTACAGTAAGTTGGAGGAAAAAGTCACAAACTCATGCAGATTTGCTAGACATGGTAGTAACTTCAGAAGAACAGGTTGTTACCATTATATGAAGAATGTGCAACAAACTGTACCAGAAGAAGCAAACCTGCTTCTAGCAGATGATGATCATTGAGAACTGCGGGCTTACAAGTGCAGCTCTCCAAGTTGATCACCTGCAGATGGGCAACACAGAGCAGTCTGTGGACTTTTATTGCTGTGGTGCAGATGATGCTATGAGACAGCAGAAATACACAAGCCTATCTTGAAAATCAGCGAGCTGGCATGAAATTCCTTGATTTAAAAAAAAATGTTATTTTCAATGTGCCATCCTCAGGGGAAAAGATACTGTTTGGTAAATTAATAGAACAAATAAACTTGGCACACTTACCACACAAATACTTTTTACCAATATTTTTGAAGCACTCTTTGGTCCAAAGGAGCTCATATCAGTTAAGAGCCTAGTTCACAGTGACTTTCAGGTTTAGGTGTCACCCAAAATACAGAGCTTGTTTATTACTGAACTTTTATGCCTGTGTAACAAGTGAAATGATTTTTTATTTTTTTCATACCTTGGTTAATCAGTGACCTAAGCCAAACCTTGCATTAAAGTTACTCAATTCCATGTTTTAATTTGAAACCACACAAACCAGAATATTTTATTTATGTGGTTGTGTTATAGTACCTTAAGTTAGTCCCTCTGTTGGCCAAGTTTGTGCAGCACACCATAGGGGAAAAAACCCAACAAATCACAAAAGGAGTATATTGCTGATCTGTATCTGTATTTCAAATACAGATTTCCACTCTCCTTTTGAAATACAGCACACATGTGAAATAAGAAACATTGCTAACACTGTATTGCTTTATTTAGCACTGACCTTAGTGTAACACCCCATATACCAGAGCTATAGTCGTCTGCGCTGTTGTGTTTTCATTGCCATTCAGTATCTGATGGGCTGTTGTATAGCAGTCCTAAAATGGTGGTGGAAAAATGATCTAAGTCTCATATAAAATTTCAAATGGAATAACTTTCCTGTGTCTGAGGCTGTCCAAATTTTTGGCGATGTGCACTCTTTGTCTAGAACTCATTGTGACCATTTTTACAAAGGTTTACTGGAAATGAAGAAATGTAAATTGACCCTAGGGATTAAAGATTAAAACAAATAGAAATATATTAATAAAGTAATTTTATTAAGGAGCTTCTATCCAACTGGGACTACTTGAATGATCTCCATGTAATGAACTAACCACATATACTTTTAAAATAGATATAAGAAAAAATGGGACCTTTGCAAGGAAACATAGTATCTCACCTGAGAAATGTGCAGTGTTATACTCCTAATGCTGTCAAGTAGAATCACTTACTCTGCTTGTCACTATTTAAAATGTTTCAAAAGCTACTGTTGTTCACATACAGAATAAGGATGTGAAAATAAAGTAGTTAATTATAAAATAGGATTTCATCTATGCTGGCACCAGTAAAGGCAGCCTGCTTCTAGGAAAGGTCTTGTGAATTTATACAGCTTACCTTTAAATTCCAAAATTGGAACTCATGATTTTAGTTGCCCAACTAAAGTACCCGGAGATGGATGCTGAAGTGTCTCATGTCTTTCACAGTACCCACTCTGTTCTTCTGTAACTTCATGGCTCATTTTGACATCTTCAATCCTACTGAGTCAGTAAAAAAACTAAATGCCACTGTCCAGGGCTATATATATTTGTAACAACTTTCTCTCTTCTAGAAATGTTTCTCTTCTATACAGAAGTCCTAAGCTGTGCCAGCCTGATTTATGCTTTTTACAATTTCTGCAAGTACCTACAATGGCCTAAACTGTGGTGACAACACCTATTTCTATTTCATGCTATATCATATATGAATACAGACTGTTATTTAAGGAAAACCAGAAATTTCAGTAACTAAACCTGTATTATTGCTTTGGACACTGTTTGCTGTCAATATTGATAGTTTTGTAATAAATTGTCAGTCTCTGCAGATTGAGTTTTCATAACAGGCATCAACCAGACAGCATTGTGTGGTAGGAGAAGCCAAACAGCAATTTCAAGCTGTAGGAATAAAATATGAGTTAAAATGTGGTCATGCCAGTGATATACTGAGTCAGAGTGCAGACAGGATGTGCCATTTCTGAACCACTCTTGGGGGGGGGGGGGGGGGAAGGCTTTTTCTTTCTTTTTACACTACCTACTGAGTTCCTGGTAATATGAACTGCTCTGCAGGATAAATTACTATAAAACCAGTTTCACTACATTAATTTTTAAAATGTTTATTGTTTTTGAAATGAAGTACAAGTCTTAGATTACATCTCAGCCTTTCTATGCTGGTATTCATATCCTGGCATATAGCTTTTATAGCATTACGGTTGTATCAATCAATGATGTATTTTTAAAAGCATTTAATACATCAGTTCTTTATTTTTCATCAGTTTCAGTAATTTCCTGGAGCGCTAAATGCGTAAGCAGCTCAGCAGTAACAGTAGCACTAAACAGTAACTAATACTGCATAAGGGGTCAGATTAGCTGGCATTATTCCTTCTTGTTTCTGAGTTTTCTAAATATTTTATATGTTTCAACTTTGTAATGTTTGCATTAATATGTTTCCAGTATTCTATATTGCATTCTATGTGAAACTGTACTCTTCCTCCAGGATGTTCAGTGAATTTTAAGTAGGTAGGGAATATTACAGTATTTTCATTTGTTAGATTAAGGTGCAGAGAAAAGTTTGTGCTGTTTTGTTTTGCTTTGTTTTTTAAATCATGAAAACAAGATGAATCAGCATTTTTTTTAATATATGGACTTAGGATGAAAAATCCTTAATTATTAAAGACAAGTACCACTGAGGCTTTTGTGACCCTTTCTGACATCCCTAGGTTCAGAAATGGAGCCAGCTTGCCTCTGGCTTTTATGCATCATCATAATAAATTTGATTTCTAATAACAGCACGTATAGAAGAATGGAACTTTCTATTGTCTTATTAGAGAAGCAAAGCCAGTGGCAGATAAAAATCTCCACAAATGCAAGCCCTCACCTTCAATAATTTAATAGTAAGAATAGTTTGAAAACAGCTCCACAAAAAATAGGATCTCTGCAGACTTTCTACCTGCTTGTACTTGTAATTTTGTTTATGAAACTTGTTTCCAGTGTTATATAGAAGTTACTTTTCAGCACAAACAGTACTGTAATTCTAAGTGAAACAATTACTAAAATTTAGAAGGCATGCATATCTAAAGCTTCTAACCAGAATGAGGGGAAGTGTATGTCAATAGGAACTGAAAATGGATGCTAGCTAGCAAACATAGTGACAAAAAATATGATACAATAGCCAGGTAACTAATTTAGTATCAAACACTCCTTTATTATCTATGCTAGTGTGGTCAATCACTGCCAGTTATGTCACCGTTAACGAAGTAAAAATCTAATCACACTTTTTAATTTATACTAATGTTCTTTATACATCACTTGCAGTGTTCAAGGCCAAGTAGGACAGAGCCTTGGGTGACATGGTCTAGTGTGTGAGGCATCCCCACCCGTGGCAAGGGGGTTGGAACTGGATGATCTTGGAGTCCTTTCCAACCCTAAGTATTCTATGATTCTATAAAGGATAGATCCAGTTGTAGTTATTTTACTGCACTGTGGTTCTTTTCTGCATGTGAAAAGTACCACACCAAAGGATTTTCAATGGCCAAAATAAGCTTTTCCAAAAATTACAAACAATAGAAAAAAGATGCAGAGAATTAAGGAAGCCAAAACCTGAACTTTCCAAGCTTTAACACCTACTTTTTGTAATTATTTTTTCAGTTCCTGTGGATATAATGAAGAAAAAAGCCCAATAGAGGCTGCTTTTTTATTTTTTCTTTTTTTTTCTTTTTTTTTTTTTTTTAAATAGAAAGAAATCACATTGGTTCAAAATCAATACTTATCACTGCTGGATTCAAATGACTGATTTCTTGTAGTGAACTGTACGTTCTTAATCATGAGTCTAAATGCCTTGCTGCCAAAAGCATACACAAGATGGGCACTGTGCAGCTTAACAGGAGTTGCATTTTAAGATTTGCAAATGACTGTACACTTCAGAGAAGGTGTCCTCTTGCAATTATTCTTCCTGATTACAGAAGCACTGTCTACCAGGTAGAGAACAGAATCTTTCTTCAATGTACTGGCATGTTATTTCCATAAACTATTCATTGCTTGCTTGCTTTCCATTATATTAACACGAGTTTAGGATTCAGTGAAGTCAGAGCAGAGTGACACTTTAATCTGTTTTTTTTTTTTTTCAGTCTACGTCCTGTTAACTGGGTTAGAAAACAAGCGTATATTCTTTTTTTAAATGCATGGCAGTGACACCCAGTATCATAGTCTCAAATTACCCCCTTTTAACTCATGACATGCTCATTAATTTTTTAGTGTATGTGCATCCCATGACATCATTGGGAATTATGTTTCATTGAGTATGGCATCTCATCTTTTTAAAATAGATTCGTTTGAAGGTGGTATTTTTTCCCAAAATTTATTGAACTAGTAAAAAACTGAGGTAACATTTTAATGTTCTAATTGAGTTCTCCAAACACTCAATTATATTTTAAAAAGTTGCAACCTGGTAAGGTTATTTCCTATTAAATTCTCTAGCGATTTCTGTTATCTGTGAAGTGATTCTTACCATATTGTTAAGGAAGGCATAGATGATGTGTGGTCTTCAGCTAATATATACACAGGTGTGCCTTTGTTACCATCAAAGAACGGTGCTCTAGTGTCATACAAAATACTTTGCACTAAACTGCTGCTGACTCTGTAGAAGTGCAGGAAGTAGTACAAATACAAGGAAAAAGGTTGTATTTCAGAGTGTTGGAAAAGGTGTTATGTGAACCACACAACAGCACTGGTGCACACTGCATTGCATGTAGTATAGAATGAAGTAAAGCAATCAAAATACTTAGACAAGTATTGACAACTAGCTGAGTAAACTGAGTATTCCCTCTGTGCACTGTAAGTAAAGAGTTATCACATATTGTTTCCTGGCAGAAACTTGTGTTTCACCGCATACACATAATGTCACCTGCTGAACTGCTTATTGCTTTTCCTGGATAGCTGGGGGGGGACAGGGAGCTGGAAATCTTTAACTTGTGTTTTTTTTCTCTCAGATATGTAATAGGATGTGCATACATGTATTTACGTATACATGCATATCTAATACCTAAGCAACTGAAATATACCCATCACTGTTGCAGGGGTCCAACGTTTGTTGTTGGAAGCAAACCATAAATCAAACAATTTTTACCTTTTTGGATGATACTATTTGCAGCATAGCATCCTGAATATTTTCAGCCACAGAATACCCACAGAAGTAGTTAACCAAGAAGGTTTCTTTTCTCCCTGGCATTTTTGACAATGTGAATGCAGTTCTGAATGACTTTTTTTTCATGGTTGTGGATAAGATTCTGTAAGCAAAAGGGAATGTGAAAGGCAGAAGCTAAAATAAAACATCAGAAACAGTGGAAATCTTGACTCCGTTATTAGCAGTCTAATACCCTTGAACATAATTATGCTACTGAAAAATATCTGGTGTGGTTCATTGGTCACTAGGTAATTACTAAGAAAAATTAGTGGCAAAAAAAAACAGTTGACTCTTTCCCCCCGCACCCCCACTTTTCTTATCTGTTTATGGATTATGTTTATGCTTTCAGGTGCTTCACACTTATAAGAGCTGAAAGGGGTTGTTGTATTAAGATGTCACATGGTGCATTTTCTAGACCAATGCAGCAGTGGCAAAATGTTGGTTGGAAGTATGTGTAAGTAAGGCACTGTATTCTCTTCCAGCAGAGTAGAATGCCAGGCACCCTTCATTAACTATTTAGTCTTTGGCACTTTGCTGTAGTGGGGACCTCAGGACTGGGAAACAGTGTAGTCTTTGCAATAGGAACCCTCAGACAGTGAAATAATTTCTTTTGACCTGCTCTCTTTCTAGTGTACATCTACTGTAGCCTTTTTCTGTGTTTCTCAAATCTTTTTGCTGGAGTTTTTTTCAGAAAATAAATAGTACTTCTCCATCCTAAGCAAATGGCTTTGGAGAGATAGTAAAAATTACTCTCTGATCTTGCATTATGCAATCTAAATGCATAGTTAAGCCGTTAAAGACCTGCAGCTAATGAGACAGTCTTGTTACTCTTTTTTCATGAGACCTGGGGTCAGCTCACTCAGGGGATTATCTCTGATGCACACTCAAGAGCCCAGGTTTTGTAGTACTCTACATCCTGCAACATAGTCTTCTAAATAATGGCATTTATTTGCATTTTGATCTGACCCTAGAGGCTCCCTACTGCTATTTCCTTGTACCTGTCTCCAAACACTGTGACATTCCTTGCCATCACACACCCTCCAACTGCACTGCCTTCTGCACATCATCTCAGCCCAAACTCATATCTCCAGAAGCTTTTGCCTTCAAGGTTTCATTTTGCTGCACCTAGAGCAATGCTTTAATCTTCTACTTGGTTCCCACATGTGTCACCCTCGGAACCTGACCATCAAATGCCCATTTTGCTTCTACTGCATGCTTCCAGCTCCACTTCCCTCCTCTTTCACCCCATGTCTGCAGGCAGGTGTGCAAGCCCTGACTCTAACCCAGGTGCCCAGCAAGCAACAGCTCAGCTGGGGTGGTGCCAGCCAGAGAGCACTTGCTTTAGTGGGGGGAGCACACAACTTAGAGCAACTTAGCAGGGAAAGTTGCTGTGCATCACTGTTGTAACCACCCCAGTGCAGGCTTCTGTACTTTGTGGTAAGTACTAGGTAGCTAGTGTGTGTCACTTTGACACTTAATATGGGTAGGAGCAAGTGATCAGATGATTGATAAGATGCATCTGGGACCCAGGACATAGTTCATTACTAGTGGTAGCCTGTTCAGGCTGCATTGCACAGCCAGTGGCTCAAACAGCCAAGTCTGCAGGGGGCAGGAGGCATGCTGAACTGTACTGGTCATACCCTGCAGGAAAAAGCACCATATGAGCTGTACCTGAACTGGTACTGGCCTGCTGGTCTACTGCTCCTAACTCTTGTCATTGGCCTGGTGGGATGACTTTGGCTAATTCTCTTAATCTGTATAGCTTTGCTTTCCCTGTGTGTGAAATCTGGGTAATGCTATCAACTTGCTTTGAAAGTGCTCTAAGATCTAGTCATAAGTGGAAGATTTAAGAGTTAGGTCTTACTACTACATCATTAATTTGCTTTCCCATCAGCTGTTACATCTAGCTTGGGGCTAACTTTGTTTTCTGCTACTTAGAAGTTAGTTGCTTTACTGGTGTCTTGCATTTGTGTGGCTATAACTTTGGATGTTGGTGCATACCCAGATTCTAAATTTAAATACATGCTTACTGACCTTACTTTTTGGAATAAACTTTCTTCAGTTATTTGCTGCCTGCCTAAGGAAATTTTCTGAACTCTAGTTATTAAAGTTGCTAATTTTCACTGTGAAATAGAGCAAGGTAATACAGAAATACTGCATTTTTTCAGTGTCGTCTTGAATTTGAAAATATGCCTGCATTAGTGTTTTTGTGAACTCTGTCCTGTAATGTGATGAACAATCTTGTCCTGATGGCTTCAAATGAACTGTTCACGTATTTAAGTGTTAATGAGATAAATATGTGCTTTGTTGGATTACCTTCTGCTGGACAAAGCCTATTAAAAATTAGATCTTTTTCTACACTGAGATGAAATTCATTTCGTACTGAAGATAATGACTAAAGTCACTGGGGGCTATACTTAAACACTTGCAAAATGATACATTCAACTTGTATCTATCCAACCTTTTGTAATATATATGATATCAGGGTATTCTTGGGGGGAGAGGAGGAGGAGGAAGAGATTTTTTTTTTCTTTTTTTGGAAGCACTGTTATTGTCCAAAATTACTGAAGAACATGCCTAGGAACTTTTGTTTTTCCATTAGCTCATGTGAATCTGGACCCCTACCTTATAAGCCTAATTTTAGCCTAAAACTTGTTTTTACATCTCATGGAAAAATAGAGGTCTGTAGCACAACTGCTGACACATCCTTAACTATAGCATTGCTTCTCGGTGCTGCTATAATACAGTACATATTTCTTTGTGAAAGAACCGAAAGCTGCAATAATAAAGCTTAACTTTATGGTATCGAAATTTGCTGTGTTTGTACCTCCAGGGAGAAAAACAATTAGAGAAAGACAATCTACCTAAATAGGCTGGGAAACTGAATTGCTCTCTCTATGCTTCATTACCCTCCCTCTTTCTCATCTTACACTTTCCACAAATAGCATGATTATGTTTACCTGACATCTTCATGCTTCCCTGCTGAGCAGGCTGAGGAAGCCTTGCAGCTGAGATCAGCAGTGCTTTCTATGGAGAATGACTTAGATTTTTTTTTTTTTTCTTTTTGTTTTTTTGGGGCCCAATTCTGAAGCCATTTCAGTGAGGAGCTTCAGTGTCCACGGACTCAGGTAGGGAAAAACATACATGAAATGCCAATGGGCTTTTTTAAAAAATTACCCCTGGCAATAACAAGTACTAGCTTGGCTGACATTATCATAGAATAATTAGGGTTGGAAAGGACCTCAAGATCATCAAGTTCCAAACCCCCTACCTTGGGAAGGGACACCTCACACTAAACCATGTCACCCAAAGCTCTGTTCAGCCTGGCCTTGAACACTGCCAGGGATGGAGCATTCACAACTTCCCTCGGCAAACCATTCCAGTGCCTCACCACCCTTACAGTAAAGAATTTCTTCTTTATATCTAACCTAAACTTCCCTTGTTTAAGTTTGGACCCATTACCCCTTGTCCTCTCGCTACAGTCCCTGATGAAGAGTCCTTCTCCAGCATCCTTGTAGGCCCCCTTCAGATACTGGAAGGCTGCTGTGGGGGTATACTTACAATATCTAGGGACTGGAAACATGTATTATCTGTCATCTTCTTTCCAAATCAGTTATATATTGTACTGGGGAAACAGGCATCTTTTCTCTCTGAAACCATTCTTTAATATAGCAAAAACAAATTCACAGCAGTTTCTGGTTCAAAGGCTTAAAACAAAAATAATCAAGAGTAGTGTTCTCTACTGAAGTTAGCTGTGTGGAGCGATGGTTTGTTCTGTCTTATGTTATTGTGTTGATACATCATTAGTTACTTGAATAGAAAGGTATTCTGATCTGAGATACTCAACACAAACTTGGTGATCTTCATAACTGATAGAAAGTCTGACAGATTCTTCTGGAATGTGCCTCTGAGTACTGAAACAGTAGCCACTTAGAGTGACACTGAAATAAAATGTCTTTTTATGGATAAAAGCGTTATTATAAAGGAGAAAGATCTGGAATAAAACATGCAGTGAAAGTTACCAAATCATACTGAATTTATGATTCAGGAGAACTGAATCATAAATCCAGAACAGCAAAAAGACTTGTGAAATATACAGACTGCCCTTACAAAGAGCATGCATTTTATTTTTTGGAATTCTCAGTTAATGGAGAAGGATTCAGCACTTCCTTGTTCTGAGTTGCGAAGTTATAAATCTGAATAATTAAACTACAGATAATTGGACACAATCCCTCAAATTAGAAACCAATATTACATGTGAGAATTAATGACGTTTCATTATGCGTTACTGTCTACATTAATGAGCTACAACTGTATTAGTCTTAGTGGCAGCATTACAAGGCTCTTTTTTTTGTAGCCCTTTGGATTTTGCTCTAAATCTAGTTTTAATCTAATGCTCTAAGAGCTGCAGAATAGCTGAACTTGAATTCATCTGAATGTTAGTTTGAAGTGTTCAGCAGCACACAGTACTCAGTCAAATCATCATGAAATTTGGAGACACCTGTGTATCTACATATAAACTCAGAGTCTACATAATATAGGCTTAATATCAGTTGCATAAACCCTGCTACTACATTTAGGTTCCTAACATTTGGAAAGTCATTGGTTGCTTTTCTGTCTTTACGTCTTACAATGAACATGACCTGAACCTGCTCTTCAGATGCCAAAAGCTTCTCCTGGTCTCAGAGTCCCAAATAACTGGAATTTAAGCTTTGTTCCACATTTTACAAAACGTCATCAAACAGAGATCATGGAGTTAATAGGCACCCTGGTTTTCCTGCCCTTTCACTTATTTTTTTTCTCTTGCTTGTTACAGCTTGTTACAGTTAAAGGCACTTCACTAATATACTGACTAGGAAGCTGTCCTGAACCTTCCTTAAAACACGTTAAATTGAAATCTGCAGGGTTTTTTCAAATGAGCTGCATTGTCATGGATCCCACCTTCACATTATTGAAAAACCTAAGCCAGGCTAGTTCCGAATTTTTAGCCTGATATATGCAGGGTTCCATTTCTGACCGCCTCCTTCTTCATCTCAAAGATAAAACATCCTGCAAAGTTACAGTAAACTGCTGATATTACTGGCCAACAAACCTGGATCTGTTAGCAGTACTGCATTAATCATTTTGGGGTTTACATTATTATTGCAGAAGTGTGCATAGACAGGCAGATATCTTACAAATTCATACCTTAAAGGACCCTGGAATTCATGTTCATGATTTGTTTTAGGATAAATACTGCAGGACATAGACAGAAACAACTGGTCATCTTTGACCTCAGACAATAATAATGACAGCATGGTTCCCACTCCTGCAAACTCATAACATAAGGAAAGATGTCTGAACAGACCTGGAAATATCAGTGAGATAGTTACGATTCATTTCATGTGCAATGACCAAAGCCAGGCTATTGACCCCCCTGCGTGTTACAGCAAGGATGTGAAGGGTAGCTATGGCAATACAATAAACTAATGTCACACAACTTGATCTCATTCAGTAACAATACCTGGAGGTCTACATATTTTATATTACACTGATCTAGGCTCAGATCCTTCAATCATTCGTTCAAGTAAAGGATTTAACAGAACAGAGTATTATTGCATTTTACATTTTAATTTGTATCAACGTGTGATTTGTACAAAGAGTGGTTAATACATTTCTATAAACAATACAAAACAATGTAAAGGTCCAAACTGTCCGCTGTGATTTGTATGTCTGTGGCTTCTCTATTCTTAGTGCTACTATAAACAATAATAGCCGGTTATGTTTTAAATGGGTTTTCATGCCAGCTAGCATTACCTGGAACACAGTGACTCTTTGGACTTATGCCCTGTCTCCTGTCCACATATTTTACCTCCTAGTGCCAAGAAGGTATTGATAGGAGCCAGCGCTGTCATTCACAGATTACCTTAGATCTTGGAAACAAGCCACTTATAGGATCTTGTTAGCCTTTCCTTTGCTTTGCTTCCAGTGCAGGGCAGGTTTGCCAAGTCAGTGTGGTCTTACATTTTTATTTTTATTTTCTTTAGTGAAGGTTATTTCAAAAGTTATGACATTTCTGTCATGGAATTTCACAGCATTGAACTTGCTGAAACTTCATATTATTCAGTGAAAATTGGTGTTTAGAAATGCTCTGAAGTCAAATGCAGACTGCAGCAAATGGAGTTCACTTGTGAGACTTAACAAATGTGGATATCTTGACTAGGAACAGAGTCATCAGCTGAAGGTCTAGACCTTGAAGTGGGAGAGCGAGCACTGTGCAGAGGTATGACCTAGCTCTGAAACAATGACCTTTAGAACTATAAGCCACCTGGACATCTTTGTGGGGTGCTTTGCTGACCCAGTTAGTCCTGACAGAAGGCAGCACTGATGTAACTTTGCTGCTTTTAGAAGCCAAGCTGACGCTTCTGTGTAGTGAAGTTCTCTGCCAAGTGGCTGTATCAGGTCATTCAGAACTAGCTCAAAGATTTCTACATTGCAGAACATTTCAACGTGCTAGGCCTACCTGGAGAGTCCTTCCCAAAGGAATGCGCTGTGTGTGCACCAGGGATTAGTTAGGTGCACTAAACATTTCCTGGTTTTCTATTGCTATTAAAGAAAAATGAGAGGGTGAGGAAAAAAGAAAAAAAAAGGAGGCATACCTTGCCAACCTTGTTGTTTGAGAAACAGCAATAAACAAGTCCATTATTAATACCCTGATCAAAACCTCTTCTGCGCTAAATATATTGGGTCAGAAGTGATGGGTGTGAGCCTGCCTAGTTCCACTGATTAACATAAAAGTGTGGTGATTTACACCTGAGTTGACTCAGCATGCTTGCCCTTGTAAGTAGCCTGTGATAAAATAGACAAATAAATAAAATAAAAGCAAAAATCCTGTACTGCATCGAGATTGCTTGAATAATTCATTATAGCTGTGGGGATAGAAGTAAATGCAAAGAAAATGCTTGCCTTTTGAAATACTAGCTAAAGCAAAGTCTTTATTTTTTTCCAGGCTGGGGTAGCTCATATTTTCTTGCTACATGCTCTTCAAGAACTTATAAAAGTGAGCAACTCTTCAGGGTCTCACTTATGTATGTGATGAAGCTGACATAGTGCTATAGATGTAAACACTGTTTGCATCTCCTAGCACTGAAACAAATGTGGCTATGCAGCATATAAAACTGCAGTTCATTTATTAAGTCAGAGAACAGCTCTTTGCTATTAAACCCCTGTCCGGCTTCTTAATGATGGCTCGCTGTTGTCAAGTTGCTCAGCTTTCCGTAGGGCTGTGATAGAGCTGCACTTCAGCTGTGTCACAGATGTGGCTCTTGCACCTGAATTATGTGCTATTCAGTAGATGGCTGTTAAGCACCATGTAGACTTAATGCTAAATGGCTGCTGTTTTTTGAAAAGTAAAATAGAGAGGGAGTTCAAATAAGCAAATTGTCAGACTGTGTTTTTGTGCACCCTATTTTTAGAGACAAATGGCTCTGCTAAATAGAAAACCAATCATCTGTATGGCACTGCCTCTTTCAATAGGTGAGAAAAGCCATCTATTAAGAAACCAAAATGTTAATTTATGTCCTTGTAAAATCAATTAAAAAGATTTATATAATACCACTTCAAGCATTTGAGGTTTGGGGACGGGTATTTTTTACATTCTTTGCATGCCTGAAATGTTGGTTTATTTGTGGTGAGTTTTTATGTGGGTTGTTTTGTTTTGTGGTTTTGGGTGGTTATGGTTTTTTTGTGGGGGGTGGGGTTTTTTTGTTTGTTTGTTTGATTGTTTGTTTTTCCCACAAAATACATATTTTCATATTGAAATCTACAGTACTTTATATTGTCACTGTAAAGCTCATAAAAAAATCCCACCCTGACCATTCCAACTGATTGGTTCTAGCATGTGGAGAAAAGAAAGAAGAAAACAAGTTTTATTGGTGAGATTTTCTAATTAATTTTTGAGGTATTTAGAAGACCTCTGCTTACATTTATGGGTCTCATTAATTACTTCCCAGTTCTGCAGGAGTTAAGCGTACCCAGTGTCAGACTGTGCCAATGTCAGACTGCACCAAAGTCACTAGAAATAAACATACAGTAGGTTTTTTAGTGATACTTAACATGTGACTTAAAAACCATATGCTGCTTCAACACCAAGCAAGTGACTTGGAACACTGCTGTTTGACCGGCATCCTTTTTTCTGACTTGTTTTGGGGGAAAGGAATTTAGATGCTGTAAGCACTAACAGATGCATAGATCCTGCCTCACCCTTTCAAGCAGTTACAGAAATAATGGGATAAAAGAAAACATCGTCTTCCCAGTAAGTGGGAGAGAAGGTGCTTTCTGTCAGTGTCATCACACATTACCACAAACGAAGTTCAGGGCAAGATGTTGGGATTTCTTTGTATTTCTTTGTGACTCTATTTTCCACCAGCAGTTCTTGTATAGGAATCTGCTTTTTAAGAAATAAAAGGTTTAAAATGGAATTCTCTGTAAATACGGTTAGCTTTAAAGGTAGTGTGCAAAGCAGTGTAAATGTGACCCTCTTACAAGTGCAGGCCTTTATTCTGTTACGCTTTTGTGTCATACTTATGTGCAAAATAGCAGTGTCCAAAGAAGTCTAAACTGGTATAATTTCCATATCAAAGCAGAAAAAAGAGGATGTGAAAACATATAGTTTAAAAGCTGCCACATTGGTTTAGGCCAGCATCTTGTATCTGAAAATGTCAGAATTAAATGCTTAGAGAAACAACCTAATAGCACAAGGAGGTAATGGAGCTTCCCTTGTTGGGTATTTTAACAAGGGAAGATTTACTGAGCTCCTAAAGTAGAGGTTACATTTGGAAGAACGTGTTTAAAAGCCACTACTCTATGTTTCATAACTACTGATTAATTTACCATCTTGAATTTTTCCCATGGCTTTTTGGCCATCAAAATATTTTGTGGCAGTGGAGTCCACAGTTTAATTATAGACTGTATGAGAAAAAGTTGCTTTGAATTTATTTGAATGCTCTCTGCTTGTAGCATTATGAACAAGCAAAGACCTTCTCCAACTATCACTTCCAAATCTGCATACTTCTATCTTAATACTCATCCTGATTAAAATATTTTAGACTGCTTTGACCTATTTCAGATGGAGGTGGATGAATACCCATGATCATCTGCATGGTCCTTATTGTGCCTTTTCTGAATGAAGACATTAAAATATACAAATTACGTAAGGCAGGGGTACCTGCACAGTACACTTGTCTGTACTCCTCCTAGTCTCCAAGGTGAGCAAAAGCCCTGCAGCCAGTGTGCTGAGTTGGGGCTAGCTAGGCTGATGAGCCTTGCTAATGTCATCATGCAGCCTTCAGATTTGGGGTGGGTTGTCATGACTGGGTGGAGTGTATACAGAACTGCTCTCACATTTTTGGCTGCCTTCAATACCCTTTGTTGCTGTAGGCTGAGGTTATCCTTCATGAGGTAAGTTACAAGGGCAGAATGATGGGAGAGTTTCCTGTGTGAAGGTGGTTTAAAAGCAGTCAGATAAAAGTCCTTATGCTTAGGCACTTCAGCCAGGACTGTTGAATCTAACAGGAAACTATTCCAGGCACCTTCTCTGTCTCCAATGATGGTTTCCTTCTTTATGGTTGTAAAGGCAATACACTTAAATAACGTATGTGAAATTTCAGCTGTGTTTAAATCAAATAAAAGAATTCCACTGACTTGACTTTGGATGGGATATTTATTAACTTATAGCACATTCCCATTTAAAAGATCTGCTATAGAACATCACTATGCTGCCCAGCAAGGTCTCAGTAGCTGTAAGGTGTGTGTATTTTCAATGCCAAATACACGCTGCCTGTAAATAATTACAGAAAATGTGCATCTTGTTCTATATGTGCCCTTCTCTGCACCAGTAGTGTTGCTGCCAGCATCTATCCTCATTTTTGTTTTTCCACCTTGCTCTCTAGTAGGATTGCACAAAAGCAGCTGGGAAAGAGAGTGAAGTGACCCCATTTAGCTGGCCCAGTAGCTACTGGAGGAATAAAGGTTTGGCTATAGAAAGCCTATATTCTTCAGTATAAACATGGTTTCATTTTAAAATGGTGTAAAATCCACAACATGGAAACCATTTTCTTCATGTCAGCTGGTAATGGTATTTTCATGTGGGTAACATTTAAAGGAAGTCTTCCAGTCCCCAGAGAAGGAAAGCAAAGACATAGCAAGACAATAAAGATGAACAGATGTTTCAAGGATAAATGCTGTGCGGAAAGTCTGAGGATGTCTGATCATAAGGAAACATTCATGGAACAAGAGTTCCTCTGAAGTAGCTGGGCTAGTAGCCTTCTGGGCTGGAGCTGAGCATAGCTGGTAAAAATGTTTCTTAAACAGGTGGCAAAATATGGATATAACAAGGGGCGAAAGTGTACTGGAGAGTAGAAGACTGAACAGCAGGGAAAAAACGGTAGTTCTTGTGAGTCATGATGAGACAGACACAGTGAAATAATTTTAAGAGAAGTTTCCTTGCTGGGTGTCGTGTTTTAAACTCAGTCAGCCAAGCAGTCTCTCTCTCACTTCCCCCCCCTTCCTCCTCCTCTGCTTCCGGAGGAATGGGGAGGAAAATCGAAAGAATGTAACTCCCACGCACTAAGATAAGAACAGTCCAGTAACTAAGGTATAACACAAAACCATTACTGCTACCACCAATAATAATAACAATAAGGGAAATAACAAGGGAAGATAATAAAACTGCTCAAACTGCTTAAAGAACTGGCTGGATGGCCGCATGCAAAGAGTTGTGGTCAATGGATCAATGTCCAGCTGGAGACTGGTAAACGAGTGGTGTCCCTCAGGGATCGGTGTTAGGACCAGTCTTGTTTAACATCTTTGTCGGTGACATGGACAGTGGGATTGAGTGCGCCCTCAGCAAGTTTGCCGATGACACCAAACTGTGTGGTTCGGTTGGTACGCTTGAGGGAAGGGATGCCATCCAGAGGGACCTCAACACGCTTGTGAGGTGGGCTGATGCCAAGCTGATGAAGTTTAACCATGCCAAGTGCAAGGTCCTACACCTGGGTTGGAGCAATCCCAGGCACAGCTACAGGTTGGGCAGAGAATAGATTCAGAGCAGCCCTGCAGAGAAGGACTTGGGGGTTGGTCGATGAGAAAATGAACATGAGGCAGCTTCAGTGTGTGCCAGAAAGCCAAGTGTATCCTGGGCTGCATCAAGAGGAGCGTGACCAGCAGGTCGAAGGAGGTGATCCTGCCCCTCTACTCTTCTCTCAGGAGACCTCACTTGGAGTATTGTGTGCAGTTCTGGTGTCCTCAACACAAAAAGGACATGGAACTGTTGGAACAAGTCCAGAGGAGGGCCACGAGGATGATCAGGGGACTGGAGCACCTCCCACATGAAGATAGGCTGAGAAAGCTGGGGCTGTTTAGCCTGGAGAAGAGAAGGCTGCGTGGAGACGTCATAGCAGCCTTCCAGTATCTGAAGGGGGCCTACAAGGATGCTGGGGATGGGCTATTCATCAGGGACTGAAGTGACAGGACAAGGGATAACGGGTTCAAACTTAAACAGGGGAAGTTTAGATTGGATATAAGGAAGAAATTCTTTACTGAGAGGGTGGTGAGGCACTGGAATGGGTTGCCCAGGGAGGTTGTGAGTGCTCCATCCTTGGCGGTGTTCAAGGCCAGGTTGGATGTGAGGCCTTGGGTGGCATGGTTTAGTGTGAGGTGCCCCTGCCCGTGGCAGGGGGGTTGGAACTAGATGATCTTAAGGTCCTTTCCAACCCTAACTATTCTATGATTCTATTCTATGATTCTATGATTCACCACCCGCTGACCGATACCCAGCCTGACCGAGCAGTGATCTAACCCTTCCAGGTAACTCCCCCCAGTTTATATACTGGACATGACATGCTGTGGTATGGAATACCTCTTTGGCTAGTTTGGGTCAGGTGTCCTGTCCCTGCTTCCTCCCGGCTTCCCCTCCTCCCTGGCAGAGCATGAGACTCAGAAAGTCCTTGGTCAGACTAAACATTACTGAGCAGCAACTAAAACCATCGGTGTTATCAGCGCTGTTCCCAGGCCAAAAGTCAAAACCACAGCGCTGCACCAGCTACTAAGAAGGAGAAAAATGACTGCTACTGCTGAACCCAGGACACTGGGTTTCAGAAACAGCTGCAATGTTTTTTGTAGTGGTGCAAGAGGAATGGTCAAGAAGGTGGAAGAAACAAATTGCTGGTGGAAGATGTGAAATTGAGTATCAAGTGTTAACAGAAATATTGGGTCACAGTACAGGTACTGGGCGATTCAATTTACTAAGGAAAGAGAAAAATAAAGGTAGAGATCACAGTGTACATTAAGATAGGAATAGACTGTTAGCAATACCACCCATCTGGGTCAAAATCACTGGCAGCAGGAAGCAGATGAAGGCATGAGGGAAGTAAACTGCAACAATTTTAGAGACATAAATGATGCAGGTGACAAAGACAAATCAACTGAGCTTAGTGTGACTTTGAGAAGGCCTGATACTTCCTAAAGTCAGGAAAGTCTGTTGCAAATAAAGAAGCTCATGACAACCTATAGATGTGTTACATGAAATAGGAGATCTTACAAAAAGCGTATGGATAAAAAAGAAAGCTGTGGCTTTGTGGCTTGAAAGGGCACAGATCTAATAAGACCTGCTCTAGGACTAACTTGTGGAGGAAATTAAAACAGGCAATGAAAGACATTTATGTGGAAAAAAAGGGATAATGACTAAAGGTAAAAGTTTGATATTACTCCAAAACTAAGCAAACTAATTACCTAGGATATCTCTTATGATTAATGAGAATGATGTACTACATGATTAGGAATTAGGAAGTTAACACTACCAAGTCAAAAGCAAAACTGCAGGAGCTACCACCATCTAGTTCATGGGAAACTTGCATAATATTCATTCTAGGACTGCGAGAGAAGCTGTATATAAAATCAGAAATACCATTCCCTTTCTTTCCAGGATTTCTCTTTGGATCTGGTCCTATGTAATGCTGTGCTTCTGGGGCTTTCGCTGGAGTTTTCCTTCACCAGCTGATCTCTTCTCCTTTAATTGGAAAGGAGAAAAGCCCGTAGGTTATGTAAAATGCTTTTCTTCTTAACACCTTGTGGATTACATCTCGAGAGAATCTACATGAAAAATAACCTTCCTGAAGTTTTCCCTGAAAACATATCTGATTCTGAATCATCATCTAACAGTACAGTTTGTGGAATTTAACATAAAGCTTATATGCAGAATGCGTGTTTCAATATGATTTTCTCCTTAGAGATGTAATTTCAACCTAGATTCAGAGTTCTGCAGCTTTTATCTGTCCAGTCTCAGCAATATCCTGATCAATTGAAGGAAGCCTGACTTATTTAAATCTCTGATGTGTCCTTTCTGCAAGCTCTGTAATGCACTGTGGTTTTGCTGCTCTCGTATGACTGCAGTCCTACCCACAGAAAGTATTTCCTTACCAAAAGTATCCCCTTTCTCCAAGTTAACAAGACCACCCTTAGGCCAGTAGAGTGGCAGAAGTACTATTTTATGAGAGTCACTCATTTGGGCTAAAATTCATTCCTTCTTGAAAGGCAAGCTCTTGTCTTCTGGGCTTGTGTAGCCTATGTGTAATGTGTTAGTTTGGGGCTGCCCCCCAGGGTATTTTCTTCTGTATTGTCCAAAGAGTGACTATATTTTTTTTCTGCATATGTATTGCATACTGCATACACATTTCCTGGGGCTTGTTGCTGTTACTGGAATATAAAGTATCATATCATTGCAGCTTTTCAGGCACAGTGGATCTTCTTAGTCTTAGGGGAAGGGATCAACTTTTGATATTTCTGATGAAAGAATGGGTATTTGGCAAAAAAGACCTCTGAGACTGTAAAGACACAGGTATACAAAAGGAAGGTATTGACCTTGTTCATATTGATAAGGTTGTGACATACTCAGGTCATTTACTGGAGTAAGCTAGGTTGGTGATTCTTGTGGTAATGCATATGTGTTCCTGGATTTACATTAGTAAACATTTACTTGCCGTGTATCAGTTTCCTCATTTTTGTAATCATTTGTCAAAACACTTTTATTTTGAAAAATTTGAACTGACATAGCACTTTTTGCAAGTTATGATGTCATTTCTATAGTAAGTAACGTAAAATTTCGGTAGTGGTTGAAGTCACTTAACAGAAGGTAATTGGGCATGTGGTACTTGTAAAAGAAAATAGCCTGCTGTGCTTGGCTGTTGCCATGAAACAGAGCTATCAGGCTGTTCTGCAGCCTTTGCCTCTTCTCAGACAACAGCATGCAAGTGTGTGTGCCCACGCCTGAGTATGAGAGGGAGAAAGATATATTTCCTTTGTATTTTGACTGAAATTCATTGTCTTATCGCCAATAATAGACCAGAAAAAATTTTGGTCAGTTTGTTCTTACCAGCTAAGAGGCAAAATATAAAATGTTATTTTCAACTTCTTAATCTGAAAATAAGTCTTATTCTGGCCTCTACAGATTGTTCACATTTCCACATATTCATCCCCATCTCCCAATGATCTGTTCACAGGACTGTGTCTTGTAGAAATCATGTGGAAGTGCCTGAGAACTAGGCTGGGTTAGGAGCTGCCACAGCTATGGAGGGAGACAATCAAACAGGCAAACTTATGACAGTTTGACATTTCAGATAATAGAGGTCAGTCCTTCAAGTTGCAGTCCTCTGAGATGAGTGGATTTCTGCCGGTGAATGTGAGAAGAGCTGGGACCATTAAATTGTCCGTATGCTGCAAGTGAAGCATGTGGTGATAGGCTGGAATAAAAGAATTCCTTTAATTGTTGCAAAGCAAGTTCTGCTTCGTTTCTGATGTGGATGAATGATCCCATTCATTTCAGTGGTTGTACCTGAAGCTGGAAGAACAGGGTTGAATTTCCAGGATGAAGTGTTATGTTGTGAATGAAGTGGAATGAAATGTATTAGTGTATCAGTATGCAGGTCTTCCCTTTCTTGTGCTGTCACAATTAAGATCTAAAGGATTATTTACTCTGAACCCTGTTCTTGACATCTAAGATTAAATAAGTTGTATCCACTTATTAACAGGTTTTCTGAACTTTTTAAAATGAAGATGCAATACTGCTTAGTCTTTCGAAGTACTGATGAGCCCTGTCCCCCAAGCTGTCATATCTCTCTGCCTCAGGCACTTTTTCTAGCAGTTGCAAGAGCTAGTGATATGCAGTGTGGTAACACTATTGGTGTGAGGTTTGTAGTGTAATATTTGCTGTGTGTTTTGAAACTGGTACTTGGGAAATGCTCTGGAAGAGCAAATAAATTGTTTCTGTAGTTATTTTCATTGAATGTTATGAGAACATTTTTATAGCTTTATGACAGCATCAAATTTCATAAACTATATTGGCCTTTTTCCGAACTACGGATAAAGCCCCCAGATAAGCAAAATGATGTCAGTCCTCAAATTAGAAATATGGCTTTATTTGTTTATTTGGTTTTAGTTAAAACTAGATTTTTCTTTTATTTCAGTTTGTTCTTGGGACTTCTTCCACTAAAAGTATTCTAATTGCAATGTCAAGAGCTACTCAACTTACTGCTGCACAATTGTGAATTGCCATGTTTCTTAATTATCTATTTTTGAATTAGCAGTGGAGAAAGCAAAGAATTGAAAATCGAATTTCTGTAGAAAAAGAGGTCAAAATTACCTCTATATTCACTATACTTTTTTGATATTTGGACTGAGATATTTGTTCTACAGAGATTTAGGAAATAACATAAACTCTTGACTGTGATGTGACCCAGTGGTAACTTGCTATAAAGAAGCAAGAAACCAAAAGGAGAGTGGGAGGGTAGAGTAATAATATTTGTGATTTACATTAAGCCAAAGTGTAGCATTAGCTACAATAGCTTTTCCTGCAAAAATATGAGCTGTTTGACTCCCTCAGTCTTTGAATTTCTATAGCTGCTAAATTAGACTTAAACAGGTTAGAATTGAATCTGGAGGAAATTGTCAATCTCTTTTCTAATTGAAGACAGAACATTTAATAAATATTGTAATATTTTCTTTCTTAAAATGAAACTCCCATGTGCAAACCTCTATTTGATGTGTCACTTCCCTTATGTTTTCTTATGAGAAGTAGTCTTGTGCTTAGCTAGAGTATTGTGTACAGTTCTAGTGTCCTCAACATAAAAAAGACATGGAACTGTTGGAACAAGTCCAGAAGAGGGACACGAGGATGATCAGGGCACTGGAGGACCTCCCGTATGAAGATAGGCTGAGAAAGTTGGGGCTTTTCAGCCTGGAGAAGGCTGCGTGGAGACCTCATAGCAACCTTATAGTATATGCAGGGGGCTTATAAGGATGCTGGGGAGGGACTCTTCATTAGGGACTGTAGTGACAGGACAAGGGGTAACGGGTTCAAACTTAAACAGGGGAAGTTTAGATTGGATATAAGGAAGAAATTCTTTACTGAGAGGGTGGTGAGGCACTGAAATGCCTGTGAGGGTGGTGAGGCCCAGGGAAGTTGTGAATGCTTCATCCCTGGGGGTATTCAAGGCCAGGTTGGACAGAGCCTTGGGTGACGTGGTTTAGTGGGAGGTGTCCCTGCCCATGGCAGGGGGGTTGGAACTAGATGATCTTAAAGTCCTTTCTAACCCTAACTGTTCTGTGATTCTGTGATTCTATTATGTGCCTGGGAGCCAAGTATGTGCAAATAGCTAAAATATGCACGTGCAAGCTTAAAGTCAGAGATTCTACTCTTACCTCATTTCTTCTAGGAAGAAGTGATATATGCAACCAAAAAGCACATTTGTATGGTAAATGTGCAATAGTTACATTGTGTATGTATGTATTTATACAGTGTATATAGCTGTACAATATGTGAAGGAGAAATGAAAGAGGCTGTAAATGTGTGGATGACTCTACTAGGGAAAAGGGATGATAAGTTTTCTTTCCTGCTGAACTGTGACAGAATCCTTAAGGTCAGACAGCCACATTTCAGAATTCTGCAGTTATCTAAATCTTTAGAAACCCTGTGTTCCTTACTGAGGGCAAAATTGACTCTTACCAAGATGTGGATTTCTGTCCAAGCTGGGAGGGAAAGTACAGAGTTGCTCTCTGAAGTCCCAGATGGCACATGCACTTTTATTTTGTAGGAGGTTAGTTTGTAAGGTTACAATTCACTTGTACACACTCTTTTTACTTGTGTGCTCTTTCTGTAGGAATTGTTTTATCTTTCCTTTTAGACTTCCAAAAAGGGAAAGAGGAATTGTGATGTTCAGGTGATGAATTTGTAGAGCTGGCGAGAGGAGACCATTCATTTCAGTTAGCTCCCGTCTTTCCCTACCACCCTCTAACAGCGCCAGTTTCACAAGTGTGAGTCCTTGTGCAGCAGCCTTGCTGTCCAGCCCTTGCAGCCAGGCTAAGTCCTGCAAACCATGGTTCCTGGGAACAATGGACACAGCGAACAGTATTCTTATCAATATTTCTTTCATTATTTTGTTGGATCATCATTGTTGTCAGGGAAAATTAACATTTTCAGGAGTTCTGGGCATGCTTTAAGCTCTTATATAAGGGTAGAAGGAGTAAACCCAGGAATTAGGGCAACTAGATTTCTTGTATTTTGTAAAGACCTTCAAATGACACATCATATCACATTACTGCCTTAATGACTACATGTATCAGGAATTTCTTATGAGGCTGACTTCAGCAAAATTATAAACTCTTGGAAACCAAGAAAGTGTTGAAAAATTAGGAAATTACTTAGGATGAGAGACCAAAGATTAAAAAAAAAATAATACTTATTATGGAGGGATGTGATTACAAAGCAAAGCTACAAAAATCCTTTTAGATTAGATGCTCTCTGTGGGTTACTAGTGTCTGTCTGTTTATCTAACATTCATTCTCTTTTGTCCACTTCAGTGTTGTGTTGAGGTTTGTTTTTCTTATTGTACTCTCACGATGATTATTTACTGAAGGTGTGTTTTACTATAAATATTGCTCCTTTATCTTTACTGCTTTTAAAGGCATGCTTTAATGATCAGAATCACAGTGCTGGACTCCCTTTGTGCTTCTTGAGAATTTTTATTCTTGTTGCTTGTCTCTGCCAGATATTCTCTGGAATTGATATCCATACCTGTTAAAAGTCTTTTAGCAGAATACTTTCGTATACTACAGCCACACTTTTGTTTTGTTCATCTGTGTATTTGTACAGAAGGGAATTGAGTTAGTCTGGCATTAGCCACTTTTGCTCAAAGAATCCAATACTCTTGAGTCAAAAGTTTAAAATTCAGGCCTGATCCACAGCCCAGCTGAGTTTTCCTACTGGCCATGGTACTGCCTGTATAAGGCTCGATGAGGCATTTTTTATTGTAATTGATTTCAATCTTTTTCAGCCAAAAAAAGGAACTTAATTGTTTTTGTAAAGAAATTTTACCTTATTGATTTGAGTCTGTAAACTGTATCTGCAGGAAACTGATATTCTACAAATCTCTATGATTAAGCTGGGGAGCTGGAGGTAAGAGCTACTCTGTAGTTAAAAATGCCAGCCTCTGATACAGTGCTATGAAACATCAGAGGCTAGTGATTAATATCTCCCATCCTGTGATAATACTGATTACATTAGCAAATTCCTTTATTCATTAAATGTTTCTATTTATTTTCTTTACCCAAGCCCAAATGTGAATGTAGCCTGAATTCTCATGTAGTCATGTAATCTTTGTACTTGTTGCAGTCAGGTTTTTTCAGGAAACGGTACATGTCCTTGCTGTCCTGTCTCTTTGTTGCCATATGATATCACTTCTGTTTGTTATTTAATATTTGTACTTAGTACACATAAGATATGTCTATTTCAGCAAATACCGCAGCCTGTACAAACAGATTTGTGTAGCAAAAAGGTTGGAACAGAGAACCCCAAATCCGTGGTGTAAGTATTTCAAGGGGGTTTACTTTGCACTGGTTCAAAACCCAGTCCGCAACTGCTCTTTAGTGACTGGAACATATCAGATGAAGCTCTGGAGGAATTATTCTAGTTCAGTTTGATTTAAAAAAATTCCAGTTTGTGCTAAAACCACCTTGTGATATGAACTGAAGCAAGGACAGTTGATAGAGGTCCTTCAAAATGCCCTTCTGAATGCTGAGCAATAATGTAGATGCCCACAGATAACCGAGGTGGGCAGAGCTTTTTGTAAATCAGATGCACAGAGGTTTTGCCCAATTTTCACATGGTACATTATCATTTTTACTTTGGTAGATTTGGTAGTGGTTTGATAAAGACTTTAGTGTGCCAAGGGTCTTCTGCCGCCATTTCCTAATGAAATAGAAGAGGTTCAGTTCATTGGGATTAGGTATAGCGCTATTTGGTAGGACAGCAAACATAAAGGTGTTGCAGCACCATTTCCTCAGCGTACTTAGTTCCTATAAAACCAGGTTTAATATAAATATATATTTGTATTTCTGATATAAGTTATCAAAGCTCTTCTATTTCAAATAAGCAGAATGATTTACAGTATCTGATGACCTGATTGGTAGTTTCAAAATATGCTGCTGTGCACAGCACGGTATCTCTTCCAGGCACATATGCGGTTTCCTGCTGAGGAAACCATAATGAAAAGAAGATCCCTTATCTTGTGGTATGGATTGCGTAGATTCAGTGTTACTGCTTACTTCATTGAAATAGTAATTCATCAAACTGACTGGAAACAACAGGTTTTACAGCAACCTCAAGGAATGTGGAGTGACAGGTTGTATCTTAGATACGTTGCTCTGACTTTAGTGTGTATGAGAAATCTAGAGATTCCTATGTGGAGTTCCTGAAAGAGATCTTCCTGTGGTGAAATTTGGCTATTAGAGTATACAAAAAGATACAATGCGGGCAAATATATAACAGCAGGTACTTAATTTAGCCCCCTGAAATCCTGTGAACAAACCATTTCCTATCCTCTGGCCAGGCTACTAAATGAGGCATGCTCGGTAATTACTGAATTATCCATTCCAGCAGGGGGAAAGCGACATGGGTGCTAGGCTTTTGTTATTTTACATTCACCCCCATTAGTGTTACTTGCTACACCTAATAGGCTGATAAATGGGGTATTGCTACTGTCAGTGACTAAATGGCACTTAATATTCCATTTTGAAGTTCAGGAAATCAGAATTAGGAGGAGAGGCTTTTGATGGCCATTTGCTCAGTGACACAGACTTATAATCAAGGAAATTGATGTTGAAGGTTCAGTTACATGGATTTTACCACAAAATGGAGCTGTAAAATGGTGCAGTGGATGCAATGGAATTCAGCAATATGCCTCTTCACCTCATTAGGATTACTTCCAAAAATAGTGTTAAAAATTAGAAGTAGACCCAGTCTCTCATTCCTGTAACATTACTTCAGTGTAAGTAATGAAAAAAAGAGGGTTTGGAGCAGAGTACTGTATATTATTGCAGAATATAGCAGGCCACTGAAGAAGGTTTAAGGTGGCAATTTCTGCTTTATGGTGAGCAAAGTCTGTGAGTAGGCACCTTTCCTCAGGACAGGGAGAGGATAACATCTTAAAACATTCATGCCAATAGCTTCCATGGATTCACCCTGGGACAGCTAATCTGCACTTGTTAAAGCAGATAGGCATTTGATAAATCCTTTGTAAATTAGCAATTGTTATCCCGAAGTACACTTTTCTCAAGAATCAGCAAAAGTCTGGACAGTTTTCACTCTGAAGAAAAGGGATTCAGATCCAGATAGGCAGAGCTTACACAGCTGGATCTGGATGCAAGTCTGGGGTTTAAACATTTCAATTTTTCAGAGTTGTTTGTATTTGTACAGCTGGTTCTGATCTTTTCTGATTCTCCCACATAGAAAGATATTGTCCATTGATTCATGAGGAAAAGGTGATGCAGCAAGCAGCCTAACTGTAGACAGAGAGTGGCCAGTAATGTATATGCTGAGCTCTTATAGTCTGAGAGAAGTAGCTTGGCCTCTGCTGAGTCACTGAAGTCCTCCTCTTGGGCTGTGACCTCTTTTTGGACCCAGACACCATCACAGGATTAGGTGGATTCAGAATCTTCATGTCTTCCCTGCCATTGTACCTCTCTCTTGGTCTGAATTTCAACAGTGTTTTCAGAGCTACCTTCTTCGCTGTCCCTACCATCTGGAATAGCTTCACTGTGGCGCTCTGCCTCATTGACTCTCTTCTTCATTTCAAATCTCAGTTGACCATTTATCTTTTCTACCTTGCCAATTTCTTTTAATTTCCCTGTCCATCTGCTTGGTCTATTTAACTCTGTGAAAGCTTTGAGATTACGTGTTTTATAGTAGATGCATGAGAAAATGGTGCTGTATTATATATGAACAACTTAGCCAGATTGAGCAAGCGTGCTGTTAGCATGAGCTGAAAAATCCTATGTCTCCCTGATGTGCTCAGAGTTACAGTTCACAAAGTTAGAGGGGGATGTTGGGATTGCATTGACAGCCAAAAGAATATACTGACTTTCCTAGAGCTGCAGCAACTAGAGCAGATGGTATTTTTCCCCACTCCACATCACTCTCTGTCCTTTCCTTACTCATGCCCCATTGTTCATTTTTCACACCTCTCTGTCAGTTTGGTTTGGATTCAACACCCAGTGAAGTCAGCAGAGAATCTCCCACTGACTTTATTTGGCTTTGCATCATGCTTCCTTTCCTCCCTTCATCTATGCCTGAACCCAAATCCCTGCTTGACCTCTCGACAGTTTGGATCCTGTCTGTGCATCATCTCTCTTTTCACTTCCTGTACTTTGCCAAGAGCCTCAGCAGAGCAGTGATGGGGAAAGCTGTGAGGAATAGATACTGCTCGGGTCAGTAGCTGGAAAGAAAGCCTGTGAAAAATTTTCAGTTTGGATTACTCTGGAACAACATTTTCTCTAGCTTTTTCCTCACTGAACCAAAAAGAAAACAGGAACATGTTCTTGAGTTAAATATTATGGGAATGAAATTGAAATGTTTTGTTTTAGTTTGGGTTTTATATTTAAGTAAAATGAAAAATCATGTCAAAACAGAAATCAAAACCCTGCGTTTTGAAAATGTCATAGTGAAACAGTTTGCCTTTTGTGAAATAATGCAGACAGTTTTCCATAAATGATTTTTCCCCCCAGTTCAGTGGTAAGATTTATTAACACCAAAATGTATTTTTTCTTTTATGGTGAACCAATTAGTTATTGGATGCTATTCCTCTCATTGTTTTTCTCTGTATTTCAAAGCACCTCTTTCTTGCTGAGATTCTTCCCAATCTCCTGTTTCTTTCGTAGGCTTACAAATGGAAAATAGAGGGAGAGTAAAATTAAAAAAAAAAAAAGAAAGAAAAAAGACAGAGTTATTGTGGCTTTACCGCTGGCTTTTTTTTTTTTTTTTTTTTAAATCATTTTAATTTAAATTTAATATTTTAATCATGGAGTAATTGTTCCTGCATTCTCCAATTAATGCTGCCTTCAACTCCATTAAGCTTGAGAACGCCATCTTATGATCTCCTGTACAGTGTCTCACTTCAGTAATGGCTTTGAGTAAAGTTTATATGATTTTCTCCCATAACAAGAAAGTCACAGGTTTCACTCTTTTTCCAACTCTTCAATTCCTAAGAACAAAATTATCATCCCAAGAAAGTCAAACAAAAATTTATGTCAACTTCATGTAATCAGAATGGCTCCTTTTATACCTAACAACCTCTGTGTTACCTGGCACTTGAGTTACTCCAGAAAAAAATCTTCTTCTTACACTAAAGTTATGGTTGTCATAAGCAGTACCTCAGAAGCAACTCTCTGCACTTTCCTGGACCTGGGAAATATGTCTTAATTGACATCCCTAGGAGTTGTGATATTTCTCAGCAACTTGCAGGATTTAGCCCTAATAGTATTTACAGTAATTAAGCACACTAATTAAATAACAAAACAACTAATGACATTGATTCAATGCCAAATAAATGACTCAAATAAATGCTTAATTAAAGATGCTAATAAAATCCCCCTCAGCCCTTTACAGTCCACTCCCTAGGGCTAAAGATGACTTTCTACCTCAGAAATCTTTACAGCCCTTTACAAGCCCAGTCTCTAGGGTTACTCTCTTTTTTAACCTCTGGATTAAATGCTTGTTAGCTAAGCACTGTATAAGCCCATTTAAAGCACCATCAAAATAATTAAGTTGGATCCAGAATGCTCTGTGTCCTCCTTATATGATACACCATGACATTCCCATCTGCATGCAGGTTCCCATTCACTAGGGTACACGAGGTTGTGTCTAATTTTGAGCATCTGGGCAGGAGGACGGATGTCTGACCATCAGATGTCCTTAAGCCAGTGGGACAAATCATATGCTAAAATTTGGTCTGAGTACCCGGATGAATTGAAGCTAGTGCAGAGAAGAGGGTAGCCATAATGCAGTCCGGTTTAAGTAAAGCCAAGACAGTTGTTTTGTAATACATTATTGATGTTGTTAAGCTTTCTTATTTATCACCTAAGTTGAATCCAGCATTAAAAATATTTTTCTTTTTTAATAAAGGTATTGGAGAATGAAGCTGCCATAAAAAAATGGCTATTAAGCAGCACTCAAAGAGGAGAGAGTTCTTTAAGTTACTATTCAATATTGCTTTCATGTGCCAGGAATCTCTCTCTCACCCTGGCAGATAGCCTCATTAGATATTTCTTTCCTTATCTGTGTGTATAGCTTTTACATTTTGTGTCAATAATGATAAACCAAATGCTTATAAAAGTAGAAAATGAAGAGTAATTTCCCAGCCTTTCATAGGAGGTTTGCAGAAGACGGTTCAAGCAGACAGAATTCTGTGATCACCAGGTACAAAATATATAGCGCATGGCAGCCCTTTTCACTTTTATCTGTAACGTTTTATGTTGGGATTGTTGTCTTTGGGGCTGTAGCAGATGGTTGATCTCAAAGTTTCCCTTTTTCCCTCTGATGTGTTACATAATTTCACATTATCTCATCTAACAAGTCAGTGTGATTTGGAATAACACTGTATGTGTTTGACTTCAGAAGAAGCTCTGAGCCCAGCTTGGGTATCTCTTATCAGCTTTGGTATTACCCAGCTCTAAAACTGGGGCAGATGGAAGTAAATGGGGTGTCAGTGAAAAAGAAAGAATTTCTTATGCTTACATAAGCCACCTCTACCTCTGTGCTGTTTGCTTATAAAAGAATGCAGGTTGTGCAGCCTGTGAAGAAATTATTACACTGAGCTGAGTGATTTAATTTGGATTCTGTTGGAAATATTAGCAACATATATCCTATACGCCACCTTTACTTGTGGGAGAGGGCAAGGAGTGGAAGTAGAGAAGGAGCTAATTCACACAAAGGTGCTTCTTGCAGTGTGCCAGATTACCTGTTGGATATCCAAGTACTTGCAAATACTCCAGATAACTTGCATTTATCCCTCTGAAACCCAGGAGAAAATGCTTGCATAGCTGGCAAGTTAGAAGTATGAAAGCAAATGAATGTGAAAGAAGCTTAAGAAACAAAGCCCCAAAACAAAACACAAAACCCCAAGTGTGAACAGAATTAGAATTAACAGCCTTAACCAGAACAGAGCTGCTTTAACCACTCTAATCTTTCTAAACTGCAGTGCTCTACATCCTCCAGTTATGTCTACACGCTGCTTTCCACCAAGAATAAAGGAAAAAATCCAATCCTTCAGGCACTGGTATTTCAAATGATTCATCACATCATCAAACATGTACTACAGTGTCAAATCAGTATTATGCTGAGTCATGTTCTGACCCATCAAAGATTGTTCTTTTTCCTTTTTCTTGTTTGCTCCTGGCCTTTAAAATATCCGTCTCATCAACATCATGGTAGGGGCTTGTGCCTGGGCCTGGCAACCATAGAATGGTTTGGGTTGGAAAGGACATTAAGATCATCTAGTTTCATCCCCCGTACCATGAGCAGGGGCGCCTCACACTAGATCATGTTGCCCAAGGGTCTGTCAAATTTGAACACTGCCAGGGATGGACCATTTACCACTTCTTTGGGCAGCCTGTTCCAGTGCCTCACCACCCTCACAGTAAAGAACTTCTTCCTTATATCTAACCTGAACTTCCCCTGTTGAAGTTTAAACCCATCACTACAGTTCCTGATGAAGAGTCCCTCCCCAGCATCCCTGTAGGCCCCTTTCAGATATTGGAAGGTTGCTCTGAGGTCTCCATGCAACTTCTCTTCTTGAGGCTGAACAGCCACAACTTTCTCAGCCTGTATTCGTAAGTGAGGTGCTCCAGCCCCCTGACCATCCTCGTGGCCTCCTCTGGACTTGCTTCAACAGCTCCATGTCCTTCTCATGTTGAAGATACTAGAATTGCACACAGTTCTCCAAGTGGGGTCTCACAGGAGCAGAGTAGAGGGGCAGGATCACAAGCAACCACCAGTTGATATTGAAGTTCTAGCATGTCTGGTACGGCAAGACTCAATGGTGGTGTGACTTCATTCAGGCCATGATAGTCTACTGTTAGTCTCCACTCTCCGTTAGACTTTCATGCTGGCCATATGGGGCTATTAAAGGGTGAGCGGGTCCTACTAGTCACTTCTTGGCTCTCCAGTCTACGGATCAGCTTATGGATGGGAATCAGAGAGTCTTGATTGGTGCGATATTGCCACCGGTGCACTGTTGTGGTCACAATTGGCACTTGTTCTTCAACCTTCAGCAACCTCACAACAGAAGGATCCTCTGAGAGACCAGGCAAGGTGGACAGCTGCTCAATTTCCTCTGTCTCCAAAGCAGCAATAACAAAAGCTCATCGGTACCCTTTTGGGTCTTTGAAGTACCCTCTCCTGAGGTAGTCTGTGCCAAGGATGTATGGAGCCTCTGGACCAGTCACAATGGGGTGCTTTTGCCATTTCCTCCCAGTCAGGCTGATTTCAGCCTCCAGTACAGTCAACTCTTGGGATCCTCCTGTCACTCCAGAAATATAAATGGGTTTCACCCATTGAGTAGCTGCTGTACTTGTTGCTGGGGTTGGTGTAGCTGCTGTGCTTGGAGCTGGAATAGCTGCACTGTCCATTGCAATTGGAGTTTGAGTAGCTACTGTAATTGTTGCTGGGGTTGGTGTAGCTGCTGTGCTTGGAGTTGGAGTAGCTGCATTATCTGTTGTAGTCAGAGTTTGAGTATCTGGTGTACTTGTCACTAGGGCTGGTGTAGCTGCTGTATTTGTAGTTGGGGTAGCTGCTGTATTTGGAGTTAGAGTAGCAGCATTGTTGGTTGCTTTGCCATCAGATCCAGAGACATTTTTGTCCCTTTGAAGGTGCTGGACGGCATTGAACAGGGCTCTGTAAGGATAGGCCAAGCCCCAGCATGTTGCCATGATTTGTCCCTCTCTGGTATGACCAGGATGACAACACACTTCATTTAAATGTTTTACTAATTTTTCTGGATTTTGCACTTGTTCAGTGGTGAAATTCCAAAGCACTGGAGGGGCTCACTGGGCTAGATACTTGCCCATACTATCCCACACACCCTGCCACTCATGGCTGTCCAGTCTCGGGGGAAACTTCTTAGTCCTCATATATTGTCATCTAACCCTAGACAAGGCCCAAACCCGACTCTGCTTAACTTTCAAGATCAGACGAAATGGTCATGGGTAAAACACTCTGTATGCGTGCCAACATGGTGATCCCCATCACAATCAGCAGGCAGATCTCAAGGGTACCCAAAGGCCCTTCAAAACCTTGAGAACTCTCAAATAATGATGTAAACAGTCTGGTAGGGGGGCTGTGAAGGTAAGGTAATATCTCCTTCACAGATTGACCACCTGAGGAGGGGAAAAAAGATGTGTAATTGCTAAACACTTCTATTATATACCTCCCAAATTATAGAGGTGGTGACCACACTGGGAACGCAAGCCAGATCAGTTTAATGATCAATGAGTCTATTGTATTACAAGTCATTACCATAAAGTACAATGAAACAAGAACCTTAGCCCAAGGCCCCCAGCTGATGAACACTAACACAACAAATACCAGCTGTAAGAAATATACAACATGCTGAAACTCCAAGATCAAAAGCAACAACTTTGAGAGCCAATAAATCAGCATTGTGACAAGTGACTATTGATCCAAAACAATGAATGCTTATCACAAACACGATCAGACACACTCTGATCAGATCTGTCGTTATCTCAACCGTTCGTGCTTCACACTGGGCACCAAAAAGAACTGTCATAGTTTAAGCCCAGTCAGCAGCCCAGAACCATGCAGCCACTCACTCACTCCCCTACCTTCCTCCCCCCATTCCCAGAGGGATGGGGAGGAGAATTGAAAGAATGTAACTCCCACGGGCTGGGATAAGAACAGTCCAGTAACTAAGGTATAACACAAAACCACTACTGCTACCACCAATAATAATAATGATAAGGGAAATAACAACTGCTCACCCCCCGCCGACTGATACCCAACCTGACCAGTGCAGTGATCTAGCCCTTCTGGGTAACTGCCCCCAATTTATATAGTGGGCATGACGTGCTGTGCTATGGAATACCTCTTTGGCTAGTTTGGGTCAGGTGTCCTGTCTCTGCTTCCTCCCGGCTTCCCCTTCTCCCTGACAGAGCATGAGATTCAGAAAGTCCTTGATCAGACTAAACATTACTGAGCAGCAACTACAAACATTGGTGTTATCAGCACTGTTACCAGGCTGAAAGTCAAAACCACAGCACTGCACCAGCTACTAAGAAGTAGAAAAATGACTGCTACTGCTGAACCCAGGACACTGCCCTCTTGCCAGGACAGACCAGCACAGGCTGTAGTGCGAGGAGAGGCTGGGAAGATCGTCAGCCCTTCCTGTGGCAAAGCCCTGCAGCCAGCAAAACTATGTATTCTTTTCCCTTCAGTTCTCTGCCAATGCTTGGGTTCCCAGGCCAGACCTGCACCTCCCAAGAATGGAGACAGGGCCACAGAGACCGTCCTTGCAGCCACCACCACCTTTGCGGCCACTGGGACTTCTCTGCTAAAGCGGCTGCAAGACTATGAGGTGAGAGGGGCAGCAGAAGCAGGGGGTACTCAAGTGCTACCCTCGATGCTCCTGGCTTCTCTAGGTGCCACAGCAGAGGGGCATCTCACCTGGTGGCACCTCTGCCCTCTGGATGCTTCGTCCCCAGGTGCCAATCCTGCTGCTCAGGCTGCACTAATGCCACTGCTCCCTGCTCCTTTCCCCAGGTGCTGGCAGTGCTCTGCTGGGCAAGGCGAAGGCTCTGCCATAAATGCCAGCATCTTTCCAGTGCCTTTGCCCAAGTGCCCAAGGCCCCTCCTTAGCTGTGGTTTGGGAAGTGGCCCAGCCTTGTGGCTTCTGCCTGTGCGAGGGCCAGTGCTGTGCCCCAAGGTGCATGGTCTCATTCCCATGCCTTCCCTTTGTCATGGTCCCTTTGCATCTCTCAAATGTGCAGGACAATGTACTCTGTGATTTAAAATTGATTGAATAAGCTTTCAGTCCATAACTCTTACTATGGGGCACCTATGAGCAAAAAAAGGATTGATTACTGGGCCAGCAGAGAGAATGTTCCTCCTGCCCCCTCCTGTGTCACAGTGGAGTCCATCTCCCTCTCTGGCTCCCTGCTGGTCTCAGAGGCACCATGGAGGATCTTGCTGTTCCTGTGGCTGTCCTGACCAATGCCTGCAGCCCATACCTTCTGCCCATGTTGCTTAGATGGTTTGAGAGGCAGCAGGTGTCTCTTATGGCTCTCTGGCCATGGGGGCAAAGCAAATGCCATCACTGCACTTTGTGGTCTGTCCCCAGGGTGACCAATTGGAGACATACCGGGAGCTGCAGCGCGTCTTGCAGGGAGAAGACGGCGGGTTGACAAGTGGTGTCGTGAACTGCCTGATAGCAGAGGCATCCAGAGACGTGCAAGCAGCCCAGGTGAGCTTGTTCTCTTTCAAGATCACCAAAGCAACCTGCGTTGGCCCCTGGATTTTGGGGAAATACAGAGTGGCACAGAGATGTTCCTCGATTGTTCAGGCCTATCAGAGGTCCTAAAGGAGAGGCTCTGGGAACTCAGACATCCAGGGAATTTTGAGTGGGGGCACAGGCAGCTGTGCAGAGGCTTGGGGCTGTGTCTGGCTGACTGAGAGCTGGGCTCAAGATCAAGGTTATTTCTCCTGCCTTGAGGAAGAGCCATGGGAACCCGCCAGCCTCCCAAAGAGGCCCCAGTAGGGTCCTGAGTGTGGGACCTTTTTATCCTGGCATCTCCATGCGGAGGTAGAAGGGGCAATGGCACAGGGAAAAGCTTCTCTTGTCTGGTCAGGGAGTTGCTGCCCACCCGAGAGTTCAAGAGGCGGCAGCCGCCTGTTTCAGAGCACAGCTGCCATAAGCAGTCTCGCAGAGGAGACGAGGTCATTGTCCTGCCCAAGAGCCTGTCTATTTCTTGGGAGTGTCTGACCTATGCTGCTTTTACAGGATGTGACAGATGATGTGAAGACGGCCGCTAGTGATGTTCTGGTGGCTCTGGCACGCTTCCACTTCCAGTTTGTCACGTCGGAGTTCCAGAGCCACCTGAAGGCCACAGGAAAGGTCCCTGATGAGACTGTGCTCCTCACCATGGGCAAAATGGCCCACAGCTACGGTATGGCGCTCTGAGGCTCCTGGTTTGAGTAGGAGCCTGTTCAGAAAGAAGGGATCCTCCCCCTCCCTAACTGCTCTGTATAAAACCAGGGTGGCTGTGGCACTGCTGGGCCTCCCTGGTCCGTGCCAGGGCCAGCTAGCAGCTCTGTCTTACCAGCCCAATCCCAGCTGCCAAAGGGTAGGAACCTGATGAGACAAACCCACGGGTTCTCTGCCCCCCACTGTCTTTCCCATTTCCTCAGAGGGCATCCCTGTGTCCCACTGGGAGAGGACAGCCCTCCCCATAGCCTCTGCCATGTCCTGCATGGCTGAACAGCCCCAGCCCTGATGAGGTGGATGGAGCCCAGACTTCCGTGTCTCTCACTGAGGCTCTCAGTCCCTCTGCCCCTGACTTCTCTGCAGCCCTGTGGTGCATCCCCTTTGTGGGAATGACGATGCTCGCCCTGTGCACCATGCTGAGCCAGGTGGGCAGTGGCTGGATCCTGCACGCCATCTGCAGTGCTGAGTCTAAGCTCTTTGGCCGGGATCCCTGGGGCAGTGGCTGGAGTGGCCTTGGATGCCTCCATTCAGAGGGAAAATGGTGGGTCTCAGCCCGCAGTGAGGTCAGGCCTTGGTGATCCCAAACTTCTGGGAGTGTGTAGCGGGGAATGTGGGAAGCATGGGAGGTTTAGCAGGCAGGAAACGGTAGCACTGCACAGAGGAACTCCTGGGTCCCTTTCCATTGCTTTTATTCCCCTGCTTTCCTCTGGGATTAAAAGCCCTGCCCTGAAAATGTGAGTCAGGAAAGTATGGGGAAGGGAAAAGAAGGCGCTGCAGTGAGAAATGCTGGAGAGGAAGGGGCAATTGAGGAAGAGAAAGTGCAATGTGGAGGAGGAGAGAAACAGTGTGGTGTTTGAATCTAGTCTCAGCACCTCAAGAGCAGAGATTCCCCTCAGATCCACACCTGTGCCTGGGATGAGGCCTGCCAAGCTTGGGATTGTCCTGAAAGCAGGCTTGGGCGAGGGAGCAATGTTCCTTCCATGCTGCAGACTCTTACATGCTCCTTTGTCTTTTCTCCTGGCGCAGTTGTGGAGGAATGGTCGAAAGGGGTCAATACATACTTGTGCAACCAGGAGCAGTGCCCTTTCCCTCGCAAGGGGGTAGTAGCACATTTCTGTGGAGCTATTTGCCCCATCTTTCACTATGCAGCAGTAAATTGGCTGGGCTTCAAAGAGGAAGAGGTGAGAAGTGCTGCTTCCCACTCATGGGGCTGCAGTGGGGATGTCCACATTTGTGGCTCTGTCTATGCCCAGTGGGGTGTGAGCAGAGGGGCAAAGGGAGGGGGGATGATTGACTAGAAGCAGCCTTGTTCTGGGTCCTCTCTGCAGAGAGGGCTGGGGTACCAGCGTGGGGAAAATCTCTCTGTGTCCTCTGTAGTGAGGGAAAGCCAGCTGGAATGGCAGATGGTGTCCAGTGTGTGCTGAACACTAGGCAGACCTTCAGCCCTCCAAGCAGAGCATTTCCCTTTCCTCTTCAGGACAGTCAGGCAGTGCTTGGGGTGGTGGCTGCCATGGCAGAGGCCCTGATGCATGAGGAGCAGCACCGGGAGTGCTCCTGGGAGCTGGTTCTCTGGCTCCTGCAACACTTACCAGGAGGCTCCAGACACCTCCGTCGTCACCAAGGTGAGGTTTTCACAGGGCTGCTAGAGTGTGTCTGTGCAAGTGCCACAAGGTACAGGGGAGCTGTGGGGTGCCAGGAGGAGCAAAGAAGCCCTTGGAGGAGGAATAGGGGGAGCAGAGGAGGCCTGAGGCATCACAGGCTCTTAGGGTAAGAAAAGAGTAACCCAGGGGAGTCCAGGAAGGAAGCAGGAGTCCCTGGGGCTCATATGCTCAGGAAGGGAGGCATTGCCACCTCCCCTGGGGCAATGTGTGCGGGAAGAGCTTTGCCCTAATGCCCAGGGCCATGTCCAGTGGCAGATGAGTTCTGATGACTGGGAGGTGCCAGGAAACCAAGTTGTCATCACTGGGGTTTTCAGAGGAAAGAGGCCTTCCCAATGCTACTCTGAGGGGAGAGCAAGCAAGAAGCCCCATGCAGGACAGTTTGGTTTTTTCCCTCAGAGCTCATTTTAGGGACTACCCTTTAGCTCAAATGAGCGGGGTTTCTCCTTTCCCAAGTGCCTTAAGGTGGCTTTAGCCTTGTTTTCCTCCGCTGTTCTCTTGTAGAGCCTCAGCTATGTCCTGAAGATGCTGGAGGAACTTCAGATCCCACTCACACAAGACATGGCTCTTGCCATCAGCGCTGCTGTGCACAATCATGTAGAGGCAGCCTGTGTCCTATCATTGGCCTGGGGCCTGCACATGTGATTACCATGGAGGGGACACACCTGCCAGTGTTCAGAGCAGGGAGCAGGGGAGGGCATCCATTTGCTGGGACATTCTTACAGGCCTGGAGCACTCCCGAATTTGTGATCCAGGTGCACCTTAAGGCTGCAGGAGGCCTGACCCTGGCTTTCTGGAATGGGCTCCAGGGGCAGCCCAGCTCTCAGAGCAATTTCGCTCTTGGCCAAGTGCAGAAGAACTCTGAACCACTGGCACTCTCAGGGCAGCCTTTCAACACTGCTGAGTTTCATCACCTGGGCAGCCTGGGCTGCTGCACACCTCTGTGCATGCCTGGAGCCACCATGGGTTGGCCTGGGTTTTGGCTGTGGGTCCTGAGCCCCCAGTGCCCAGGGGAAGGCATGTGGAGAGTATAGTTTCTTTTCAGCCCCTCTCAATATGTTTTGACTTTCTCTTAAGTGGACCTTGTTCCCACAGCTCTCTTATGTGACCAAAGAATCTGGCCTGGCTCAGAGGAAGGTGCTGTCCCGCTGCATCATGCTGCAGGGTAATGAAAGGAGACTGCACAATGCCCCACTGTGCCAGGCAGCTCTCTCCCTGTCCTTCGTCACTGGGGCAGCTCCTGCTAATGCAGAATGCGGTTTGTTCCCCGCAGCACGAATTTGGCCTGAGAAGACAGTCATGTTTCTGCGCTCCCAGCTGAGCGGTGGGAACGAGGCCAGTCACATGGCAGCCCTGGGCATGCTGGTAGTGCTGTAGCACTCTGACGGTCAGTGCCACAGACCAGGGACACAAAGCAGGGGCTGGGGCTGGGGCTGCTGGGCTGAATGCAGGGATGGGCTGAAAATGATGCATGTATGTCGCGGAATGGGCTCAATCGGAGATCAATGTGATCAGATAAAAGCCATTTATTCTAGAAAACTAAGTCTTTATATACTATTGCTTAAATTTGCTTACAATGGCACAAGTTACAATGGTTACTTGGCACATTGTGATTGGATACATATCTTTAAGGCCCTTAACAACTAACATATAATTGGTTAAGCACAGGTGTGAGAACCTGACCTTCAAATATTGCCCAAAGTCCACAGTTTAGCAACTCAGTAAATTCCAGATCCTTCTTATCTTGCTGGGATTGTTACTCCCAGTGCCTCACTCCCATCCTCCTTCACCTTTAGTTGTTCCTTGGTTCATGTCGAACTTCACATAGGCACTTGCTGATTTGGATATGTGGCCGCTCTTTGCCAGAAAATCATCCACACACGTGCACCCAAAAGAAGCTGCAAAAAGAGGTCCTGCAGCTGAGCTGATGGCCCGCTACAGGGCTCAAGCTCTCTGCCAGCAGCTAGAAGTGGTGGCACACGAGGAACGATGCTTCAAGCTCAGTAATGCGGGCAGGCTGATGGGCAGGAGCTCTTATAATCATGCTTTTTCTGTCATCATCTGTGTTTCCATAGCTTTCAGTGCCTATAAAATAGCTGTGACTCGCGAAGCAGAGTTGTTCCGGCTCTGCACATGCCTCATGTGACATCAGTCAGGCGCTGCTTTTCTGTCTCACTGCTGTGCAAAAAGCTTGGAAGCTTTGAGGGATCCCTTTTGCCATGGGGGCTCTGCCTCAATGCACACCTCTGCATATCTCTTCCAGCCCTTGTGATGAGACAGAAGCTGACCCAGGTGCTGGAGGACGTGAAGTTGATGTGCAAGGGCAAAGCTTGGGTGCCTTGGGAAGCAATAGTGAGTACCTAGCGGATGGGTGGTGGCCTCTCTCTGGGGAGAGCTGGCAGAGTGGAGCAGGGAGATCACTGTGCTCTGTGGGGCAAATGCCCATCCAGCCTGGTGCTAAAGCCCAGACCTGGTGCCAGGATAGAAAGCTTCTGGCTTTCGTTTATCTGCCTCGTCATCTCTCCACAAGCCACAGAGAATGCCCCCAAGCAAATGGTCTGGTTTTTGAACAGGAGGGTCATAACCACACTCTCCTGTGGCAGGTGCGGAGGGCAGTTCTGGAGTTCATCAGGGAGCTGCTCCGCACTGAATTGCAGAACTGCTGGATATGGGATATGATGGGGTACATCTTCACCTCATTCAGCCAGACCTCAGGCAGACTGGTAAGAGCTGAGCAGAACACCCAGGGCTTTGACCACTGCCTGGACAGTTCGGAAACCTCCTGCAGGGTTCTTGGCCATGGAGAGCTCCACACTGCAGGGCCATGGGCACTGCCACTGCCATTGCAGTGGCCTCCAAATGGCCGTTCCTCATAGGTGCCTCTGCTGATGTTGGTGGAGATGCCACCCAGGAGTTGTGGGCCTGTGTGTACACCCCAGAGGCACCTTCAGCAAAGCCGCTTTGTGAAGGGAGGGACTTGTTGGGACAGCACACTCTCTATGGTTAAATGGTGGAATCAGCCTGGTTTCCCCAGAGCCCCAGATGGTCTCTTGGCTTCATGTGAGCTCCTGTAGCTGTGTCCTGAGATGGTGCTGATGCAGGGTGTCTGTGGCTGAGGGGTAATGTCCCTCCCACAGTGCCCTTGGGGATCCGTGGGGGTGACGGGGCAGTCTCTGCCCAGGCCTGGCAGAAGACCCTATCCCCAGGGGAGGTAGAAGGGTTGTCCTGTGTCCCTGTCCACTGCCAATGCTGCAATTGTCTCTCTGAGCCTTGCAGGACTGGATAAAGAGGGAGTTTTGGGACTCTGTGCTCTATGGAGTGTTTCAGGCTCTTGGGAAGTTGAGGTGAGGTCTGTTCCCCAGGCTCTGGGGACTCCCGGTGTGCCACATCTCAGGTGAAGCAGCAGCCCCCATGGCCTTGAGCACAGGGCCAGGAGCTCTGGCTGTGGCTGAGAAGTGGGAGGATGTTCCTCATGTCAGGTATCTCCCAGAGAAAGGAAGCCCCAGGGGTTCCCTAACCTGGTGGGGGTTTGCCTGCTGCCTGGGACGAGGAAAGCGTTCTGAAGCTGAAGGCAGTGTTTGCTGGCATGGATTTGGCTTGTTGGATTTGGGATCTTCCACTGGGAGGAACCCAGCTGTGATTTAAGCTGGTCTAGAGAGGGCCAGTGAATTCCTTTTCTGTTTTTCTTTTTCCTCTGGCCAGCAAGCTGAGGCCACCTCTGAGAAGGGAGGGGAATCAAAACGTGCTGGCAGTGTGCTGCCAGGCTGTCGTGTCCTGCCCTTCTGAGGAGCAGATGAAGAAGGGAAACAGAATCACAAGGGCAGCTCTGAACACGCAGGTGCTCACCAGCCACTCCTTCTCCACCTCTGAGTCAGGAGCCCACCTCAGCACACCCTGGCAGTGCATGGGGGTGCTGCAGAACCTCAGCTCTCCTTTCCTGCTCTTAGCTTCTGCACAGGAGGGACATGCAAGATTTCAACCATCTCATAGAAACCCTTCTGGAGACACAGGCAGCTTTGCCTGCTTTGATGATGTGGTCCATGTGAGTAGCCCTGGGGCAAGAGGGAGAGGGTCGCCATGGCAGAGAATCAAGTCCTTAGCTGGTGACAGTAGGTAGATACCTTCCGACAGGGAACTGGGGCTTTGGCTCCTTGCTCTGAGGCTTAGGGGGCTTATCCAGGGGACAGGAGTGCCCGATCACTGCAGCCTCAGGACAGGCAGAGAAGTGGGCACTGACAGAGGGAAACCCAAGAGCCAGCCCTGAGCAGGGCAAGCGCAGCACTGGGGATGGTCAGAGCGGAGAGACACCGGCAGGGAAGCAACAACGTGGCAGAGGCAGCTGTAGGGATTGAGGTGGTGGAGGCTGCAGTACCAAGAGCTTAGTGGGGCCAGGGCTAAGACGAGACAGGGCCAGAGAGGGAGGTAGAGGGGGAGAATCTTGGGGAGAGAAAGATGCCTGTTGCAAGAGCGATGATCCCACTCCAGGTTCTGAAGGGCCGACTCACCTCTGCCGTGGAATGAAAGTGGGAGAGCCCAGAGGGTTTGCGCCCACTTGCTGGATGTTTGCAAGGACCAACCTGAATTCAGGGTGAATAGGGACCCCTGCATTCCCTGATGCCCCATTCCCACTGTTGATGGTCCCAGAAGGGAGCCGTGCCTGTCTAGGTGCTGGTTTCCAGAATTCCTGGGATTATGGAAGGGGAACCCCTGCTGCCTGTTCTTTGCCCAGTCACTGCTCAGGCAAGTGGGTGCTGGGGCAGCCTATGACTCTTTACCTGCTGCTCTCCCTTGCAGACAGGATGTCCGTGCCAGCATATAGGATCCCTGGTAGGACTGCTGTGGTGTCTGACCTTTGACTGCCTGGTTATGTCCAGCTAGAGGGCAGGGCTCTGCCTCAGCTATCTTCAGGAAATGCAAGGTGAGGAGAGCGAGCACTTCCCAGCCTTACTCAGCATGATCCTACCTCCCTTCCTGGCCTGGCACTGCTGAAGCCTCACAGGGCTGTGCCCTGGCCCCTGGAGGGAAGGGAAAGGCAACGTGCTGCCTGGTTTTGTGCCCCCACTGTGCTAGCTCTCTCCTCCCTTGCCATCTCAGTAATGGGAGAGGGCTGCCAAGTTCCATACCACCGGTGCAGGTGTGAGACTGGGAGGTCAGAGCCATTCCCCCTGCTCTCAGAAGAGAGCAGGATGTTGCCCCAGTGCTGTCCCCCTCCACGTCTGTACCCTCTTCAATGTCCCAGGAGAGACAACTCCTGTGGTCAGACAACTGGCTCGGATGACATCTGCAATGTTTCAGAGGCTGCCTTACCCCTTGCTCCCTGCCCTGAGCATGGAGTGACAGGCAGATACTATCCAGGCAGTCTCCAAAGTCATCCCTGCCAGCAAAGAGATTTCCTGCAGAGCACAGGAGAAGAAACTACTTTGCTGCCCAGAGCAAACAGGCCAGGAAGGAGACATCTCAGCTGCAGGCCCACAGTGTGCTGCAAAGAATTGCATTTGAAGCCTTTCCTCTTCAGACAACAGGGTCTGCCTGTGCTGAGGAAGTTGTGGGGAGGTTTACTGCCTCCCAGAGGTGATGGTGGCCTGTGTAGGAATAGGGGACAGAGCTGATGGGAGAAGAGGCTGCTGAAACACCAAAGCCCCACCAAAGAGTTCAAGGGGAAAGCGGGCTCAGGAGGGCAGGATTTGTCAGCTGTTTCCTGGGCTTGGGAATTCCTGTGGCACGGACTTCAGGAGGGCCCTGGGTTCCCCTGTGGCATTCACTGCCACTGCTTGGCTCCCCATTTACAGGATCTGAGGCCAGAGGTTGGGTTTCTGTAGCCATGACTCCTGTTTTCTCCTGGTGTTTGTTCCAGATAACACTGTGCTGGTGATACTGGAGGCTTGTGAGATCAGGTGGCTTTGTGAGGAGCTGGACAGCCCAAACCCCGATAATCTGGTAAAGAACAGTATCAAAATCGCAAAGGTAACTGGCCCCAAAAGAGCAGGGTGGGGGGCCAGCTCCTGTTCTCCTGCACATTTTCCTGCTCCCCTCCCAAGTCTCTTGCTGTCCAGAACAGCTCTTGCTTGCAAGCAAAAGACGCTGGGGGGGAGACACTTCCAAATGGGTTAGCTGCATCAGATGTGAACAGCAGTGTCAGCAGAGCAGGAGGGTCAGGGGATTTCCTCCAACACAACTTCCAAACCATTGATCAAGTTGCCTTTCTGAACTGGTGGAGCAGAGCTGTGATGCAGTGTCTTCCGTTCCTGACTTCTCTCCAGGCTGTTTGCAAATGCATCCCTCCAACACAGTCTGTGGATTTCCTGAGGGCCATCTTGGACAGCCCACTGCATGTCACCACAGCCCCAAAGACATCAATGATATGGAAATGGGTGTTTGTTATCCTGAAGGAATGTGGAAAGGACATACTCGCAGAGGTAAAAAGATCTTTTTTCCATTGGTATTTTCTCCTGTTGGCTGTTGCACTACATCCTGTGTGGTCTAAGGTTTTGGGCTGGAGCTGGACTGTGTGTGAAGGGAGCAGGCATTGCTTCCATTTTGAATGCCTGTGTTCGGGCCCTGCAGGGCAGGGTAACAGATGCACAGAGCCCTCCTTTCTCCTCTTGTTCTATTCAGGTGCCAGAATTCCCGAGCACCCTGTACACCTACAGGCAGAGGGGCATTCACAGGTATTTTGTGCCCGGTGCAGCGTCTCTCCTTGCCATCTGTCATCATGAAGCTGTGGTCAGCTGTCTTCTTCAGGCAGGTCACCTTATGGACAGGTATGTGCACTACCCACTTTCTCACTGTTGTCAGAGATCCTGCAGCTTGCTTGCATGAGGAGGCATCCAGTGGAGATACAGGCCTGTCTTTTCTGCCTGACCAGTCTGGAGGGCTGCAGAACAGCGTGCTTGTGTCTCAGCTTTGACTGAGGCATTGTGAGCCCCATCACAGCTGAGGAGGTCTGAGGACACTGCAGGACATGGGCTCAGGGGTGAATGTCTCTTCCCTTGCAGCAGCACGATGAAGCTGTGGAGGAGCCTGGGGAGAAGCACCTGTGGGATCAAGATCCTGAGGTGCTTAGTGGAGAAACTAAACAGAGCAGGAAACAACTGCCCAGGGTCTGGCTTTTCCATTTGTGAGCAGCACAGCCAGGAGACTGCTTTGGAGACTCTGGCAATATGTGCAACAGCAGAAACCTTGTGTGGGTTTGCATCTGCTCTCTGTCCTGCTTCGGTATGAGGGAGTCAGGTGCCCTTGATGGATGCTCCTGGAGACTCCCAGAGCACTGTGCTGGGCTGGCCTCAAGGAGAGTGGGAGTCAGGAGAGTGTTGTGTTTCTGAGTCACAAAGCTGTTGCAGAAGTGACTATTGCAGACAGTAACTCCCCGGCCCTAGACAGGCAGAGGAATCAGGCTGGTGGAAAAGGCCTTGCCTGAGCAAGTGATTCTTGGTCATGTTTCTCTGCAGATCACCTGTGCCATCTCCGTGGTGCTGTTTGTCATGAGCAGTACTGAGCAGCTAAGGCAACTGCTTCTCCACATCCTCCCCAGCTTCCTGAGGTGGGCCAGTGAAGCGGTGGGTGAGGAGAGGCTGCCTTCTGCCATGAGCAGCTGAAGACAACCTTTCCTTGAGGGCCAGGTGCTTGAGTAGAAGCTGTGCAGATAAACAGACAGGGGATCAGACCTGAGGGGTTGGCTTCAGTTCCCCTTGCCAAGGCACCTGTCTCTGTGGGGCTGAGGGAGTACTTTGCCTGCCTTGCTTGCCTTGGTTGTTGTGTGACTGCATGGAGGCAGTCCGGGGGCATGGGTTTTCTTTGGCTTCAGTGGGTTTGGTGCATCAGAAAAAAGGCCAGTATCATCAGCTGCAGCCTTGAGGGCTATGAGCATCATTTCAGGGGTATTTAGCTCTGTTAAAGAGAAGTCCTTCCCTCACGTGCTGTGATTTGAGATTTTCTGGGTCTGCAGTTTGATTTGGGGTGTTTTGGTTTTCTGTTTATTTAGCATTTTATTTCTTTTGTCAGGACTTTCATTTTAGCTCTGAAGTCAGTGCTGGAAAAATGCATGGAGGAGAAGTGGATGCACCTGCTCATGCATCAGACAGTGTGGGATCGCCTGCAAGACCCTCCGACTCACCCTGAGGGGGTGTCTCTCCTGACCAGGTATGAGCCCCAGGGATGCATCTGGCCAACTCCTGCAGGGCTGTGCTCAAGTAGATGGCTGCTGGGACCCTTCCTGCATGCCTGGGAAGCCACCCTGAGCTGACGGTCAGTGTGTGCCTGGGTGCAAGTGAATTTGGTGAGACCTGGCCTGTGGCCTTCCTGGATAAATGTGTATCCCTCACTTGTTTCCACTTGCAGTGTCCTGCTCCAGGCTGGGCTTGTCTCTCCCACTCTGGTGCAGAACCTCTTGCCATGGCTGGATTTCAGTTCAGTTAAACTGTGGGTGGCAGCTGCAGCTTTCTTTGATACGGTAAGGCTGAGGGCTGTGGAAGGAAGGAATCACGGAGCTTTTATTGAGATACTGCTACTTGGGAGGCCTGGTTTCAAGTGACAATTGGTGGAGAACGGGTCCCTCGAGCGGGGTGGCCATGGGAGCACCTGACTGGGACCAGGTCCCCATGGCTCTACTTGTGTTGTTCCAGATCTCTCAGACTTGCAGGACTAGGGGGCCCTCTGAGTGAGGCAGGAACTAGAGAAGACCCTCTGCAATACCTGGCTCCAGCCAACACCCAGGAGTTCATTAAAGCTCATCACTTTAATGACGTCTAAAGGGGACTAGATCTTGTTTTTCCCTGGTGGTACCCTCATGGTTGGCGAGACCACCTGTGGGTGACAGCAAGGTTGAGGTCTGCCAGCTGTGGGGACACTGGAGTCATGCCAGGAGAGACCCCAGAGCAGGGATCTCCCCATGGGATCCTGGGGCTTTGTCATGGACTTCTTCTTATTATCTTCAGTCACTTTAGTTTATTATTTATTTGTGTCATACTGCCCTTTGTCTTTCCCACTGTTATTCTTCAGCACATATTACAAAGTTTGGGTGGGTTTTTTGGTCACTATAATGTGTGTGTATTTTTCAGACATTAGGAAGGGCCACTATTTTTAAACACTAGCAACCAGTCAAAGAAAATATACTACTTATACCTATAGCCTTTTATTGTTCATGTCCTTAGACTTTCATGGCTACAGCAGTAGGACTATGGAGCATTTTAAAACTCTATTACTAATATGAAATGCTATTTCAGGCCACTGTGAAAGACTGAGAACAAAAGTAGAGCTCTAGGTCATGGCTTGTATCTGTTAGAAAAAATCATAGAATCATAGAATCATAGAATAGTTAGGGTTGGAAAGGACCTTGAGATCATCTAGTTCCAACCCCCCTGCCATGGGCAGGGACACCCCACACTAAACCATGCCACCCAAGGCCTCATCCAACCTCGCCTTGAACACTGCCAAAGATGGAGCATTCACAACCTCCCTGGGCAACCCATTCCAGTGCCTCACCACCCTCTCAGTAAAGAATTTCTTCCTTATATCCAATCTAAACTTCCCCTGTTTAAGTTTGAACCCGTTACCCCTTGTCCTGTCACTACAGTCCCTAATGAAGAGTCCCTCCCCAGCATCCTTATAAGCCCCCTGCATATACTATAAGGTTGCTATGAGGTCTCCACGCAGCCTTCTCTTCTCCAGGATGAACAGCCCCAACTTTCTCAGCCTATCTTCATGTGGGAGGTGCTCCAGTCCCCTGATCATCCTCGTGGCCCTCCTCTGGACTTGTTCCAACAGTTCCATGTCCTTTTTGTGTTGAGGACCCCAGAACTGCACACAATACTCCAAGTGAGGTCTCCTGAGAGAAGAGTAGAGGGGCAGGATCACCTCCTTCGACCTGCTGGTCACGTTCCTTTTGATGCAGCCCAGGATACAGTTGGCTTTCTGGGCTGCGAGCACACTTAATTTCCCTAGAAGTTTGTTATGCAAAATAACAGTAGCAGCACTTCTCTGCCAGGAATTTATTTTGCTGGAGAGCAAACGTGGATATCACCAAAAAGCTCAAAAGCAAGGGATTCTTCTGGAGTGCTGCAGCTGCACACGTCTGTAAGAGTTTTGTCCTTGGATGTTTGAGATACAATTCTGCAGTGTGAAATAGAGAGATCAAAGCAAGACAGAGACAAAGCTGATGAAAATACAGCATTTGAAGGCTTTACTTAGGGGACTTCCTAATATTTGTCTGTGTGTGTCTCTCTCTATCCTTTGTTATTGCTGTTGATGAAAATAGTGATGTCTGTTGAGGTAAATCCATACAAGCAGCTTCACATCCCTGGAGTGAAAGGGGCTTCTATTCCTTACATAGCCTCGGGAGAAGTTGAGATACATTTCTGAATCCTAAGTCTTTGAGCAATTATTTGAATTGTTCTCAATATCATGCAGCACTTTCATGGCTAACTTGAAAAACTGTTCTATTATCACCCCGGGAAGTAGCCTGGAAGGGAAATGCTACTCTATAATAAACAAGACCCTGTCTGGCATGGCTGCACTAAGATGAAGAAGGGAAAAAAATCACCATACAGTTCAGCAGTACTTAAAAGAAGCAAAATTATTCCAATCTGAGCAAAATGTCATGGTTGTTCCCAGAAGTGTCACAACATGGGAACATGGGAGTACAAGATAAAGCTCTGCTGAAAATGGTTATGTCTTTCAATAGCTTTAGTCAGCTGTGCCAGGAAAAACAAAGGCATTTCTTGCTGTGCTGCAGAAATGTATATTGGGCAGAAATAAAGGAATAAAATTAAGAAGTCACACTGACATAATAATACAATGCAAATTTCATTTGCTTCAGTAAAAGCATAACGAATTCTCTCTATCCTACAGCAATTTCAGTTATTCTTTTAATGTCATTAATTTAGGATTCTTCAACTGAGGTTGTAGTAGTTTGAAAGGTGGAAATTGCATCATCACTGCATAATAATGTGAAGAATATTAAATTAAGCTTTGTCAATAAAAGAAAAAGTGTCTTCAGTTTCAAAAACATATTTCAATTAATGGCATAGAATAGTTAAATATTTTACTGGAAAAAGGAAAAATAAGGGTTTGAGAAGAACATTTTCATGAAATGTGGGTGCTGAGTTGTTATATTCAGAACTGCAGTAATTTCGATTTCTGAAATTTAGAACCTTTGGGGGATCTCACCTATTTATAGTTCTGTAGAACAATTAACACTTGGAAACTATTACTTAAAAGGGAGGAGATACAGAATAGTGCTAATAATTTAAATTGAATAAATCTACAAAGAAAATGTTAAAATTACAAGAAGTCATGCTGAAAGGAGCCAGAGGAAGTTTGCCAGGAGACAAACTGGTTATCTGGTTAGTCTGGTTCCCCAGGGATGTGTCATGGAGTTGTTCTGGTTTAATGTTGATGTATCAGTTGGTACACTAAGTAGATCTAAAGTTAGTGCCTTTGAGAGGTGAGGTACTGTGGAGAAGTTTGCTGCTGACATAGTGTTAAAAGTACCATCTGTACAGAGGAGAAACAGGGTATTTTCCAGAAAGAGCCAGGTGACCAGGGTGATCGCAGCAATAAAAATTTGAAGAAATGTAATTGTGAAGGCGTAAGGTTAAATAACCAGTAATGTATAAGCAGAATTTCTCCTCATGGAGCTCATGGGGCTTCAGATCATGGGAGCTCATTAGTCAAAGCTTATTAAGGAACAGAAAGATCTACATCTACTTGTTGCTCATTCAGTGATTAGGAGCTGCTCCCATCATGTTGTCATTAAAAAGGTAAAGGCAACTCTAAAATACTTTTGACAAGCTCTTTCCATGAGATCTAGTAATGCCAGTGGATAACTCACCGGTTTGTCTGGAATACCATGTGTGCCATTCTGTGGTCCTGTGTATTAAAAAAAGAAGAATTTAGGCTTAAATGGGCGTAAAGGAGGAGATTCGAATAATGAAGAAAAAGAAGGGAGAGGTGGCTTTGCTGGCCTTAGCAAAATAAACACTGAAAAAGAATGTCATCTCTTGATGTGACATCTGTTGAATGCATTGAGAAACAAGTACCAAAGAACCCTTAAAGGTAGAAAAACAAGTTACAAGAAAAATATGTATAAATTAATGCCATTGCATCAAAATTTTAGGTCTAAAAATCATAATAGTGGAGTTCTGGATTATCATTCTAACAAAATATTAAGAAGCAGCACATTTTTAATGTGAAACTCTGGTAGTTTACAAAGCAGTTAGAAGTGGCCTGGACGGAAACTGAAAGTGTGTCTATTATAACACTTTAGGTGGAATCAGAAGTGCACTTGTGCAGTGGGCTCCCCATCATCCCCACGGTCATGCTTTGTTTCACAGTGGAGTGGTCTCACACTGCACAGTTTCCTCTCAGATGAAGCTGAACTGGCAGATGCAGTCCAGCATCACACATGGTGCTGCAGCTGCTAATGGCTTCTCAGTTGACAGAACCAGGCTAGAGCTGCTGGGAAATAAAACCCTGGGAAGTTTATATGCTGTAGATGTCAGGCTCTTAGCACAACTGTTTCACTGTCTCTGGCTGCTGCTCTTCCTGTAACCTGCCTGAAAAGGAAAAATGCTGAATCTGATTAAATTTCTGTTAGATTTCTTGCTCAGAGCTTGGAAGTCTAAAATGAAATCCTTCTTAATGCCAAAGGAAGGCATTTTGTATTTACTTATATAAAGTTAGTGGTTACTGGCATTTGAAAAGCAGAAGGACTGAAGTTTTTAATGCTTTCTAGGAAGAACCATCTTTATATATATAATTATGTGTTTATACACACACTGCACATACAGATACATATATATTTGCATGCTGTCTTGCAGAGCGGAGTCCTGTGTGACACTGCAAATGTCGTAAAAGAATGGATCACTAATATGGTCTTATTTATATCTTTTTACTTCAGTTACAATGCTTATTGCATGCCAGTGTAGTCATTTGCTCTATTAGGAGGTCACAATTAATAAGTCTCGGTCCCCAACTAGCTTATTGAATTCCAGAATAAAATAATTTGCCTGATGTTGTGAGATAGTAAGACCAAATTCAGGAGCCCATGACTAGCCAGGGACACAATGTTCCACAGAGATTAAGAAAATCACCTTACACATGTACAGGGTGAATGATTGGTGTTTACACAGTACCTGGTCATATTATTTGCACTTAAACCTTGTTGCCTTAATTCTCAAAGATACTGTCAGTAACTATAAAAACAGTTGCTTGTTTAGCTAATTAAATGCAAATAAAAGACGCACACACTGTCAGCACCTCTTTTAAAAACATCCGAGTTGTATCTGGAGTACACATATGTCTCATCTGTGCACCTGGTCTGTAAGGCTGCTACTGTAAGTATTTTGTTACTGATCCACTAGAATGCTGGGCACCTGCAAAATATGAGTTGTCTGTGAGAAGTATATATATATATCCAACAAAACTTCAGTCTTCCAAAACTTAACAGCCATGTAATGTTTATTCAGGCATTCAAAAATGAGAAGCACTGTGCAGGCATTCCCCTCTCTTAGATAAGTGCTGTTAGCTGTGGGCTGGTGTGACAGGCTTGAAACAGGGGTGCCCAGAGCATAGGGAGACCAACTGTGGGGTTCTGCTTTGGGCCAAACCATCAAAGAGCTTCTGCTCCTCCAGCTGCCCTGCTGAGCTTTCTTTCTGCGAAGTCCTTGGGTTGACTGGCTCCACAGACCAGGAGATGAACCAGGTCTCATCTTTGTTACCATTGAACAAGTAGCTTCTTGCAAACTGAGGCCTTGTAGGATAATGTAGCTGAATACACAATTGCTTTTGGTGGCCAAAAATGTTTCTGATGAGGTTTTATTCAATATAGGTGGACACGTAAATCGAAGTGCCCAGGCAGCTAGGCAATTTATCCACTGAAATGTCTATAATTCCTTCTAAGAAGAGCCTTGTGTTTCTGTCAACAATTGATTTTAAGCATTATTTCTGTCTTGAAGAGAAATGATCAGACTCCACCCTTCTGCTGGGAAGAAGTCAGTAACACAGGCAACCACAAAGACTTTCATTTTTAGTAAAAGTTTGACGGCTTATTCAAGTACTGTTCAATTGTGTTGTGGTTTGGTTGGGTTTTTTTTCAGTCAAGAGCCCATAGCATTTGTTTCCTCACTTCCAGCTCTCAGGTGTTAAATATGCTCTGGGTTTGCTGGAATATGGATAGTGATCTGTCGTGCTGTTTCTAATTGATTATTTTGTTTCTATTCAGGCTATTTTACATTTTTTAAGTAGGCAACTTCAGGAATTAATTTAGCAAGGAGAGATTAAAACAGCATTTAAATTGTATCGCTCGTTTTCTCTTCATGTTTGGTACTTATGTTCATCAACAAGGCACTGTCATTTATAGTAATTAAAAAAAGAAGCCATTGCTGGCATCTTATTTTTGAAGTTGCTGCCTGCAAGACTGTAGGTAACCTTAGACCAGATAGGGTAAGCCTTTTCTGTCATACAAGGTTGTCAGGTTATCCCTGGTTTGGTCAACAGCAAATATCTCTACACTGATAACAGTCACTGTGCAGTAAAGTCTGAGTCTCTTTGTCAGAGAGAAAAGTATGGGAGGCTTTTAGAGATCTGCAAAGATAGTGTGCGAGTGCATCTCAGCTGGATGTCCTGTGATAGGGAAATCATTTGCTAAGGATTGCTGAGTATCACAATACTACATTAAATATATACATATATACATATATTTATTTATTAAATATAATATTTTATATATACATATATATATGTATATAAATATTATTTATATACATAAATACTGCATTCAGTCCCCCAAATATTTCCAGTTTTAATTGTAATGAAAGGTATTCAGCTGTCAGAGCTCCCAGAGTATTCATGTCAAAACCTGACAGGCTTGGGGACTGTGGCTTGCATCACAGTACCAAGGCAATCTCTATATTAATAGTTAAGGTTGCTGTAGGAAGGTCATTAACAGACTTCAAGAATTGGTAGTCAGTAGCATTTCCTTTCTTTTCTCACTTTCAGACAAGTTGTAGAACTGCAATTTGTTTTCTCTCTCTTATATGGGCATGAGAGGGCACTATTATAAGGGGACAGAGGGTGACAGAACACTGGAACAGGCTGCCCAGGGAGGTTGTGGAGTCTCCTTCTCTGGAGACATTCAAAACCCGCCTGGACACATTCCTATGTAACCTTATTTAGGTGTTCCTGCTCTGGCAGGGGGATTGGACTAGATGATCTTTTGAGGTCCCTTCCAATCTCTAACATACTGTGATACTGTGATACTGTGACATTCTGTTGTATAGAAGAACCTTTAAAAGTGGCTTGATACAACCACATGACAGCGCCAACACTGACTTTTTCTAGAATTTCACTTCAGAGCCAGGTTACTTTCACAAGAATAGTGAAAGCGGCTAATTGAGTAGTTTTGAATCTCTGAAGAGCATTCTAGAAGTCACTGGCTGAGTATAGATGTTCATTCATGCATCCTCTGTGATTCAGTCACAGCAGGACTCGGAAATTTGCGTGTTTAATAGATGCTTCTAGTTTTTAAAGAACCATTCACCTCTTTATCAAATTAGTATTCTATACTCATACACTACATTTTGGTGCTGTTAGAGCATTTTTGAGGCTAATAAGTGCTTTGAATTGCTGGTTTGATAAGAGCTATGTGTTTACTCCTAAGAATTTTCAGTGTGGTAAACGCTCATTACAGCAAAAAGAAAAGATTTTATTTTTGATTGAAGACTGTTCTCATGAATGCAAGCAGACTGGTCAAATTCATCCCTCAGCTAGCTTTGACTTTACAATGGTATGACAGTTGTATAGATGTATAGTGCCAGGATTCCTCTTGGTGATTGTTAACTCAGGGGTCTAATGCTTACCTTACCTATACTGATATTGTTCATGGTTGCTGAAGTATGTAAATGGATGTAGAGAAGTGCTAAATATCATAGGTTATCCTTTATTTCCTGAATACCTGATTAAGCCTCTTTTACATACTTTGTCATTGATCAAAGAAGTAGGCATCAGTCATAAAATCAGTAGTACCTCCCAGCAGTACAGACATCTCATGTCATCAGAGATCTGAGCATGTTTTCTCCTTGTCCAGTTCAAGAACTATTTGAGCCAGTAAATCACCGCAAAACGAGTCTTTATTTGCTTTAGGAGCTCCACATTACTTTATTTTTCTTTGTGGATTCTGCTAAATCAATTGAAATGCACTAATTTTAGATTATCTAAAACTGCATCTGAAAAGCAGTATGTACCACGTTGTTACGATTATGCAGACAGTTTCTGAGAATAATTAAAACCAAACACAGGTGTTTGAAATGTTCCCCAAGAGCGTTTTGGTAACTGCTAAGATCTACTGAAATAATAAGAAATTAATCTTTTCATATCTGTATTTCTAGCACAATCTTGAAAAGAATGTCTTCATCCAACATAAGATAAAGCTATGTCAATACAATGTCTGTGGGAGACAGGCTTGAATTCTTATATACTCTTTGTTCCTTGATAGCCTTCCCCCAAGCCTAGTCCCTAAGCAAACATACAAGACAGCATCCCTAACATGGTAAGTTTCAAGTGTAAATGAGGAATATGATAAGGCATTTCCAGCGTGTGCGTGCACTGAGCTGGTTATGGGGAGGCTTATTAACCTCAGCTTGTGCATGCAGAAAGGAGACATCTCCAGATGAAAAGAGAAGTTTAACAAAGAGGCACAGAGAGGGGAAGTGAAGCAAGAAAGGCGAAGCCTGGAAGCAGGGAAAGACATTTTTTCACTTACTTGCTTCCTTTCAGGGATAAGTTTACATAAAATGGCATAGAGCTGGGAGGAGCTGAAACTGAACTTGAAGCACTGATGAGGTGACAGATATCCGGAAATATTTACAATCTTTAACTTCAATGAGTCCTCTAACTACATAGGATAAGTGTACAGAATTCTTTCATCTGATCAATGAAACAACTGATTGTGTCAATAAAAGTATCTTGGTCCACCTCTGTTAAGGTTCTCAACATAATAAGTTTCTGGTTTACTGCTTGATATTCTTTCATCTGTTATATAAACAAGTAGTCAAAGACAAAACAAACCGTGACATCCTCTCTTACAAAGATAAATAAAGATCAGTCTTTTCTGACATTCTGCTTAATAAAAAAGCAGCAAAGAAGTCAGAGAAAGAAAGCAAACAAAAAATGCTTTTAAAAGAGATAAGAATTAGGTAACAACTGTCTAGAAAGATATATGTTCCTCATGAAAAACAAAACAATTTTTGGCTGAAACTGACAGCTCTAAGTATGAAAGATATTGAAAATATTTATTTTCTTGTGAATTTTAACATGCATTGCCCTAATTTTCACCTCCCTTTGTTTAGTTGCCTGCTTCTGAACCAAAAATTCGTTAGTACTAACACTGTGAATTAAAGGAGATGAATTCACAGATAAATCTTTTTCAACATGAGAAAAGACAAAAAAAAAAAAAAAAAGAATTTCTTCCTCAAGCAATTTAAAATCAGCTTTTAATTTCCTAGGGTTTGGTATACATCTTGATAAGTGTATGTTGAAATAGGATTAAAAAAGAAACCCTGCAAATATTAATTGATGAATTAAATACCCACTCTGAAAATCTTCTAAAATTTGGGAGAACATGTATGTACCCTTTAGTTGTTTTGTGATTGCCTAATGAGAACTGATTTCATGGATCAGTTTGACCTTGTGAGAATTAAAATAATGTAGGTAATAACCTTTTATAAAAGTATTGCTCAGTAGATGTTGAAATTAATCCTATCTGCAGCACTCCTCATTCTTCTGGTTTTCTCTATTAATATTCTCTTTCCTCTTGGTGGTAAATTGTTCATTTTCTATGTAGTCTTAGGCCATGTCCTACTGATGAACTCGTTTTATAAAAGGTAAGTAGTACAACACTGCATTGTTAAAATTATCATCCTTTTGAGGTAATCTAAAGGATTCTTTATCGTTTAGATTACCTAATTAGAACCTAATTTCTTTAATCAGTAAAGGTACCACATTGCATAGTGTGAATTATGCAGAATAATCCCTCTTGGCAAGCACTGAAGTATGTGCATAGTTTTTGCAAAACCTGACATTAGATCATGGATCATATCCTGGATGGGATTTCTGTAGAACTTAGAGGAGTTAAGAGTACAGGAATCCACATTCAGGTTCATTGGCTCTCATAAAATCATAGAATAGTTTGGTTTGGAAGGGATCTTAAAGACCATCTAGTTCCACCCCCTCTGCCATGAACAGGGACACCTTCCATTAGCCCAGGTTGCTCAAAGCAGCCAACCTGGCCTTGAACACTGCCAGGGATGAGGCAGCCACAACTTCTCTAGGCAGCCTGTGCCAGTGCCTCACCACCCTCACAATGAAGAATGTTTTCCTAATCTAATCTAAATCCCCTCTTTCAGCTTCATTCCCCATTGTCCTGTCACTACCTGCCCTTGTAAAACATCCCTCTCCAGATTTCCTGTAGCTCTCCTTTAGATATTGGAAGGCTTCTCTAAGGTCTCTCCTGAGCCTTCTCTTCTTCAGGCTGGGCAAGCCCAACTCTCTCAGCCTGTCATGTGTCAGTGCATAATCAAAGCCTTGCTAACATGATCTTGGGAGAAGGGTAATGATATCCTACCCACAACAAAAAAGAAGTGAAAATAACTTGCTGAAGTTCCTATTGAAATGGTTATTTTAATACTGATTAAATTCATTGTATAATGGGGCTTCTAAAGCACTGAGTATGCCTAAATAAAAAAAAAAAAAAAAAAAACCAAGCTAAAACACACCCCCAGAACAGAAACAACAAATGAAAAAACCCCAAACATTTTAAGTTTTAATAAATAAAGTAGAAAGGGATGAATTCTGAAGAATGTTTCCCATCTCTTTTTGTCATTCATTGTTGTACTGAGATACTGCATTCTTTTCATAGAAAAAGTCTTTCCAGTATCATAAAATTATGGTTGGATTTCATGATCTTCAAGGTCTTTTCCAACCTAGTGGATTCTATGATTCTATGAAAATTCCAAACTGGGAACAAATTCTTGTTAATTTCCAGTTTCAACGTCAGAAAATTCTGTTTTTAGAAGTCCATTAAAAATAAAACCTGATCATATCATGAAAGATACCAGCTTGATCTCTTATAGGAGACCTTCCTAGTTCTCAAGGTGGCATAGAATGCCATTGAATTTGGAGGTAAAAGGTAAACTAATGATGAAAGAAAGTACTGTTGACTCTAGGTAAACGTACCAACTACTTAGAACCCGAATTTAGTGCAAATTTATCTTTATTTTGATCTCTAAGTAACATTACACAACAAATAGATGTGCCAAGTATGCTTTCTTTTTCAATATTAGAAGTGGTTCATATTTTAGCTACATTTTTCAACAGACACAGAATAAGGATTATGTCAGGAAACCTGAGGAAATAAAACTTCAGTTCTTGAAGACATAAAATCAGAAGATTGTATAAGGTACTTTTCTAAAATTTTATGCATGGGCAATTCAATTACATTATGTGCCTTGCAGTTGCAAATTAGCCCTTTATGAGTATGGAAGGACTGTGCAAACATGGACTCTTTGTTCACATTTACTACTTACCAGTTAATGTAGTGCTTAAATCAATAATCAAATTTGTATATGTGAACAATGCCATTGAATCTGTGAATATATATTCCTGAATATATGGAAGAGAACTGCAAGTTGTGCTTTCAGTCTAAACCACAAGAAAACAAAACCCAGTCATATATGATCACATATATTACATGCTTGTCTGTGCATTTCGTTCCTTGGTGCCTCAGGCTGGACCAGGAACTTCAAGAGAAAAAAAAACCCTAATTCCTATGCTTGTCCAGTCCCTAAATGCAGAAAGTTCAGAGCAATCAGTGTGATACATGATGATAAAAAACAGTTTCATATCATCTTCCTTCCATTTGCTTCAGAACAGTAGAGTTGAGAGAAAATATAGTTAATCATGTTTTAAAAAGAATTCAACCAAACACTATGAGAAGAATATACAGCAAGTCAGGCATGTGTAGAAGAAAGAGGGTAGATCTAGATTTCATACACAGTCTATACTTAAAAATCTCATTACTGAAATAATGATGTCAAGACTATTTAAGAAAGAACTCTTCAAAGGGACAAAGGTGCCTGATGTCAGCTTTCAACAGGAACTGGTCAACTCCACTTTCTGACTTTGAGAAATTCTTGCTATTGCAAAATACTGTGGAGCATTTTTCAAAAACATTTTTGAGATGTCTCTTACTCTATTAATTTTTATTGATATCTGTATAGTAATTTTAAGCTACTGTAAAATATTTTTTAAATGTCTGATCAATAGGAAATGTCATCTACTACTATAAGAAGCATCTGAGAGCTTTCCAAACACTGTTACTGGTATAAGCAAATCAATAAAAGTAGTATTTACTGTTTATTTCTTCCCTGACAGTGCTTTTAGCCACAGTATTGGGTTAAAATTTTAAAACCCCCTCTGATTTCATTAATGTATTTGTGAATTCATAACTAAACTAATTACAGGTTACAGCAACACAGCTATTTTCAGAATGTGGTCTCATGAGGTGTTACCAGTGTGGAGTGAAAATGAGTCGATAACTTACTCTTTCTTCTTAAGAAATAAAGCGTTACGGTCCTAGTGTTTTCTAGTCAAAGTGGGTGGTAGTTTCTCTAGTTTGTTATTACAGGTGTGATCTTAAATAAAATCAAGCAGTTAATTAGGAAGTCTCTTACAAGAGTTGTGCAATGGCTAAATAGACCTGCCATGACAAATGGCACACAAGTGTGACTGTAGTCAGTTTTCCCAGTAAGGAAGGCATCTGAAAATCTGTCTGATTGCCTGATCTGTTTTTCAAGCTTAAAGCTATGTTTTCTCTTTTTAGCAATTGTATTTTGGAATTATGCAGGGAAAAGAAGGATTTTGGTAGTTAGATACCTGCTGAGATTTCCCTTCCCTAGTTGAGTTGAGAGCTCCAAAGATCAAACTGCAATTTATGCACAAGGTGTGCAGGAGATAAGGGAAGAACAAAAGTCCCTTTGTACAAACATTAGTCACAATTTTGTATCTATCAAGTCCCCTGAAAGCTGAATCATTTACTCCTGCCCAGCTTGCTGCTGAAATGTTTTTGATTATGTTCAGTCTCTGTTGAGAATTTACAGTGATCTGAAGGCATCATTGCCCTTTATATGTTCCTGTGAAGTACACTTTGTATGGTTGGAGGTAATATGTTTTTCACATCAGAAAGTTGCACTCTGATGTTTCAGCCAGTTAGTTGGGTTGTCTACCCACTTCCCTCTTAATGAGGACACTAGCAAATAGTCATTTATGACTATTATATACCCTTGGACTCAACCAAATTTAATAGTGAATTTTCCTTATATCTGAATGGGAAATAGTTTTAGCTATCCAAATTCAAAGGATACCAGTGTGTCTGATACTGGGGGAAATCAAAATGAAAAATTGAAAGAAAAATGAATGCCCTGGGAGAAGTGTTGCAACTTGGTACCTTGATTAAGTTCCAAGTTTGCAAGTCAGAGGAAATGCTAGGAGAAAAAGGCTTAAATAAGGTTCTGACTGTAATCTCAGACAGAAATTGGCACTTATTATACCCAGGTCAGTATTTCCAATAGTAAAAGCATTACCTTGAGTGTCTTACCTGAAGATTGAATACTATTTATTGGTAACTTTGTATTTGGAAGACACAGAAAAATCCCATGAAGGTGAAGTAATATTGTTACCTGTGAGTAGCATTTTCCTTTTCACCTCTGTACTCTAAGCATAGCAGCAGTAATGTTTCTATTTTAATGTAAGTGAAGAAGTTTTTTACATTTGCCTAGTGTGAACAATAATTGCCTGATAGCTGGTGCATCCCAGGCATGCATTCTTCAAGTCAGGGATATATAGAAATACTTGATCCTGTCTTGCTCGGAGTGAAGACATTTTTTGCTCCTGAAGTTCTTCGTGTAGTGCTTGAAAGTGAGAATGCTGAGTTAGGAGTGTCATTTTTTCAGTGACCAATATTACTTGCAATATCTTTGTTGTTCAACTGGACAGTAAAGAAAGTACCATAATCTCCGGTGCATTTGTATTCGTGAGAATATTTTTGCATGTACTCACTGTGTAATGTTGCTTTATAAATGTTGCTTTTCCAAGCTACCTCCTTAATTACATTACAACTAAATTATCCTGGTTGAAATCGTGATTCCAGTATTTATGGTCTTGATAACAAAATAACCTAGCCAATTTCTATGAGACCTAAAAGCCTGAAACTGTAAATTAGTCTTAAATAACACAGTGTGATGGAGAAGGCAAAATATGAAAGAAAGTGAGCTTAGAATTGGAGATGAACTTTAATGTGCTTCGGGGACAGCACCTAAAATTCTGTTCACATGGTAAGTTTTTCACTAACTCCTTTGCACAATACTTGTAGCACAAAATACTATTATGGATGGCTTTCCTAGACTTCTGTCTTTAGAAAATTTCATCTGAAGGAGACTGTGTTGGTTTTTCTAGTCAAATCTAGAATGAAAAATTCTTATTTACAGATTAGGGTTTGGTTTTTTTTTTATTTATTTTAGAAAATTACTTTTAGCAGTTTGTACAAAATAGCTAAGCTTTCATAAAATCCAGCAAACAACATTGTCAGCCTCTGATGCCTCCTTTAAAGACAGACAATGGTATTGTTATTGGTAATTGGTATTGATAGATGTTATTGGTAGATGCTATATGCATTCTTTTGCATTATGCAAACATAAATCTGTCCCATCAAAAAGAAGACAATGAGTTGCTTAGATCAGATTAGAACAGGCAACGAAGAAGAACATGTAATTTCCCAGCTTGTATTTTCATTATTCATTTGGCTTTTGGTATTAATAATGCATTGCAATACAGAACAAGGTAATCCAACTAATAGAGTGCTTTATTATCAAGTATCCTCAAGGCACTTCACAAGAACATGAAAAAGGATACCAAAAGACAATAGCTCATGTATAAGACAGGCTTAAAGCTTTTGTTTAAAATGTGATGAGGTTGGGTCCCATCAACTTGAGAAGAATTTTGTTTAGGGCTATGTCTGTCCCTTTCTCTTTTGATATGTGTTTGTATTGTTTACTTCACAGAAGTATCACAAGTGGGGGTAAACTAGCCCTTTTAGTGGCAGTCTGCCTGGACTAGGTTATCACTTAGTACACACAATCATAGATATTACAATCCAGGGCTGCAATAGATGGTATGTAATTTCATGAGAGGGTAGCTTTAGGGAGTTGCCAAATCCAGCAATTCTCTGGTAGAGGCAAGGTAGCCCCAGGTCAGTGCTCCTGGTCCAACCAGTAGTAAGGCTGAGAATGTATTCTCAATAGGTTACCTGCAAAAGCAGGTGGAAAAAGCACATACACAACACAGGCTACACAGAAGAACGCAGGCAGAAACACACAGTATGCAGAAACAGCCTCCTGTTGTCTTCTCTGGCTGATCAGGATGAAGACCTATTAGTGGGAAGTTCATATGTGTTTACCACACGGACCTCTCCAAAAGCTGGGCTTATCCACACACGTATTCTTTTTGCTGGCTAGTCTGCTTTGGTTTTCATTAGCAACCACACATTGGCTTATGTACTCTTGCTAACTTCAGTTGCTGACATGCCAGACACATGATCCCCAATGACTTGTGATCCACAGTCCAGCTGCTGGCACTTAGACCTCCATGCACCTACACGCACATGAAATAGGGACTTCTCTCACCCAGGAAAATAGCAGTTGTTAGTAAGAATACAAGACTGACTGTGTCGAACGGGTGCAGGGCATGGCCAGACAAAGGTGTTGACCAGTACCGTACTTACAAGTAGCTGGTTCCTCTTATCCGCTTCTCCCTCACTTGCCGCACTTGTTCCATAATAAGTCTCATGCAATCCCAAAATGCTCTTGCCTGCATCCCACAGTGTGTTGCATACACATTGGATTGTGAGATTCTTCAGAGAGGCCCTCCCATTAGCCCATGGTGCTGGGTTTTCCTTTTGAAGAGCTAGGGCTGATGGCTGTTGTGGGACAGCTCTGGATGTGCTTGGGCATGGGCTTGTTTCTCTGCCTGTGTCGCTGAGGTTTTACCACCTGCCAGTATGCTTTACTGTACGGGCTGATGTCCTCTGGTGGTGGGCCTGGGTGGTGCCAGGGCAGGATGGCATTCGAGTTCCTCACCTCTTATTGTGCCTCTACTCCACTGCACATCTGCCGATGAGCTATTTATCAGCCTAACATAAAGGAGCTTGTGTTTTAGACATTTATTATACTTGGCACTGAATAGGAATACAAGAAGACAGGGGAGCAGGTCCAAGGTGCCACCCTATTTCGTATGTCTGTGTTAGCTCGACACAGCACAAAACTGCAGTCAAAGCTATTTTGCATATTAGTCCTCTAGGATTAATGATAATGTGTCAGTCTACACTGCAACTGCTGTCATCACTGCATCTCAGTTAAAATATACATGAGCCCCATTCAAATTAACTGCAATCTTGCAAAAGTTGCTCATGATGATTGATAAATCCATAGCTAGTTAACTAACGCTGCTGGTGATCTTGAGTAGTGATGCCACACAGACAAAGCAAGGCAGCTAAAATTATCTTTGAAGATCGTGCTGTTTTGTGACATCTCCACTGAGTCAGCTGGGGACAACTTCACTAGCAAATGCATCCATTTAGCAACAAATGACATGATCTGTGGGTTACCAAGGGCTTAGACCACATTTTGCATCTCTTGGGGGAGCTAATGTAGAGGATTTGGCCAACAAGTATCACAGAAAGAATCACTGGAATAATTCTAAATATGTTTTCATGAAGCAGAAAGCATGGATAGCTTTTCAATAGACTTAGGTCCAAATTGCCAGTGTAATAAATTCTTTATAGTTAGCCAAAGCACAGTGAGGATATAAAACACATTTTATTATGCACAGGCATATTTAGTCAGAATACATTTACATGGGTATTGTGGTGATTGAATGAGATCAAATGCATAACCATTTTCTATTTGATTAATACCTACAACAAAATGAAATATTTGTTAACCCATATATCAATCTCAATTATTCAATTTTAGCCAGAATATTAAGCTGGGCACTGCATTAGCTGTCTAATAGCTATCTAATGACAAATGTAGAGGCTGTCACTGTCATACAGTTTGGACAGGGGTAAAACATCTGAACTGTTCTTAATGTTTCTTAGTCAGGATTTCAAACACCGACGAGATCAGCTGAGGGTACACAGCATAAGTGAAGGCAAAATGTACCATTCAATTACTCAGAATGCACAGAGAATTTTGCTAGTGCCTTTAGCTAAGAGCCTGTCAGAAATTTTTACTGCAAAATTCCATTCTAGGGTCTCTATTATGTAAAAGAAACTCTCTTAGGTAATTTTAAAAATTTGCTAGAATCTTTTCGAAAATATACCTTTCACGAATACAAAAATAAAAGAGAAATTTTGAGGTTGCTTTGATTCACGTGCAAAGTTATTTTACTTCATTATGTTGTCCATGACCAGCAGACAGTATTGTGGCTGAAACGTGTCTGAAACTTAATGAAAAGCTGCTTTGATTTACTCTGGGACATAAGGGACAGAGCACATTTTGTCAGTTGAAGCCAAGGGATGAAAGTCAATAACTCAGATTTAGATGAGTCATAGTTTCTCTGGCCTTCAATTTACCCACCTGTAAAATGGAAATAATGGAAAGTGGCAAAAACACTAGTGTGTGAAGATTTAAACAGTGTTTTTAAAGTTTGTTGCACTGAAAATGGCAAGGATTTCCATTAATGCAGAAGTACTACCAGTGGTGATGCCTGCTAAGAACTTTACCAGCAGCTAACAGTATTGTGTTCTCATAGGAGGACTTCCCCGTGGAAAAAGTATCTTTCATGAAGTCAGCCATACATCGATTCAGAGTTGGGCTGTTTAGTCCTGAGTTCATCTACCCATTTACTGGTCCCATCTTATCATTAATGAATTTCAAAACCATTTCCAAAAATAGGGATCAAGTGATGCAGCCCATTAAGAAATCTCTCAGAAACGTTGATACTTATGATGGTATTTTATCAGATATGACCAATGCATACTTCACTGCGAAACTTGTGATGTCAATTTGTATTAAGGTACTGTATCACTGGCCTTGGACATTCAGCTTCCAGGGTTTTCTTTTGGTTAGTATATTCAGACAGAACTCTCATAAACTGATAGACGCTGAATTAGTTGAAGAAAATAATGGTTCTGTGTGCGGTTTTGTAAAATATTTCTTGGGAAATATCTTTACCTTCATCAAGATTATGCAAGGTGAAAATGGGCCAGTCACATGAGTCAAAATGCTTTGATAAGGTAACATTATGAATCAGCTGTCACCTTGTTCATGAGCTGGATGGGCAGTAGAGAAGATAGAAAGTGAATCCTATTTATCAGGCATATTGCTTGGCAATTTGCTCAAATTATGCAGGACTTAAGATGTGCTCTCAGAGACAACTTAAAAATAGGAATGGGGGGGAGGGGAAGGAATACTCAGTTCTGACCATTGCAGGTAATATTCCCAGATTAAATCTCTATTCTCCCTTATCAGTCCTTTTCATAATGTCCAACTAAATGGTTTTCTTTGTAATTACCTCTTATTTTCCAACTTTCATTGTTAATTAAGGAATTTTCCAATAAATTCTGCTTTTATTTTGGGCAATCTGAATTAAGGGTTTCCTGGAGCCTGCAGGGTAGAAGATGTTGTTCCTAGATGAGAAAGAAGCTGATCTATTGCCTTAGCATTATCATTCACAAAGTTATAATCTCAATAGAGCAAAGGGTTCTGGTTACTCTCTGATAAACAAAATTACCGTGGAAGGGACCAACTTAAAAACAGATGCACAAAAAGTAAATTGAGGACTTTAACTTCAGTGAAATTTATGTTGTTGTTACTTAAAATCTTATTTTTCACAAAGATGAGAGTGACTGACACATGGTGCCTAATGAAGAAGATAGGTTATTATTTCCATCTGTGTTTGACAAGCTTTCAAAACCACTGCTAGAAAGATGAGCTTTCTGAACACCTCTGTGCTCTCAACAGAAAAGCAAAGTTACGTATGTGTGAAGTTGAACATTTTAAATTATTATTTAGGTTCTATATTTATTTTTTAAATGTTATGCTTAAACAGGAGAATTTTCTATTGAGGAAAAAAAACCAGCTACTGCTACTTAAAGTAGTGATGCCTGCATGCCTCTGTTAGGTAGGCTTAACTCCATAGCTATGTTAAAGGATGGAGGGATATTTTAGAAATCCTTTACAATCAATACACAAGCCTTGCCCAGGTGAGTTTCCTATTTATCAGTCTCAGATTTTCAAATTTTATCAGAGTTATCAGTCCCCTGAAGGGCAAGAAATTGCCCCTGTCAGCTTCTTTCGTGAATTCAGCCAGCCCCTTCTCCTGACACACACCTCCTTTTGTTGTGTTCAGGTGGCATTATTCTTTGAAATGCACCACATTATTATTATTATTATTATTATTATTATTATTATTATTATTATTATTATTATTATTATAATTTTTTTTTTTTTCACCACATATGAGTTAGAACCTTTTATTCTTCCAGGCCCTGAGGTTCATGGTTTGGATCAGTCAAAAATGAAAGCTTTCTGTTATAGCTTAACTGTAAGTGAGTTTTATATCCCAGTGTTCCACAAGTAAAAATTAAAAACCTTACTCAACTTTAAATTCACAACATTATAGAGACATTATACAAATATGGAATTACTCAAATCCCCAAAGCACCCTGTGAACTAAATTAGTGATTTGAAGTTCTCCTGTTTAATGTTAAGTATCTTTTGACTTTTGAAAATACCAGCTGAATGCACCCAGTGATAGCTTTTTGAGCCCTGCCCTTAGTTTCTGCATGTTAGGAAGTTTTCACCACATTTTTATCAATTGCTCCATTTGTTTAGTTCAGCAATATAATAAAGTAATTGAAATAATTCACTAGCACGTAACCACTTTACATTACAAGATAGTAATGATAACACTTCTGACATTAAATAACCTGTCCTTTCCATAGTCACAGGGCTGTACATACTAGATTTAGAGTCTGTTCCAAGTGAGCAGTTATTTCACATTGAGTCCTTAAGTTGCAGGACTTAATATGAACAAATTTGCACACAATTTCTCAACATAATTCCATTGAAATGATTGTGTAATTCAGTATAACTACATAAAAATGACAATAGAGCTGCTTCTCAATTACCAGATGGTTACAGGGTACTCAGTGTTTCAGTGCAAAATGTAGTTGATTCTTAATTATACTATCTTGGAAGAAAGGCCACTGCTTATAATTTCATTACAGTTTTAAGAAATGTCTCTGCAAAAGGAAAGTTGTAGTCACATGTTGTTGTGGTTTAAGCCCAGGCCGTAAATTAGAACCACGCAGTCTACTTCCCCACCCCACCCCCCAGAGGGATGGGGAGGAGAATCGAAAGAATGTAACTCCCACGGGTTGAGATAAAAACAGTCCAGTAAGTAAGGTATAACACAAATCACTACTGCTGCCACCAATAATAATAATGATAAGAGAAATAACAAGGGAAGAGAATACGATACCGCCCGCCGGAAATGAGCCCGACAGAAAAAAGAGCCCATGCCCTTCTGGGTAACTCCCAGTTACATCCCTGGGCATGACGTGCTGTGGTATGGAATACCTCTTTGACTAGTTTGGGTAAGGTGTCCTGTCCCTGCTTCCTCCCAGCTTCTCCTCCTCCCTGGCAGAGCATGAGACTCACAAAGTCCTTGGTCAGGGTAAACATTCTGACCAGTAACTGAAATCATCGGCTTTATCAGTATTATTCCCAGGCCGAAAGTCAAAACCACAGCACTGCACCAGCTACTAAGAAGGAGAAAAACTGACTGCTGCTGCTGAACCCAGGACATATGTGTACATGCTTATTTTCTGTTCGCTGAACAGAACTTTTTGATTTATCTGTTCTTTCAGGTGAAGTTTGTAGGACAGTACTCTGAGTATCAAGAGCAGTATCAACACCAGAAAAGGAGTTTCAGGGCTATTGACTTGATGTTTTGTTTGTTTGTTTGTTTTTCTTGATATGCACTTATTTACTATCCCAGAAGCAATTAGAAGATAAAGCAGTTTTTCAGGTGATATAACAGTGTGCAATAAAACCAAATAGGCAGCTTTTCTAGCCACAGCTGAACCTTACCAATTATAAATTCACTAGTGAGCACCCTACTTCTGTTAATCAATTCTGGTTTTCCCTAGCTCCCAAGGCTCTTTCTCTTCTCTTTTCAGCAACCTTCTTGTCTCCAGCTCCTGCAGGCCCCTGGCCCCTCTGCCCTGCAGTCAGGGCACACAGGGCAGAGTGCCTGGGGGCACAGTCTGGCCACTGTACGAGTCAGGGATCTTGTGTTATTTGGATTTTGATAGAAGTGGAGAGTCAAGCATAGCAGAGCTGGTCTGGCTGATACTACATGGGAAGCTTCCTGCAGAAGAGCAGTTTTCCCATGATCATTATCATCACTGCTGGGGTGTTTCATTCCATTGACATGGTAAGTGGGAGCCTTTCTCTCTAGGGGTGCAATTATTCTTCATTGTGGAAGCTGGGTCAGGTTTGAGGATACCTTTTATAATGCTTAAGGATAGTATAAAGATTATTTTCTCTGTTGTTGGTCTACACTTACAGTAAAAATGTGGCCACGCTGCACATCTATTGCTGTCAGAGCTCCGGTAGCACGCTGTGATCGTATAGTGGTTAGTACTCTGCGTTGTGGCCGCAGCAACCTCGGTTCGAATCCGAGTCACAGCATCATCCCAGTGATTCCACGGCACATGGGCTCTGCTTTTGCCCCTCTATTCTGCTCTCTCATGAGACCCCACTTGGAGTACTGTGTACAGTTCTGGTATCCTCAACATGAAAAGGACATAGAGCTGTTGGAGCAAATCCAGAGGAGGGTCACGAGGATGATAAGGGGCTGGAACACCTCCTGTATGAAGACAGGCTGAGAAAATTGGGGCTGTTCAGCCTGGAGAAGAGAAGACTGTGTGGAGACCTCACAGCAGCCTTCCAGTATCTGAAGGGTGCCTACAAGGGTGCTGGAGAGGGACTTTTCATCAGGGACTTTAGTGATAGGAAATGGGGTAACAGGTTAAAATTTAAACAGGGGAAGATCAGGTTAGATATAAGGAAGAAGTTCTTTACTGTGAGGATGTTGAGGCACTGGAACAGGTTGCCCAAAAAAGTGGTGAGTGCTCCATCCTTGGCAGTGTTCAGGGCCAGGTTAGACAGGGCTTTGAGCAAACTGGTCTAGTGTGAGGTGTCCCTGCCTATGGCAGGGGGGTTGGAACTAGATGATCTTAAGGTCTTTTCCAGCCCTAGCCATTAACTTATCAGTAGGATTATTCAGCTACATGCACTGTTCAGATTATAGGACTTATTCAAATGGAAAATTTCACTTTGTGCAGCTGGGTTTCTGTCTTTCTCTTACTTCCACATCAGAAAATAATTCTAAAGGCCACCAGCACAAGGTTAACAGAAGAGAGCTGTCAGATGAAACACTCTTCCACAGAAATTAAATACCTTTAAACAATAAGTGAACATCCTCAAGGAGAAGTGGCCTTCGTGGATGGTTGTCTAGTGATGAGAACATCCAGTGCCAGGCAGCTGACTGGCAGCTCATGTTTGCAAGGCTGTAACAAGTCAAGGGTTTTTCCAGCTTGGGAAAGAGAGCTGCATAGGGAGGGCTTTCATTAGCTCAAAACGAGTGAAACTTTTTGAGTGGTATGGCAGCATATCCCATCCACATATAGAAACTCCTATAAGTACTTCCTGAAGCTGGCCAATGCTATGGTGGAGGGGTGGAGGTGGGGATAGAGCATTATGCCTAGCACAGTTTTTCCTCAATTTTTTAGCTTTTTCATTTGTGTAAGTTTAGAGATTCACTGCAAAATATGTTCCAGGCTGTAGTTAAACTCCTTTGTAGCTTATGTACAAATCATGCTGCTACTTAAACATAAGATTTACAATGGACTTCCCACATGCAAACACGTGTTCATAAGAAACAGAGCAAGATGAAGTAGAAGAGAGAGGTTGGAAGTGATTTTTATCGAGGTGGGGAAGGGCGGGATTTGGAATGGGAGGGCTTATTGCAGGCAAAACTGACTGTGTAACTAAGGTCTCATGTTAGTGTGTTCGCTGTGACCTTGAAAAGACAAACCATAAACCCTCAAATACCCAGATGACTTGTGTTCAGAGAAATGTATGTGTTTTGCAGAGCATGGGAATTTGATAGGGTCCCAGTTCATAATGTAAACTGGAAGTCTTCTACTATATCAGGTTTGACCTCAGGCACTGACCGAGCTGTGTTTAAACTCCTGGGAGTTAAAATGCTTTTATTTTTGAAGGAGGTTCAAGGTCAAACACAAAGAAGTTAAATAGCCTGAAAGTTATTACATGATGTTTTATTTGGGGTTGAATGAAATGTTTTAAGTTGACCATAGGTTAACCATCTTTCTTTTCTCTTTTGAAAAATAAACCATCTTTAACACAATACCTCACCATACTTTTCAAAGTAGAGGCTACAGCTATATTTTGATGATCTGGATTTACATCTACTATGATATTTAGCATTGGAGAATCACAGAATGGTTTGGGTTGGAAGGGACCTTTAAAGATCATCTAGTTCAACCTCCCTGTCATGTGCGAGGACATCTTCCACTAGACCAGGTTGCTCAAGGTCCCATCCAACCTGGCCTTGAACATTTCTGACAATGGGGCCTCCACAGCCTCCCTGGGCAACCTGTTCCAGTGTCTCACCACCTTCACACACCATGCTTGCTTTTCATAAAAAAATTCTTCCTTATATCTAGTCTAAATCTACCCTCTTTTGTTCTAAAACCATTATCCCTTGTCTTATCACTGCAGTCCCTGGCAAAAATCCTCTCCATCTTTCTTTTAAGCCACCTTTATATACTGATAGGCCACAATAAGGTCTGTTCTAGCCTTTTCTTCTGCATGGTAAACAACTCTCTCAGCCTTTCTTCATAAGAGAGGTGCTCCACTCTGTGATCATTTTCATGGTCGTTCTCTGAACCCACTCTAAAAAGCTCCATGTTCTTCTTTTGCTCTTGTGCTCCAGAGCTGGATGTAGTGCTCTGTGTGGTGTACTTGGAGTATTTGGTAACATATTTTAAGAACAGAGGTGCAGCAACCTTGCTTTATAATTGTAGGTATCAAATATTCCTTCAGCAGAGCAGTCTGCAAAAACTGGCAGCATTTTTGTATTCCAGTTAGATCAGTGCAAACTGTTAGACAAGTTTCACTGATGCTTTGTTATCTCATGTATTTTTCCTTTTTTTTTTTTTTTACTCATTGATACTTTACTTTAGAACCTTAAGACAAAAAGCTTTCACTCATTCAGAGCATATCTGTACTTTCTTTGCATGTACAAAAGAATCAGAGAATTAAGCAAAAAATCTATTGCACGATGTCCATCAAATTGTTTTGGTTGTACAACGTTATAAGTTAGATGTCAGAAAACCAAAAAGAATGACAACAAAGGGACAGGGAAAATGCCTAATCTGAGATATGACTTTATTTGCCTATGTGAAATCTGGTAGAGTGGCCAAATCTGAATATGCATTGAAATGTCCACATAGTTCCTCACAGAACAAGACTCCATTGGTGAACTTAGTTCCATCCTGTAATGACTATGCTTGCCCTCTTTCCTGTCCCAGTTCAGTCTTCATATATCTGTTGTTGCCTTCTCATCATGAAAGCCCATCTCCTGAGTCCTTTATCATGTTTTTGATTCCTGATAATGACTTCTTCAAGATACCTTGAATCACTTCTAGACCTGATCTAACCTGCAATACATGGAGGTGGCATTAGAGTGCCTGACCTCCATAGTTTGTGATAACACATATTTCTTGTTAGTTTACCAGTGTGTTTCAAAGTTGGCAGAAGTTTCCCAAGGAGCAGGCAAGTTGTGCCATCTCGCCTCTCCAAGTAACTAGTCACTCACCAGAGTGACAAATCCTGCCAATAAGCATCCCCTGCTAGCAGCTGTCCAGAGAGGGATGTTAATCTACAGAGAAATTGCCTTAGGGCATGGTGTGACAAACAATATCCACAGAGAGAAGGCTATAGTGATTCTTGTTTATCATTTCTGTTGCATTACAATTAGATCTGTAGAAAAAGCTCTGGCTGTCCTGAGTTATCATGTGCTGTGACTTTGATGGCTGATATATTTTCAGGTTGTTATCTAAAGAATAGAAGGACAAAATTTTTTGGCAGTTTCAAATTTCTTCCATGATTTTTTCCTGTCAGTATACTTAAGCCAGCTGGGGGACAGCAGTTTGCTGAGTTAGGCTTTTTGACATGTACTACTTGATATCCCTGAGTGGCAGAGTACTACATAAGGTAGAAGACGGGCATAGAACGTCTCAGAGGTGGGACAGGAAAGCTGGGTGCTTTGGGGACTTCATGGTGGTAACAACTAAAACTAACCTCTCAAAATACATTACTTTCTAACACTTCTCCTCTGGCCACCACAAAGAGCGATGGCAAGAGTCAGAAGGGAGATTGGTGGGAGAAAGTGGCTCTAAGAAGAGTGCTGCACCTGTAGGGACATTGTTGGCTGCCTAACATGCTTTGGTTGTATGAATGCCTACTGTGTAAAACCCATGCAGGGGAAAGATGAAAACTTAGCTCAAAGGGAGCCTGGGTTGGCAGTGACTAAATGCACAGCAGCTCAGCAGCCTGTGCAAAACATTGCTACCATCACTAGCACAATGAGAACTAACCACAACAGGTTTTGTGGGCAAACTTGGTGGAGGATCAAGAGCTGCAGTAGGTCTCATGCCTATGTTACCAGTGTCACCCCCAAGGGCAATGCTCCTGTGTATATGCACTGTGAGTAGAGGTTGGAGAAGGGGCTCGGTTTCTTGGTCATGTTAACATGCAAGTAGTCAGTTGTCAGACAAACTTAAGGAATCAACATCCTTTCATCCCAGAAAACTTGAAAAAGTATAAACAGTGCAAAATCTTACCTTGTATCAGAAAAGTCATGCTTTTTCAAACACATATTCAAGAGCAGTCCTTTTATTTGTGTGTGCTCATTTTTGGGTAGATGCCCAGATCATTTAAAATAATTCTTTTATTTGCATTTTTATACAATTTATTGCTTATTAATATATTTTCTCATTTTGCTAAAAAGAGTGGATAAAAATCTGCACCTCAAATGAAGGAAGTCATAGTTGGTGAGTGTAATTGTATTTTCTGGTTTAAGCATTTATGAATCATACATAATAATTTATCCAGGACATAATCAGTGCAGAGCAGGTATCTGTCACAACCTTTCCAATTCAATATTTTTTTTACAGCCACTTTGCACTCATGGGCACATATTTCAGTGCTTGTCTACCTTGTGCACCATGCCAAATGAGAACATAAGCAAACAAATCAATATTTGACCATTAAGATGCAGAAAGTGATTTTAGTTTAAAATTGTTGATGAATTTGAGGATCATGCTTTTTAAAATATAACCCTGTTCAAGTTCCCCATGTTGTGGGGAACTTGTAAAACCTGAAGGGGTAATGAGCTTTTCTTACTCACTGTCTTCTGCTGCACAACCCCAGTCCCTATCTGCTGACATTTTAAAGCTGCCTGTGAAGCCCTTGCATTTGATGTACACATGTGCCATGTGCATGTGTCAGGTGCCCCCTAAGATGTGGCGCACAGTAAGCAAATGATTGCTAAGAGTTTTGCCATTCACTCCTTTGATAAGTGAGACTGGAAGGCTTTATGAGCTCTCATTACAAGGAAGACAGTGCTTGCTGCGAGGCAGCACTCATGGGCACAGCGGAAGGAAACCAGCAGCATTCAGCCGGCTGTATGGAAAACCTGAACAGTTTGTAGTCGATCATTTCAGACTGGTGGCTGCCAGCCGGGGGAAAGGGTGCTGAGAAATAGAGGAGTGTCTGCATGTGTCTGAGCATTGTCCTCTGAAATGTCTGAACCTGAGCTTGTATTTGGAGCATCAGTAGTTAACAGCTGTATCACACCCAGTGCTGTGTGAACACAAAAGAAGACAAGCACTGTGCATTGAAAACAGTTTTAATTTTTATGATGATGTTAATTTCTGAAGTCATAAGTTATATAACCTAGTATAGTATGAGGTAGTTCAGAGACAGTACAGACAATTTGGAATGAAATCTTTGAGTCATGCTGCTTTTTGCCCTGTTCTGTTGTGGATGCCTTTTTCCACCCCTCCCTCACCCGCCTTTTAAATATATTTTAGCAGGGGAAATTCAAAATTCAGCTTTGCAAGAGCAAGTACGGTAGCAAGAGCTATAACTTTTCTGATTGTATTTGTATAAGTTGGACGAATTCAACTATAGCACACTGTACATATTTTAGACTAACGGGGATTTCACTATTATAAGCTGCCAGTTCCACCTGTCATGTAATTCACAGTTTTTATGTGGTTTATCTCAATTAAGTTCCATCTCTAGAGCACACTGTTGCATATTACTGATCTGTTAATGAAGCAATACCTATATTGCCTATCTTTCTGATTCCAGCAAACACAGAATAAGCACAAGCCAAAGATTCCCTTGACAAATCATATAAGCAAGGCTCGCACTTCTAGCCAGAAAATTATCAGTTTAGCTGAGAGCTGTGTAGGTTATTATACATCTTAGCTCTGAGACTTTCTTGGTCTTGGTTGATTTGCTGGTAGAATTATTCCAAATGCCAAAGGAATCAAGGAGCTTTTCTGGCAGGTGGGCCCTAGAAGGGCCCACAAGAGACCAGAAGATGCAGGGATGGTCCTCACCAGAACAGCGCATCCCAGGCCCTAGGAAAGACCGACAGTAGCTTCCTGCAAGTAGTGCAGCCCGTGTTCAAGGCAGGAGGAAGATGAGGAGAATTGTGATCTGCTGGTAGCGTACACTCTGGCATTGGACATCGAGTTCAAGGCTGGCTGGAAGAAAGGTGATAGCATTAGAAAGGAAGTTTCCAAAAAGACTTTTCCTGTTTTCCACTTCCAGCTCCTGATGCAAGTCAGTATTGTTCTCCTTCACTCTGCAAGTCAGTATTGTTCTTCACTCTGCTCGTTTCCAATGGTGCTGAATGCTGATGAGCTAATACTTGGCTCAACACCAAGCAAGTAATTTCCTGGTAATTAATTTGTTTTCTTTACACCTGACCTGAATTTTTTTCAGGTAATTTGCAGGTGGGGTAACCCATCAGAATCAAACAATTTTAGGAGGTACCCAGGAGTACAAGAGTAATGGTTATTTTGACTCTGACTTCCTTCAGATTCTTTCTCTCTCTCTCTCTTGGCATTAGGGTTTCATTGCTATTATAGCACTTTGCATATAATTACCAACAGCTTTAGGTTATAATTATATTGTCATTTAGTACATTTGTAATGGGAAAGAATGAACAAAGCAGTGAATTAAATATGCCAATGACTGTTGGTGTTGTGTGCCTTTTGCTTTCTTAACAACTTCATTAATATTTTGCAATGTTTATGAGGAGCTACCTGGAAAAACAGCCATTGCATGCATTTATAAATTTGACGACTCTAGGAGCTAAAAGGGAAAGCAAACAGGATGAGCTGATATCCCTTAGGATTTAGGGGATTTTTATACGGACTTTAAAAATTATTGCAATCATTTGCATGTTTATTTCACATGACATTTTCAAAAGAGACCAGCAGTGGGCTAATGCTGCAATAAGTGGTAGAACTCTTGTTGAACTCAGTAAGAGCAGATGTAAATAGGTACCATTCATTCAAGAAAATACCACAGGGTGCTGCCTGTTTGTAAAACAGTGAAAGTTAAAGCATACTGAGTCTCTCTCTTTGTTCTTGAATTAATATCCAAACTCACTATCTGTATGGTATTTCCTTTGCTGGTAACCAACATAAAATATAGTTGAACAAATGCATTTTGCCACCATATATGTGGAATAAACTTAATGGTTGTCCCTAGGCAATCCAGAATGGCTCTAGTTTATGTGAATCAAAGCATCATATACACTCAATATTACATAAGATGTAATATTATGTAGTTATATTGCATAATATAATGTAATATTATATTGCATTATACATGTAAAAGTGTACTCAGTTGTATGTGTATATGTATGTATATACAGTTAAAGAATTAATTCTAAATTACATAATACAGTGGAGCACTAGGTCCCAGCTGCCTGACTCAGCAGGTGATCATGTGTCAGGGATGTCAGAGGGCGTTTCGCATCCTTGTCCTTCCTCCAGTGTGCCATGTTACGTCTTTGCCACTGACACTGGTTGCAGCACAGGTGGAGGGGATGGGTTAGCACAACAACCAGTTTAGCAGCAGGCAGAGGTGCAGTTCATTGTAGCATTGGTGTCTGCATGGGTAGCACTGCTGCTTCACTCACAGCCCAGATTGGGTCCCCTTCAGCGACTTAGGACTCTATCACCTGAGTATATCAGCACCATTCTGCAGAGCACAAAATCATTATTAAATACAATGGTCACTTTTTTACAGTCCTATGAACTCTATGAGCATAGGCATGAAAGAAACAATGTCTCTGAATATCTAAACAATTTCATGTAACTGTGTGTGGTCATACGAGAGCTATCAAACTTGGATCCTTGGGACTTACAGGTAATTCCACAAATCTAAAATAAGGCAAATATAATAAATTTGTTTAGTTAAATACTAATGCTGCGGGCCTATCCTTCTCTCTCTGGTCTCTAGCTGGAGAATACTGGCAGTATGATATATGAGATCGTAAAGCATAAAATATATCCGATCCATTGAGAACATCTGCTATAAGCTCTCAATACCATATAAGCCTGTGTAAAATGCACTTTTCCAGACTAAATTCATTGAGCTTCTAGTTATCAATAAAGATGATGTGTATTTAGTAAAATTACTGGTGTTTGTAACATATTTCAAGTTAGTATGAGAGGCTAGAATCTGACAGCATGGACGGAGATGTTACTGAAGTTAGATCTTTTTAGTGATTTTGTCCGTAAATAGGATAGACATCTCTGTATAGCAGAAGCATAAGTTTTTATAAGTGAAATCTGAGCATTCATTTGTAAATAAAAGACAATTTGCAGAGAAGGAGAATTTGTTTAATTTAGAAACAATTGTCAAGATAAGTGAATCAGCTAAAAATAATTAGAGAATGAGAGCATGTGAACATTTTTTTTCATATTCAAATATTTAGGATGAAATGCTTTACAATGTAACCCTTCAGTCCTACATAGAATCATAGAATCATAGAATAGTTAGGGTTGGAAAGGACCTTAAGATCATCTAGTTCCAGCCCCCCTGCCATGTGCAGGGACACCTCACACTAAACCATGCCACCCAAGGCTTCGTCCAACCTGCCCTTGAACACCGCCAGGGATGGAGCATTCACGGCTTCCTCAGGCAACCCATTCCAGTGCCTCACCACCCTCACAGTAAAGAACTTCTTCCTTATATCCAATCTAAACTTCCCATGTTTAAGTTTTAACCCATTACCCCTTGTCCTATCACTACAGTCCCTAATGAAGAGTCCCTCCCCAGCATCTCTATAGCTCCCCTTCAGACACTGGAAGGCTGCTATGAGGTCTCCATGCAGCCTTCTCTTCTCCAGGATGAACAGCCCCAACTTTCTCAGCCTCTCTTCATACAGGAGGTGCTCCAGTCCCCTGATCATGCTTCTGGCCCTCCTCTGGACTTGTTCCAACAGTTCCATATCTTTGTGTAGTGCAGAAGAATGTGTGAAGGTAAGAGCAGTCAAACACAAGTGAAAACACTGATTGACATTTCTTAAATATAAAATTTCAGTGACATTATTCTCAAGTGTTATACATGAATAGAAGAGTATTTAAAGGTAAAATGTATCCTATCTTCTGTCTTTTCCTGGCCAGCTGGAGGAATTAGTAATTGAGATCAATATGACTAAGTAGGAATCGTAGTACTTTGTTCAATGGAGAAGCTGTAACACTTTCTTGGGAAAACTTTACTTGCAAAAAGATGGAATATAAAAGTCTTTGAATCCAAAAGCCAAGCTGTCCATATTCAGGGAATGCCACAATTAAGCTTGTGAGCATATACTTCAAAGTCATGCCACCAAATTGCTTACTTGCTAGGATTTCTCAGTGCAAAAAGGCACAAGGATTTTTTAAACATTGGCAATGCATGTGCTCCTGTTTCTGAGAACTGCTGACACAGCAAAAGTTAAGCAAGCACTCTGAAGTGGGCAAATGATTCAGACAATTTCAGGCCAGTGCATTGAAATTTGGTAAAAATCTAGGTGCAAATGAAGTACTGTAGTGGAGAATCTCACTGATTTTGTCATGCTTAACTGCCTGAAAGGATCTGGCCTAGGGACTTCAGCCTAGATGACAACTTAAATTTCTGAAGTCATATAGCCATCAGTAAGATTACAGTGTTACTTGACTCTGAGGTAGCAAACATCCTGCATAAGCACTGGTAAATGACAGACGGCGAAGTGCTAGACCTGCTGTCTTAACCCTAGGAGGATTCTCAACACTGAGATTGCTGTATGAGTCCTTTCTGTGAAACCTGAAGATGGAGGATTTTCTGAGTTAATGAATTCCCTATGAAGAGAATGATAATGAGCCACTGAGTAATGTATTGCTTAGAATAATAACAGAGTGTGATGGCCTCCAATTCAAAACCTTCTATCTCTACCCAATTTGGAAGCTGGCTGTGGGTGTGAATCTGAATACAAAATAAGCACCTGGAGCAAGGCTGGAAAATTGATTCATCAGTTGCTTCTCCTGACAATCGAGTTGTAAAATTGTTCACACTCTTTTTCCTCTTTCTGGATCAATGAATACATAGTATTTTAATGTGATCAAAGTTATTCTAAGTTTCAAGATCATTGTTATTAATTAGGTAATCAAAGTTTTTTGATTTGGGGTTTTTAGAGTTTGGAGGGAGTTTCTTTATTTTTTCTTTTTGGTTTTGTTTTTCTGTTGGTTTTGTGGGGTTTTTTTTAACAAGAAGGAACAAACCCAGACTTTTTGAGCTATGTTCTTTTAATGAAACAAGGTTAGAGAATTCATTAGTTTATGACCATTATGTACTAAAAGGCAAGTGATACAAGTTTTCATTTTTCAAATTTTATGTATAAGGCATAAAATCCATTGATAGCAGCAATATCCTAGCAGCATGGTCTCTTAGTAAACAAGCTTTCAGAAAAACTATGACAAATAAAGTATCTTTGATAGATAAATGAATGCCATGAAAGCTAATGCTCTGCTTAATGGATGTACAACTTTACCAGCATCCCTTAATTTGTATATAAATAAGCTGTAAGTATAGGTGGTCTTCAAGTCAATTATACTTCAGCTAAGCATGACATGGAGAGCACACAATGAAACAGCCTCCTTGAAGATGCAGTAATGGTGAACAACAGGACAGATAATCATGAAGGATTATCTTACTGGCTCATAAATCCAGATCAATGCTGACAAGACTCAGCTCTGGGAATGACAAACCTCCTCTTTCTCTTGTGATGTTGACTCGAAGATGCCAGGCTAATGATCTTACTCCATTAAGCTTTTTCCAGTGCCGTCATTCGATGGTGTCTTGTTTGAATGTTTATATTCATCTTAAGTTACCAGATGACTTTTCAGGCCTTGGTACGTCTGAAAAAAGTAGCTCTGCAAGCTCGTTTTCTATGGAGAAATCAAAATACTTGCTATTGTTTCTAGAATATTGCACTAGTCATCAGATGGCATTCCACTCTCCTCTAACGAAGAAGTTGCACATTTAATTAGGACTACTTAAAATACAGTAAGAAATCAAAATTACCCCTCCAAAATATTACTGAAATTTTAGAAAGACAGCTAATATTTTTGTTAATTTGTCTAACTGTTCACTTTGTAGGTTGGGGGGGGGGGAGTTCAAAATGAAACTGCTGAGAAATGTTTTTCTTGTGCCTTTTTCTTACTGTGTTTATTATTAACAGAAGTTTGATCTAATGATGAGGTCATTGTCAAATGTTTCAGAAGGATGTTTCAGTCTTTCCATATATAAAATCTGTAACTCTGTTTAGTGTGCTTTTCTTACTTATCCCTGCATATTGCATCTGTTTAAAGAGAGGGTGTTACTGAACATAGTATTCAAGGCAGAGGAACACTGCCATGTCTGTGGTTACTAATACATTTACAGATCATTCAGATTGTGTTAATGGGGCTAGGTTGTCAGCATTTTCTCACCTATTTTCTGCTACCCTTTATTTTCTCACCAGTGAATTTGTCTTTGTAATGCCCAGCTGCCTATCCTTGATAAGTCTTTCAGCAGTACCTTACTGACATCTGTGTTTTGCCTAGTCAAAACAGCTCTGTGTATATATTCTAATTTACAGTATAAACTAATCTGCTGATCAATAAACTAATGGTCCCTTTTTTTCTAAACTGGCTTTATTTTTAAAGTTGCATTTATATATAAATAACATCTGTGACAATTAACCATGACAGGTGCAAGGTCCTACACCTGGGTCGGAGCAATCCCACACACAGCTACAGATTGGGCAGAGAAGAGATTCAGAGCAGCCCTGCAAAGAAGGACTTGGGGGTGTTGGTCAATGAGAAAATGAACATGAGCCAGCTTCAGTGTGCGCTCACAGCTCAGAAAGCCAACCGTATCCTGGGCTGCATCAAGAGGAGTGTGACCAGCAGGTCGAAGGAGGTGATCCTGCCCCTCTATTCTGCTCTCCTGAGACCTCACTTGGAGTATTGTGTGCAGTTCTGGTGTCCTCAACATAAAAAGGACATGGAACTGTTGGAACAAGTCCAGAGGAGGGCCACGAGGATGATCAGGGGACTGGAGCACCTCCTGTCTGAAGACAGGCTGAGAAAGTTGGGGCTGTTCAGCCTGGAGAAGAGAAGGCTGCGTGGAGACCTCATAGCAGCCTTTCAGTATCTGAAGGAGGCTACAAGGATGCTGGGGAGGGACTCTTCATTAGGGACTGTAGTGATAGGACAAGGGGTAACGGGTTCAAACTTAAACAGGGGAAGTTTAGATTGGGCATAAGGAGGAAGTTCTTTACTGTGAAGGTGATGAGGCACTGGAATGGGTTGCCTGAGGAAGTTGTGAATGCTCCATCCCTGGTGGTCTTCAAGGCCAGGTTGGATGAGGCCTTGGATGACATGGTTTAGTGTGGGGTGTCCCTGCCCGTGGCAGGGGGTTGGAACTAGATGATCTTAAGGCCCTTTCAAACCCTAACTATTCTATGATTCTATGAGTCTATTATTCTAATTTATGTTGCTTAAAAGGTCAAGTGGATGGTATTGTGGTTTTGTGCTCTCCTGTTGTCATGTGTTTGTGAACACCAGTGTTATGCAGATACTGTATTGCCCAGTTTAAGTCACTGGATATTTGTCACTTGTCCAGTGGGTAAAAGCTTTGCTAGCATAACTAATAGGTAAGCTCCTGCTTTCTAGAAACAAATCAATATGACATTAGGGACCTATTTTTTTTCCCTCAGCTTTACCTGCTGTCATCTATTTAGCTTGTCTGCCTCTATTATCGCTGTGTTAATATGAGGTCTCAGGAGTGAAACTGAATTACAAATGAGTCCTAGTGTCCTGCATTTAAAAAAAATCATATGACTCACAGAATTATGGGAACTTTTGGTCAAAAATAAACTCCTGAATGGTAATGCTGGTTTTGGCTGAGGTAGAGTTAATTTTCTTCACAGTAGCTGGTATGGGGTCATGATTTGGATTTGTGCTGGAAATAGTGTTGATAATACAGGGATTATTTCATTATTGGTGAACAGTGCTTACACAGAGTCAAGGCCTTTTCTGCTTCTCATACCACCCCATCAGCAATGTGGGAGGGGACACAGTCGGGACAGCTGATCCCTGCCGACTGAAGAGATAGTCCGTACAATAGAGCGTTGTGCTCGGCATATAAAAGGGGGGGCGGGAGGGAAGAGGAATGGAGAGACATTTGGAGTGGTGGTGTTTGTCTTTCCAAGTGATCGTTACATGTGATGCAGCCCTGCTTTCCTGAACTGGCTGAACGTCTGCTCATGGGAAGTGGTGAACGAATCTCTTGTTCTGCTCTGCTTGTCTGTGCAGATTTGGTTTACCTATTGAACTGTCTTTATCTCAACCCACAAGTTTTCTTACTTTTACCCTTCTGATTCTCCCCCACATCCCACTGGGGTGAATGAGTGAGTAGTTGCATGGGGCTTAGGTGCTGGTTGGGGTTAAACCATGACAATGATCTAACAGGCTTCTGTGTACCTTCCTTTTATTATATACTCTTAGAAAGTAACACTTAAAACAGCATATTCACGAAAAGGGACATTTTTCAATTGTTAGTATTATAAAATATAACAGAACAGGTCCTGAATTTTTTAAGTCTTTATTAATTGTGCAAACACTGGCTTCTTCAGTATGAGATTTAGTTGAAATTGGACAGTGAATTAACAAAACAGGTGGTTTTGACCTTGCATTTTAGTGATACCAAGGCTATACAGGGTAAAGCAGCACATATGTGTTGATATCTGTAAACTTTTTTGGTTTACATAATTGAAAAATATCCCAAAAACTCCTTATTCATTACCCTAACTATATTATTTTGTTTTTCCTTTGTTTGCACCTCAAGTTTCTGAAAAGAGGAACAGCCTACACACTGCCAAGGGGACTCTTTACAAGAAGTCCTGGATAAATATGGCTTGAAAAGCTGCCATGAGACTAGCATGTTAAGTATTCTGGTCCAGGATCTTGACAAATGAACAGTTAAAGGAGGGTGCATTACTTCCGCTGCCCATTCATTGCTCAGTATTACCTATAGAAAGATGAAATGCAGTAAGGAAGAGTCTAAAAAGGTGGATAGCTTAGCACTACTGAACAGCTCCTTTTCTTTTACATTTGGATGCAAATTGATCTAGAAATCCATCATCTGACTCTGCTAATGAGGTCAAGAAAAACATACAAAGTTAATCAAACCGAGCTATAGCATTTATTGGTTGACTGTCTCCAAGGATGGAAACTCAGGAACACAATATTTTGTCTGTGCTTACAGAAACACCTTGCCAAAGCAGTGGTATCGGAATTTAATTTCATTGAAGAGCCGCCTTTCTTTTCCCTTTTGCACAAAAGTTACCCATGCATGTCAGTCTTGTCATTTTAATTGAACTTACAGGCATGACTGGCAAGTGGTGGAATTTACTCTGTCGGTATAACAATAATAAATTATTGCAGAAGGTTTGATAAAGGAACCTGGGACTTTGCAGAGAATAGTAAGGAATTGAGGGTAGAAGAAAAAAAGTTTCATGAAATACAGCTTTGCCTGCCAGTTGACTTCTGTGGTTTACGCATTTATTCTTGTCGTTTTGCTGCCTGTATTTGCTTAATTATTCCAGACACTATCCCTGTCATATTCTGCCTTAGAGCTATTAATCAAATGGTTCAATCTTCTCCAGTGTGCCTTTCAGAAACAAAAATATTCCTAGTTACTTTTACAGCTCCTCTGATTTTTCCACCATTTTGCTTGCACTTTGAAATGAATTGTAGAAATAAGATTTTATCTTCTTGAATCCATGAAAGATATTAGGGAGGAAATTAATTTTAAATTTGAATCTGATTATCCCTGAAAGATTAATTGACATTGCTGGTTGTGACCATGTGGCCTGAATAAAAGCCATTATGGGAAATGCCTTGATTCAAGATTATTCTAAATAAAGTCCTGTTGTAGTACATGCATTTGTGAGAAGTGTATCCATAGAAGCCTCCCAAGTTTGAATTGCTGCCAGGGGAAAAATAGCGTTCATTTAAGTACGTGTGTAATTGAAATTAGCGCCAAGAGTTTACGAGAGGTATGATGGAATTATGCAAAAAAAAGCCATGCAAAATAAGCCGATAATGCCTGATGTAGTGGAAAAGAAAGAGTCAGAGTATCTGCAAGAATGACACTGTTTCCCTTTAAGAACTGTTGGCCATCTTACTTGGGTTTAAATGTTAACGGACCCTGTCTTGGCCCCAGTTTGTGATAATAGTACATAGTAACTATTTTCTTCAGAAGTGTATATACCTGTTTTGAAAAGGGAGCATCAACAATATTAAAAAAAATACCTAGTTAAGGCAGAATTTATACTTCTATATAAAAAATAAACAAGTACATGGATGTCTTTGCACTAGCAACTGTCAAAACCTTTAGAAGCCTAAATGAAGGTTTCCACACATATGTAGAGTCATCTTAAGCTCTTAGATGCCGCTTTGCTGCATGCAAATGTGAGGTGAAACTGCACAAAAAATTAAAGACGTTTGAGAAGCCTAGCTTTATCTGCCAAGTGTGCCCAGAGCAAATCCCAGCATCCCCACTCACTGCACTTTTCAATATGGCTAAAGGATAAAATGCGAATAGTGGATTCTCCCTCAACAGTTCAAGCATTTTCCATTAGACAAAAAGAGGCATGAAATGGGTTTGGCCTCAGCAGAGACCAGACTAACAGTCAGCTCCTCATCAAGGTGAATATCCTAACTGTTTGCATAGTGAGTAATCTTTCTTGATTACTGTAAGGAATTTTGTCAAGTTTAAGAGTATTATTTAGGGATTTCAGTAAATAAATTAATCCATAGGAGGGTTCTCAAATTGTAGAGCTACCACCAAGAATGAACAAAGATGCCACTTTGAGTAAGTGGACCACTGAGGTTAGCATGAATTAATAGGCAAGGAAAGGTCTTGAAGGTTATCCAAGTGTGAAGAATAAGGGGTCGTGGGATAGTTTAAGATAAGACACAATATAGACACTGGACAGGAATAACTGTGTTTCTGCTGAAGAGAGCAACACTGAAGTAGCAAATATGCTAGAAGTTTCCAGAAAATCATTTTCTATGCATGTATGTGTAAGGAAGGCACAATCTTAGCAGTATTACTCAAAGAATGTGCAAACTCTGTATTTTCAGATTTAGGAAAAGGTCCAAACAAAAACTGACATCCAGACAAGTGTGACAGTGACAGGCATCACACTGTTGCTCACTCTGATGGAGGGTATAAATGTAAACCTTGAAAGGAAGAACAGTATTTCTGTTTTAGCCATACTGAGCCTAAACTAACAGCTGCACTACCGCAAAAGATGTCAAAGAGACTGACTATGATTTTAGTTTAGAGAGAGAAAATTTTGGAATAGCAAAATGAATCCATGAATTGTCAGAATAGAGAAGGTACTTACATATGTGCTTCATGAGCTTGTCAGAGCAAAAAGGTGTATTTAAAACCTGAATTTAGTGACTAAATATTATCACAGTATCACAGTATGTTAGAGATTGGAAGGGACCTCAAAAGATCATCTAGTCCAATCCCCCTGCCAGAGCAGGAACACCTAAATAAGGTTACATAGGAATGTGTCCAGGCGGGTTTTGAATGTCTCCAGAGAAGGAGACTCCACAACCCCCCTGGGCAGCCTGTTCCAGTGTTCCATCACCCTCACTGAGAAGAAGTTTCTTCTCAAGTTTAAGTGGAACCTCTTGTGTTCCAGTTTATACCCATTACCCCTTGTCTTATCATTGTTTGCCACTGAGAAGAGCCTGGCTCCATCCTCATGACACTCCCCCTTTATATATTTATATACACTAATAAGGTCCCCCCGCAGTCTCCTCTTCTCCAAACTATAGAGACCCAGCTCCGTCAGCCTTTCCTCATAAGGTCCCTGTAGTTATTAGGAAGAAGAATAGGCAAGGCTGTGGTTGTAAAACAAAAGTAGTTCCTCTTTCATCAATGGCATTACCTTGGTGTTAATTTTTTTTTTAAGTAAAAGAACATTCAATCTCTTAGAATCCTTCTATCGGGTATGTATTTGAGTGATAAATATGCAAAGTTAAGGTTTTGCTTCATATTTCATTATTAGAAACTAAAGTGTTTGATAATATAAATGGTCCAAATGGGGGTTCCAAATAATCATGTCTAACTAATTATCTTCTGTATAATCAAAAAGCACAAGAGGAACAGACACCTGCATAATGCAAGCCTTTGGAACAGATGTGCCCCTATTAATTGACATGAGTTGCCTATTAAAACTCTGTAGTGACACAGACTCTTTTCTGCTTTATGAAGGATAACCTGCCTACCCTTCAGTTTCTATGTAATTATAAACAAGAAAAATGTAGAAGTGGTGCAGCTTTCCTCTTTTCCCTTTTATGATGCAACATGAACTCTTAGCCCTCCAAAGTTTTAAGGGTACCGCACCACTTATGCACTTGTCTTCAGTTAATTTTATGGAACACATATTGTCTGAAGACATGACAAAAAATACCATTCAGTGGGAATATTTTGCCAGTAAAGAAATTCAGCATTCAAAGTCCATTACAAACATCAGACAGATGTGTTGTGCTGGTGATTATGGGTGTGACAAACCATGTAGTGTGGGAGGGTTCTCTTAAAGATACTGAAATAGCAGTTTCAGAGCTGTATGACAATAAAATAATGCAATCTACTTAAAAATATACTACAGGGAACAGAAAATTCGTACATTTATTCATTAGGATATTTTTTTATATATTAATAACTGTTTCCTGGCCCCAACACACTTCACTGGAATTGAGCGTTAGTTTCATTCTCCGTAGCTGCAGATATACGTTTGACATTATATGTGTAGCTTTTCCTATAGATATTAATGGTATTATTTACTTGCTTAAAACTAGGTAAATCCATATGCATTTCCAAAATAAACGGTTTATTATTAGAGATGTTGTCCATTAAATTCCTGATACATGCAGCTAAAATTTACCACACCTGAAAAATCATAGAATCATAGAACAGGGTTGGAGAGGACTTTCAGATCATCAAGTTCCACCCCCCTGCCATGGGCAGGGACACCTCCCATTAAACCACGTCACCCAAGGCTCTGTCCAACCTGGCCTTGAACACCGCCAAGGATGGAGCATTCACAACTTCCTCAGGCAACCCATTCCAGTGCATTCCTCACAGTAAAGAACTTCTTTATATCCAATCTAAACTTTCCCTGTTTAAGTTTGAACCCGTTACCCCTTGCCTTATAATTACAGTCCCTTATGAAAAGCCCCTCCGCAGCATTCCTATAGGCCCCCTTCAGATACTGGAAGGCTGCTATGAGGTCTCCACGCAGCCTTCTCTTCTCCAGGATGAACAGCCCCAACTTTCTCAGCCTGTCTTCAGACGGGAGGTGCTCCAGTCCCCTGATCATCCTCGTGGCCCTCCTCTGGACTTGTTCCAACAGTTCCATGTCCTTTTTATGTTGAGGACCCCAGAACTGCACACAATACTCCAAGTGAGGTCTCAGGAGAGCAGAATAGAGGGGCAGGATCACCTCCTTTGACCTGCTGGTCACACTCCTTTTGATGCAGCCCAAGATACAGTTGGCTTTCTGGGCTGCAAGCACACACTGACTGCTGATGTTCAGTTTCTCATTGACCAGCACCCCCAAGTCCTTCTCTGCAGAATCTCTTCTCTGCCCAATCTGTAGCTGTGCCTGGGATTGCTCCGACCCAGGTGTAGGACCTTGCAGTTGGCATGGTTAAACTTCCTAAGGTTGGCATAAGCCCACTTCACAAGCATGTCGAGGTCCCTCTGGATGGCATCCCTTCCCTCCGGCGTATCAACCAAACCACACAGCTTGGTGTCATCAGCAAACTTGCTGAAGGTGCACTCAATCCCACTGTCTATGTCACCAACAAAGATGTTGAACAAGACCGGTCCCAACACTGATCCCTGGGGGACACCACTCGTTACCGGTCTCCAGCCGGACATGGAGCCATTGACCACAGCTCTTTGTGTGCGGCCATCCAGCCAGTTCTTTATTCACCAAGTGGTCCATCTATCAAATTGATGTCATGTGGGACATCTATCAAATTTAGAGACAAGGATGTCATGTGAGACAGTGTCGAACACTTAAAATGAATGGTTTCCTTGATGCTACTGGTTGTGAGCTGATCTGAATTGAAATATTATTCAGAGAATAATTGAGAAAATCTCAAAGATTAAACCAATATTTTGAACAGTGAGAAAAGTAGAGAAAATTAAACACAAGAATCTGATATCAGTTGTCACTTTTTTTTTTTTTTTGGTTGTGCTCATGAGCAACAAAACTGAAATGTTATGAAATAGCGTCGTCATTCAAGCTGCCTATTTCTGCATCCTTAGACCTTTTTCATTTTAGGATTTTCTAGAAATAGATACTTTGAGAGAGAGAATGCTGTAGATATCTTCCAAATTTTCTTATTTGAGATACCCAAAAAACCTACTGTCAGAGAGCAGCTGTCTGAAATGAAAGTTATCCTTTATACAAAACCTTCCAGGTGAGAGAGAAATCCTTAAAGCACATGTAGTATTGGGCATTTGCCTCCATAGTCTTTCTTTTGGATTCATCTCTATTGAGTTGAAGAATTAAATGAAGGCGAAGAATTTTAATCTTCCTTTTTTACAACCCATTTCTGAGAGCTGATTGACTCTTGCAGACCACACACAGTGTCCACTGTCACTGAACTGCAAATGTCCATTAAGATTTTGGGTTCTTCCCACCAGAGGATCAAGTATACTGCTCACCTACACTCTTAACTCCCATTTTTCCAGAGCAAGGTGAAGGCAGAGGAGCTGGAGTCCTAGGGAAGAGCTCCAACCGATGTTCATGCAATATAAGTTGATTTTTTTAAAGGAATAAATAGTTCATGTTCATGTGTGGCATAAAAGACTGTGACTAGTACTGAGATAATCTGCCTGAATTTGCAGAGAGATGGAAGATACAGAACACATCAGTTCAGAACACATAAATGGAGAATGTTGGCCACAGATGTATCCATTCTGGGAAACAGCAACCTTCCTTTTGGAATGATGTGTTACACATTTCTAAAATATATTTGACAGCATCAAGGCACTACAGTGAAGCCAGAGGACAGCTGAGGTTTAGGTATTTTTCATGTCTGATATATCTTTATTTTGATGGGTAAAGATTAGCTTTAAAGGTCAAATAATGTTATAACATGTACTGTAGTAAATGTAGAAGTTAAAAATATATTCATAGAGAGTGAGAGCATGTCTGTATTCATTCAGTGAGAACAGATATATTCAAGTACATACAGAAAATCTATCCATCCAAGTCTCTCAGACCTAAAGTACTCACCATCGAAACGTTAGCAGTTGTTAATGTTTATCACACAGTAGGAATGAGATTACCTCAGCTTTTTGTTCCAGTTAGGATAGAAGTTATTTCATAATAACTGTAATTAAAAAAAAAAAAAAGTATATACATGGAGTAAGCATCTCTCACAAGTTACTGGAAGTACCTCCAGTTTGAAATTTTAAAGACTGATAGAGCTTAATTATGTCTGCATGAAGCTGATGTGGTAGCCTTTGCTTCTCTGCCTGAAGGTCACATTAGGGTTGATATTATGGATCAGAGATCCATTCCTCCCTTTCTTCTTACTGTTCATTCTGATGGTAGCTGTGCTGCTGAGGTACTTTATATTTGACATTTTTAGAGGTGAATTCATTTCTCCATATAAGGCGTTGAATGCTTTTTGAGTTTCCCTAGTGTATCAATAACATCCATATTGAACTGACAGATAAAGAAGGACCTGCAGGAGACCTATGTCTTCTGAATCAGCAGCCAGAATTCAGGTGAAGTATCTTAGAGCAATACCAGTGTCACTATGTCAAAGTTGCACTTTGATATCTATATGTGGAAGCCTAAACTGAGCCCTTTGTGACTTTGTTTTGTGCAGTGAGAGGCAGCTAAGTTTCTACCTGCTTTCTTTCCCTCCTTTCTCACTTGCTTTTGTAGACAGAAATAGCCTGCTTATGCTCATAAGCATAACCATACTGCAAGGGTAGCTCTAGCTAGATATATATGTGTATGGCCTACCTGCAGCAAAGTCTCAACTCCCAGCATTCAGGAGAATGCATTTATGTATCTTCTTTTCTGTGTCCTATGCACTCCATTCATTGCCCTCAGGGACACATTTCCTCACAAAGATTTGGCATCTGTCATCCAGAACTCATAATTTTGTTGCACTTTAGATTTGACTCAACTATGATGAATACCCAGGCTATTGCTTTTTCCTTTCTGTGAGTGCCACTTAAATTTGTACATTCTGTGTTATCCTGGTGACTCATTTCGCTTTGCTACCATTTTTTTTAACCTGGAAGGTTGAACATCATGTCCTGACATTGGTCTCTTGCCAACTGTAGTGAGCTTTGCTTTCCCCCATCGCAGAAGATCTTTGCCAAAAAGCAAATATGTGAAGCTAAGAACTCAGCTGATCAGAGTAACCCTGGTCTTCCACATGGAGGTGGGAATAGTCCATTGAACACTGGAGGAGAGCATTTAATTAGTTCAGATTAGCCTTTTGTCTTCCTCATTCTGGAAGAATTTCTTTCATTCAAATAATTTCAGCTGTATTTTGCTTAAATTTGTCAAGAACATTGGACCTTCTTTCACAAGTCTGCTCCTGGCCCACTATAACTTCAGAAAGTTAATTCACTTCCCTGTCATTCTGCTTCCTTATCTGTAAATGGCAATAACCACCACTGTAAGTCATATGCAGATTTTCAGATAAAAAGAGAGCCTTTCTGAAAACTAAGAGATGTTATTGTGATGACGTCTGATGTGCCACATATTCTCCATATAGTTACATGAACAAAAAAAAGCTTTGTGTGCCACCAGAGTGAGTTATTTACTTTTGCAGCATGTGATAGCATATCTGAATTGATTTTATACAAGTCAAAATTCTTTCTGAACTAGAGATGTCTGTTCCTACATGCCAGCAATCACCAAACAGATACATTATGTAACCACAACTGTCCACACTATGTAAAAAGCAGAAATGTAGGACCTACATCATGCCAACTGAAAAGTGATCTCATGGATTCAGTGCTTCCCCAAGTGTAAGAGAATATATCCATTGACACTGCTGACTCATATCATCAGCACTCAAAGCAAAAAAACAGGGGTGGTCTTCTCTTTAAATAATGTGCATATGAGGTAGCTAGTCTGTCGATCAAAAAAGTGGGAACCCATCAGCCAAAAGAATCCTTCTAGAGGACCTTTCTGCAAAGTTGATTAAGAAGATTTTATTTGGGACGATACTTTCTTTCTCTCTCTCTCCTCCTTATCCATTACACAGACATGAAAGAGAAGCAGGACCAAGTATGGGTTCAAGATTCATTTACATCCCACCCATATAAAGGAGTCCTATGTGTCTTTACCACAATCACCCACACAGAAGAGCCTCTGTTCTGGGAAACTGAGCACTTCATCACAGCTTGGTTGTAAATCTCTCAAGTTTGCCCATGTAATCACAGCCATCTTATATGAAAATATGAAAGCAGTTTTAATCTTGTAATTTCTATGGTGAGCTCACACCACTGTTTTTATATTATTGCTTTATGACACAATGAAAAGCCTGAGGAATTTGAAAAGCAGGACTGCAAGTCTGTGTTCATATTATGAAGATTCATTAACAGTGTTTTTTTTCTCCTGATGTCTCAAAATACTCCAGGCCTTGTTATTTTCTATCACAAAATAGTACCAGAAGCATTCTACTAGAAACATATAGAAATGTTTATCTAAGACTTCTGATCCTTAGTAAGTGTAGACTGAAATGATGTGCAAAAGACAAATAGCACATAACAAAAGCTTTATGAGACAGAAAAGCATGTATCAAAGTTGGAAAACCAAATAACATACATGAGGCTTTTAAGATGACCTCTGAGAGACAGGAATGAGCCTGTCTTTAAAATAGATACACAATTTGGTAGAAAGTTAGAACAGGCTGCTTTGGCAGAGGAGATTGAATTAATTTGTTGAATACCTGTTTTATATACTCTAACTCATACATGTATGCAAGTATAAAATAGATTAATCAGCCTACTGGACCAACAGACATTTGATGTCCCCAGTGTTACATTATTATGAACTTCTATCACATTTTTACCTTCTGTAGATAACAAGAACTAAATGTTGCATATTTCTGAAATCAAGATTAGAACTACTTTTCACATGTATTGAGCACATTTATTACTTTGGTTTTAATTCTTTTAATCTAAGCAGACATGACATTCTTACAGTATGGTTTTTTTTCAGACTATGGAGTGCAGTGCAAAGTTATTCTTGCCTATATGTGGTATAAGGAATAAGTTATTAATCGTAAATCTTCCTCTGTTTGTAATGATGGTTTTTATTATCTAGATGTGAAAATGGAAGCTTATACACTGCCAGAGTTGATTACATTGAAGACTTTGGTCAAAATCAAAGCAACAGAGTGAAAAGGACGCTTTCTGCTTGAGGGTACCATTGTTTATACTGAATATATAGCTCTAATGTCTTACCCTTGGGGTCAAAGCAGTTAAGGCAATTCTCCAAGGGACTAATGCTTTTCTGTGCTTTTATTTTTTCAGTGCAAGGTGTTAAAAACTCCATAGTGTCATAATCTGCATACACAGAAAGAGTTCTCTTCCTGAAGGTTCAGAATTAATTTATTGTATGCAATTTTTATGATATTGTTATTGTTAACATTCTGACAAGTATTTTTGGACTCACAGAGTCATAACTGGGTACCTCATATGTCCTCTTATCTTTAAAGAAAGAGAGAAGAGAGGATTCAAACCTCCTGCTAAATTCTGTGTTTTATAGTAATAATATGCTGATTATACTGGTAATAGCCATTAGAACTAAATGGGAGGATAATGTCTACTGACATGTCATCATAATGAATTTATGTGAAATCTACTTAATTAGATATCTATATCTAGATTACATTTCCAAATGAAAGTCATCTTATATTTTGAGCAGCTTGGGTTCCATAACAGAGCACTATATAAATCAGTGTCTGTTGCATAACAGGTATATGATTAAATGTTAGTGAAACAGATTTTTTTTAAATAATAAGCCTGATACTTTAGTCACACCTCAGAAAAAAATCCGGTTGACTTGGTGAGCAATTGTTCTACAAATATTTTGTAATAATTTATTTTTTTTAGTGATAGAAATAGGATAGTTGGCATTGCACTTACAGAAGAAAATTACACAGTGAAATGATGGATGTTTCAACAGAATCTGTAAATTTGATGAAATTGCAAGAGATGTGGTTTTCCCATATTTTGTCCCCATTAAAATAATCTGGAAGTATAGTAGAGGCAATAAAATTTAGGTCTTTGTAAATCAAAGATTGCGCCATTGAACTCATTGTGAGCTGGAGGCGTGATAGAAATTGTGCTGTAGTATTTCGAGTCCTGATTTCCCTCTTCTGTAATAGAACAATAGCTACTGTTCTATTTTCTTTATGAAGTCAGTCTTTGAAAGCAGTGAGCATAGCATAGATATATATTTGACATGGGAGAAAGCGATGCCTGCCATATGAAAGAATAATCAACTCAGTAGTCTCACCTAAAGGGCCAGGTTGTCAACCCCATGCACTCTTCAGCTAGGCATGCTGCGCCCAGAAGGTACAATACCGGAAAGAAGAAGGACTTTTCTCTAACACTTAGCATACCACTGGCAGGTCAAAGCTGTGACCTCTACTACAGCCTGCAGGCAGCAGTAACTCCTGTTGCTTAAGAGACCCTGATTCAGTGGCAGAACTGACTGCTACTTTAGCTGTAGAGTCACAACAAGTCCTATCGCACTCAAGATCCCACATCCCATGAAGGGAGAATGACTGGTGTAGCCGTAGGCATCAATTCAGAAAACATGCCCTTCCACCTCTTTCCACTCTCAAGAAATAACTCTTGCTGCTGGGCCCTCAGCATCAGTTCTTCATATCCTGCTCCTATGCCATGTACAAATATACCCAGATCTGTTGCAGCTCACTGTGTGCTCATGTGTGTCTACGTCTGTGAATGCGCAACCATGGGGGAAATCATCTAAAAGCATTTTAGGTAAAGGCAGAATTTAAGAATGGCATCGCTAGATACAGAGATTACTAGCTTCCATTTTAATTGTACCATTAACTACTTCAAAAGCTAAGCAGGCAGGACTCCTCACCACTGCAACAATTCAACAGCCAGTCACATAGTTGAGACTTACATTCCTGATCATGATAGAAGAGAATCCAGCCCGACTTCAAGTGTGTGGCTGGCACTGTGAAATACCTCATGCACCTTTTTATTTTTAGAATTGAAGAATATGGCTTCAGGAAGCCATAGACTTGAATTGGAAAAGGCTTATTGTGTAATACAGGGCATTTTTAGAGAGTAAGTTTTAAAACCGTAAACCAAAGTAATTTTACTGTAAGGCTTCTGATGCAGAAGTGTCCATCTTAACTGTGTTGCAACACTGCATGTTGGATGTGAAACAGAAAAAGGTAGGTGGTAGATGTGGGGGCCACAGGGGAAGTCACTGTTGTTGCATCTTTGACTGAGGAAGCTCTGAAAAAGCTACAGGTTCCTCCTACCAAAATCCTGAGGAAGGCAGATAACACTGTTACTCCCTTCTACCGTGCAAGAATCCCATAATAAACTAAGGTCATCAAGATATAGCAGTCTGTACTTTTTTATAATGGAAAGATTCAATCTCCTGCTATAATAAGAAGTTCATTCAGACAGTCTCTCCAGCAATATTAAATCTCCATTCTGTCTCATACACTGCTGCATTTTTTGGATCTTCTTTTTGTCAGAGAAATATATCTGAGTTCATTGTGGGCATAGTGTTGTGGGATATCACATTCACAGGCTTCATCCAAGAAAACCTCTTTAAACTAATGGGCAATGAATCATGTTTCTACGTAGAGTGTTTACAACAGTCTCACAGCCAGACTCAGTTCTTTTATTAAAAATGTTGTCAGCAAAATTAGTGGTGCTGCAGTTTGCTTTATTTTGAATTATTTTAGACATTCAAAACCAAGAACCTCTTCGCCTTGCCTAGGGCAACATTAGCTTAAGCTCACCTCCTCAGCAAAAGTGTTCCCCTTCCCTAGTCACAAAAGTGACACTGAATTGATGCTGTTTGAGTATATGTACTTAGCTGGTGTAAATCAGCACTACTGCTCTGCTTTCAGCAAAGCAGCACCAGCTTATATCTGACATTACACTTCTTTGATGAAAAAAGGCAGGTGCTTCAGGGAAGAATTATACACAGGCATGAAGTGTTGTGGAGAAGTTATGTTGTTTTGCACTCCTGCATTTGATTTTCAAGCAAAAAATATCATGGATAATTAAAGTGCTTAGCATATCCACAGTCATAGTTATACTAGTTGGTAAAAAGAGGTATTATACCTCCTACAATTTGCTCTAACTTTCAATATATAATTATATTCACACATCTTAAGTACAAATTTTAGCAGGGAGCTTATAATGTGCTTTCCTAGGCCAAACACCATTAATAATCAATATTTTACTATTCATTGGTAACAGCCAGCTAAATAGTAGGTGCTTTTCCTCCCTTTTTCCTGCATTTTTCCTCTTCTCTCTCATCTTGCATCCCTCAGACCCTTTTCTGTCAACCAAATAGTAATTATATGTATGTTTTTGTTATCCACAAGTCAGTCTACATGTGTAGCTATAAATTCAGAATGCCTGGGTCACCTCTTTCAGCAAGCCATATATTCAAGGCATTGTTTTATTGCTATGGCTTTTAGTCAGATAGCAGGAACCAATTAGGTTCATCTTTATTTTTCTTGTGGAACATACTTAGAGCTGACTGAAGAGGGGAAAGAATAGATGACAAAACTGGCCAACACAGAGTACATCCTACATCAAGATACTTTTCTAGATTATTTGTACTACCCAAGAAGAGTAAAAATCTCATTAAAAGAGAGAAGGAGCTAGACAGGTTACTTTTGACACTATATTTCTACCTAAGACAAACAACTATGTCATTTCTAAGGCTGTCCAACTACATGGCCTTGTACCACATCATGCTCTAGTGAGTGTCTAATAAATCCTGTGTTGTTACCATTGCATATAACTTTCTATGTATTTTTTACTTAATTTAGTGGATGCATTTTGAATACCAACTGAAACATTGGCTTATACATTCAGATTCAGAAGGCAAGCAGACTGTATTCAGGTTAATGAAAGAGTGGATATCCCAGATTTTTACATTTGAAGCAGTATGAGCAGGTGTCCCATATCAAGCACAGTGCCTATTGCACTATAATTTTGCATTACAGCTGATGCTTGGAATTCTACAGAAACAGTAAAGCTTTGCAACACATTTTCTCTGCTGGTGTTTATGTTTTGGTGTGACATCTCCTTTTGCAATTCATCACCTTTGTAGCAGAAATGAAATCTATGTTATGTGTAACTTCCATAAAATACGAATTTAGTAATGTGAGCTATGAGCTTTTAGATGCTGCTAGACTAAAGATATCTTACCTCCAAAATATGACATTATTGGATTATTTCTAAATCTGGCAACATTCCACATATTGCTTGAAATTTCTGGATTTATATTCCCAGTGTTTCTGAATTTCTTAAAAGTTACAGTTTTAGTGGGAATGTACTAAAATATAATTTGTCTGTAAATCTCCCATGTCATATGCAAACACCATGAGATCTTCAAGAGGATTGCTTTTCTCTCTTTTTTTTTAAATACAAAAAGACACACTTTGCCTAGATTAAGTGTAAAGCCCTGTGTGCAAAATACAAAGTAGAGAAGGTATGCCCCAGAATAATTGAAATAACTTTGTCCATCAATCAGCAGTGTAAAAATCACAATGTAAGTATCAATAACAGAAGGCACAGGGCCAGGGTCTGCCATCAGGAGTTTCCCTGACACTGGGGACGCAAGCAGGTAATTGTAACCATAAGTGAGTATCTAGCAAAATATGGATAGCAATGAGTAAGCGCTCATCACTGAGCACTTGATGTGGAGTTGCAGATAAGAATTTTGAATGGTAAATGGCAGCTTAGCAGAAGACAACTCCCTTCCCCTACCTGGTATCTTGTTCCTGTGAAGGGCAGTTTCTTTCTTGTTCTCCGCAGAGTTCTGAAGGAGGGTAAGTTATACACCTGCATTTTACTAGCATTCAGTTTCAGTAATATAACTGTATCAGCTGCAGTAAAAGTCTTGATTTTGAAATGTGGCTGATTGAATATCTTCCTGAAACTGAAATTGAATCTGTTTTCTGAACCACACATTTGAGAAGGAAAAATGCTATTTGGTATATTCCTGTTAAAAACTTGCTATTCTCTGTATTAATGTATGGTGAGAGAGATTTATAGGTTCAGGCAGGCATCCTCTGTCTGTATATTTTTTATATATATGCACTTGTTAAAATGTGAGAGAATGAGAATAATTGAGAATAACTGTCCTTAAGGAGAAGGAGTATAGAGTACCTGCTGTTGGTTCTCCTAGGAGTCTGCTGGGGAACGTGCTACTCAATTTAGAACTCCAAGGGAAAAACAATGGTAAAAGCTACCCAAAATATATTTCGCAAAGCTAGGGGAACAGTGACTGCTAGGGACACACAGGCTGGACTTCAGGGTCTGGCATGAGCTCTGTCGAAGAGGTATGACCTTATAATAAAGACTTGAGAGAAAGAGAGAAGGAAATGTTTAGTATTGAGGTATGACAGTGCTTTGGGGTAAGCACTTTGTCATTCAAAACTCCTGACACACAAGTCTTGCAGAGGTTCTTCCTTCAACGTATCTCTGGTAATATGCAGAAAGCTGAACCTGCAAGTCATTATGCAGAGAGAACATGTTGCCCTATTCTTTAGCTTCCCCTGCACATCGCTCTCTTTCAGGAGATACTGATATCTATTAAATGGTCACCTCTGACCAACTCTGTTCTGTTGACTAGGCTCAAGCAGGAAATGTTCCAGCAAAACAAGCTCCAGCTTGCAATGAGGAAGAACAGCCATGCAGCTCCTCCCTCTGTCAGTCACCTTCCATCGCTCTTCTGTCTGGGCTTTCACTCCAGGCCAGACTGGTCACACCGCCCCTCTCCCACTAAGGTCTCAGGAACAGGGAAGCATGTTTTGTCAGTGACATTTCTGTGCATTTGAGAGATGGATTCTGTCCTTTGGGGTACTGTCCCAGCTGGAGTCTCCTCCATGGCTTGACAAGGGAGGGAGGAAGATGACCTCCAGGCTTATAAGCAACAGCTGCCAGATTTCCAAAATAGGGGCTTAGTGCCTTGCCACTCTGTGTCTTGAAGCTGATGACTTTGAGAGTCATTGCACTATTCAAGGATTCCCCCAGTTTTCACCTGAGACTTTTAAGGAATCCATATACCATATTTAAATTTGGTTGCAATCATGTTAGTTCACTTTGTACTTAGCTATTTTCTATGCTCTGTAATCATAGTTTAAGGAAGGCTTGTTTGAAATCCAAACAGGTCGAACAACAAGGGGATAGGCATGACATATCTCACAGCAGAAATAATAAAGCTAAGCTATGGCCAAGGGCATGCTATTTGTTAAAGTGGCCTCCAGCCATTCCTGCTGAGGTCACAATCCAGCACAGGGAGAGGAAACTAAGGGCTTGCTGAGCAGTACCACACTGTCCATTCCAAGCATCAGAGAAAGCAGCAAGCTGAGAGGTCTGGAGTGGCATTGCCCATCTGGGCTCAGTGGGACTGGACTCTTTGTACAACTCTGTTTGCGATGCATGGCTCCAAATATGTGCTTGCTGCAGACACAACTCTTCCACAGAATATAACTAACAGTTATGTGGGTGTTTACAAGTTTCTGCATTTTGTGTTCAACATCCATCCAAACTACTTAACCTTGACATATGAAGCTAATGGGGGCTATACCTTCTTACTCCTTCATTTTAAAGAATCCTCTTTGATGGCTAATTGAGGCTGGGTTATACATTCATAACCTTATAATAAAGCACAACAGCTCCATTAAAAAAAAAATAAAATCCAACAATCAAAACCCTTCCCATGGTAGGATGGTTGGTATTTTAAAATCAGTGTCCTGAAGAGGAATCTATACTTTTGTGAGGATCAAGGCTTATAAAAGCCATTCTTTTTTTAATGGAAAAACATACCTTGCCATCTGTTTTATAATCCTGGCTCACATTTACAGCCACTTGCACTATATTAATTTATTAAAATAGCTTTTAAAAGCTGGCTGTGAAACCATTTGAAAATACCTTATGATGGTCAAAATGTCAGTTGTAAAAGAGCAGAAAGAGCATTTGAGAGAAGGAAGAGTAGCTACAAATTTTCTGTGTCTTGGTCTAGAAACAAAGCAATAGTATATTTGTATTTTTGCATGTATGTTTGCATCACATTAATGAGGTATAAGTGAGGAGGGGAAGGCAAGAAGTTTGGAAACTAAATTTTCCTCATAGATTAAAAGAGGGGTTGTGGGGCGGGGTTGGTTGGTTGGTTTTTACCTATTTTTAATCTTGAAGTCATATTGTAAACATACAGAAAAACAGGAGGAATTGCAGCCAGGACACTAATAAGGTTTGATATTTAAAAAAAACCAAAAGGAATGAGCAAGAGAGAAGAGAAAGATAATAATGTTTTGAATTTGAATAGCGTGTTAGCTAACAGCAATGGAAAGAAACATCAATTCAAAGGGAAGGAAAGTGGCCAAAATTGCATTATAGAATATGAATCATAGACAGCAAAATATGTAAGGAAGCAGCAACAACACCAGAAAAAAAGACTGGACACCTTGCAAGGAATCTGCTGTTGAGCTAATTATCTATTTCTACAATTTTTCTACCAACAAATGTAATTCAGATCTTCCAGAACAGAATAAATAAGTATATAGAAATGATGACATTTAAGCAAATGATTTTTAAATATGACTTTATCATCAGCCTTGACTGCATACACTAATGCTAACTTGTACTGTGCTTCCCTTTCCTAGGCTATCATCCATCATGTCAAAGAAAGGTGTCAGGCTAGTATGGGACTACCTTTAGTAGATAAATATTCTATTTACCTCTTTTTTAGTTTGTCCCTCATAAGTTGTTCTTGAGCTTTACAAATTTCGATGAGCCAACTGTGACCAACAGACACAGTTATTTTCTTTCTTTTCTTAAATAATGGCTATTCTCTTGTTTCCTATGCCAATTAGTATTATCCTGTTCTGGTAAAGCCACCCTGAATTGTCTCCAGTAGCTCATGTTGCTGTCATATTAGAAAACTGAGGTGAGATGTTTAAGTCTGGTTTTTCCATTCATAGCTGCACTGTCTTTATTTTTCACCCTATTTCTTATTACATAAGATCCCACTTTTCCTCTCTAACTTTCAGCAGGTGTCTGAAGGGCATTTTGGGGGCACTTTTAATCTACTTGATTGCTCTAGTTCAGCTTGCCTTTTCGTAATTCTCACTAAAACCTTCAGCATATTGTCCCTAAAGACACAGCTTGTTTTTGTCAGTCAGTTCTTTTTTTTCCACTTTTCTCATCTGTAGATTCTCTGCTGACTCCCAGTGTCTTATTTGAAGTAATCGTTTATCCAGTTATGTGTGGAGTCTTTCCCCGCAAGTCTTTTCCTCCTTTTAGCAGCAAATTCTAGCCAGTTTTATACCTTTCATGCTTTTCACTCACAGATTAGTTCTCCCACATCAACAGCCATAGAAGAATGAAGGTTTAATATTATCAAATGATTTCCTTTTCCAAAGTCCATTGGCAAAAGGAATTAAAAGATTTTTGCTGGAAATTTCACAGTGTAAATCAGTCTGAGGTAAACAAATTCAGATTTTTATTATATTTTCTTTATCAAGTCCTAGGACTTATGTTTTTATTCCAGGCTTTTTATTCTCGAGGTTCTTAACCTGAATACAAAGTATTGTTCACTTAGCTAGCTGATAAACTTTTAGACCTGAGAATGACTCTCAAAGACCATCTGCCAGTGGTTATAACAGAAAGTCAGGCAAGCTTGTTTGAAAGCAGTCACATTAAGCCAGGTGGTTACTAAAGGTATCTGCCCTGGTGAGTGTCCCTGTGCTCAGGGCAGAGGTTCAGAGCTGTCTACCTATTGTTTTCTATCCATAGGAGTGAATTAAGCAGGGCCAGGTAACATTCTCAAGTGCTGGATCTGGATTATCTGGACTATTATGTTGTTAGAGCCATCTCCAGCATGAGTTTGGACAATCCTCAATGGGCAGTTTACATGAAGCCACGCTGTGATGTTAGTAGTGCAATAATAATACAATAATAATGTTAATATAAATTTAATTGTTGTCCCCACTGAGCATCTTTCTCAGGTCTCCCCTGGACCCCTTATAGCCTTAAGACAACTTTGTCAAACACATTTTAAAGTCAATGTCTAAAATGGTGCAAGTATTGTGCTGTATTCCACCAGTGATGTCTTTCTGTTACTGCACCAGGTGCAGAATTGCACCTGCATTTGCCTCGGAAATAACTAATTAGTCAGTTCATTTCAAAGGAGAACTGGGTAAAAAAATGAAATAGATTTAGCAGGGAATTAAGGAGCCAGAAGACTATTTCTGTAGTCACACCACGTTACTTCTTGTCTTTGATGCCTACCATTATTTTGCAAACACTGGACCAAGATCAAGTGTGTTTATTTATGCTGAGTAGCATTACCTCAGTCTGTTGGCATTTCCTTTCAAGTCAGTGGGGCCATTTGCAAAGCAATGCTGCTTGATGTGAGTAAAAATATCAGAGTCTGGGTAGTGATGTCTGTGTACAGTATAAATCTCAGTCTGAGCTGTTTGGCAGTGCTAAAACAGACCTAGAATCAATCTCCCTGACAGTAAGCATAGTACATAGTAAGCATAACACTCATATTACTAGCCACACAATATTACTTTTCAGCTTCACACAATTACTTGTAATTAAGGGATAATAGTAACCTCTTGCTGGTTTATAGGACAATAACCTTGTTCCCAAAGGGATAACCACAGACCAAAAGAAACCAAGTTATTGAAAGGAAAAACAGGGAGGGCATTCTTAGAGCTATATGAAGAAATACTCATCTTGGATGTTTCTGAGAACTGCTCCTTTGGTTTTAAGATAACAAACCACTTATTAGGAAGAAAAATGTCCATCTCACCGTTGATTTGCTTTTATCCTGATGTGCTTTCAGGGCTGAATTAATAAATTGTTTACCTGGGAAATCTAGAATCCTCTTTATTAAGGACTGTATTTTAGAAAACAGTATAGTTGTCTCTGAGTATAAGATGATGATTCAGCTTCAAAAACTGGAGCTAGTGGAACAAAATCAACAACAAAACTACTTCTGTTCATGCTGATGTAGGCATGGCTTTTATAACCCACAGATTTCATCCTCAGTTTTCAAATTACTTGCAGTTACTTTGTTGTAGAAAATAACGTAATTTGGAAAGTAATGGTTTAAAGGTAGTTAAGAGGGAGTGTATCAGAGTGCTTTGATGTTGTCATGAGTGAATGCTGTCTATCCAGAAAAGACACATAAAAACTCAGAGACTGGTAGCAATCCAAAGCTAGCATTATTTAACAGAGAAATTAAAAGGCAAATGAAAGAGGCCTTAAACAGTAGCTAAGCAAGATAAATGGCTATCTTCCCAAAGCCTATCTTACTGAAATGAGAAAAGTTAAGATAATGTACAGTGATAGAACTCAGACCCATTCAGTACAAAAGACCAAGGAACATATTCCCTTCCAGATGGGCAAGCCAAAGTGAAAATGAAGGTCACAAACTGAACTGCACATACTAATTAGCTCAAACTCGGTAACTACAATGTTCTTTCTTCCATCCTAGTGGAACAACCAATAATCTTAGGCTGACAATTGCAGGCTTACAAGAAAAAAACAAAACCCTGCAACAAAATCCCACTAAGAGCTTTGGTCTAAAAAGGCACAGAGAGCTATTAAAAAGTAATCCCTGCTTGTGTAGTCAAATGAGTTTGCCTGAGGTTCCCTCCACATTTTCAGCTGTGTGCTCAACAGATTTAGGCATTACTTTCTCTTATGTTTGCATATGGAAATGCTGTCTTGGGCATATGGAAATATACTTGTTCAGTCTTTATCTGTTTAAGAAATAAGGTGTATGAAACAAAATGTCACCCATGGGAAATGCACAAAGAGGTGTCCAAAACTTGAGAAATAAATGTTTTGATTAACAACAGCATTTGGAGACATTACCTGTAAAACTGGGAAGAGTGTGCAAATGCAGGGAGAGCTTCTAGCAGGATAGGAACTAGGTTCTCAAAGGTGGCTCCGTATACTGCCACCAAGCTGCTGCCTGCTGATATACAGTGCTAGAAAGAAGTAATGGGTAATGGTCAGGATGGAAGAAGGATGGTAATAAAGCAGACAGTTTCTTCCCTTTCAACCTGCTAAGGTATTCAAGCTAAGAGATGTTTGGGTGCTTAGCAGGCAAAATGAAATAACTGAAGAGGAAAAACTTTGGTTCGTATGGCCAGAACTAGCTATGAGAAAACCAGTGTAAAAACACTGATAGAGCTACCAGATCATATGCTTACAGTAAACCACTATATTTTAAACTTCTACAATTATTAGTCAGTATCATTCAAATCCATAGCACCCTCACAGAAAAATAGTCTGTACACAAAATGATTGGGAAATCCTTTGGGCATCTGAGATGTAACAATTCAGACTCTTCCAACAACATCATCCCAGCAGCTGCAGAAACTAGTGCAAAATTTAGGCTAAGCTCAGTGGCTCCATTCTGCTTCCCACAGACAGCAAATGTTTCCATCTTTTTATGTCACACTAATCCATCTGTAAAATTCTGGCAATGTGCAGGAAGCAGGGCTAGGCCCTGAATGTATAACTGTGGGCACTATTTTCTAGCAGGATATATAATGTCAGCTAGGATTTGACTGCTTATACACTTTAATTTAAGGCCTGACTATTCACAGCCTTCTTACTACTCGTTGTCTTCTGAATATTTGTGACATCAGGACAGACAGCCGTTGAATATGCAGCTTCATGTAATCTATCCCCTTATTCATTTTGTGCTATAGTAAATATTCAGGCAGAGTCAATTATAGAAGTAGAAAGGGAAGAATAAAAACCTAATGAAAGTTAATCAAAGAGAAGAACTTCCTTCAGGCTGGCCATGCATATCTGTAGTTTGTCTGTCATTTATAATGCTGCAGCTTCTGTTTCATAGTCAAGCTGTAATTCTGCCAGTTAATGTATCCAATTAACCCCACTAATGAGCTAATCAACAGTGTAAAATCTGTGTAAAATCACTGAGGGTGTATGATGAATGGGAAATGCACTGAACTCTCCCAGTATAAAAAGTGCTTTATTGCACTTGTTAAAGTGGCACTGTCTTCTCCCTCTCTAAAGGGTAATTTATCACTAGGGTCTGTAACAGTGCCATGCCCTGATAAGGGAGAGGTGGCAATAAACCCATCATAAAATGATTACTCAGGAATGCAGAGCAATTAAAGTGTCTGTGCATATCAGAGTCATAGGCTAGAGAGGAAAAGTGGATTTTTTGGTATGGGGTGCTAATAACGGTAGGTAGTTGCTTGAAGGTGATCCACAATTTGGGAAGCAAATGCCTGTCTAATACAAATATTTCAGTTTAGGGTATATAATCTCCTGGACCACTGTGGATTATGATTTATAAAAACCATTCAAGGCTAGACTCTGCCAACATTTTCAGTATGAGAAATATTTGCTGAAGTGATAATCCTGCTAATTTCAATGAGATCACGTGAATAACAAAATAATCCTCAACCCAAATAAGCATGAATCAGATGAAACTATGCTTTCTTTCCTACAGTCATGCCTAACCCAAATCATTGATAACACTAATTAATTTCAGTTATTGTTTTGTTACATTTTTCAGTATCCTTACTGTCTTTCAGCATCTCTTTTTTGTTGAGATATGGTTTAAAGAAATCTAACACATCATAAGAGAAGAAAGAAAGAAAGCTGAAATATTGCCATGAAAAAAAAACTCTATACCTAAGTAAATGACTATAAAGAAAGGAAAAAGTCTTCTTAACCTTTGAAGGAAAAAAAACTCTAAAAGCCAACAACAAAAGCAAGGAAAATTAACTTTAACAAATACAGGGATGAGGAAAATTATCAGAAGAGTTTGGCAAATTATATCAGTGGAAATAATCAAGTTAAAGCCAGCTATCAGGAGCTCCTGTTTTTGTGTTTACCTGGTGCAAAGAAATGGGTTACATGAGCTGTCAGAGATCCAAATTGTTCTGTGACTGAAGCTGAAGCTGTTATATTTTCCATGTAAGAAGGAAATATATATATATATATATTAACTTATGCAAGAAGAAGCAATGACTTTAGCTAAAATAAAAAGAGTATCCAGTGTTGTCTGGAATACTGAGGGATACATACAGCTTTAGTTCTACTGTTTGTACTACAGAAATAAGAAGATAGATTGCAATAGGGAATGCTAAAATGTAGCCTTTGCAGATGGTTTTAGTTTTTGTGTGCTTTGGTTTTGGTTGTTTGGGGTTTTTTTGATGTAAAGGCCAAATGAATAATTTTCAAAACAATTATATGTTATGAAGATTTATAAAAAAGCAGTGTTTGCCAAAGCATCCTGGAAAGAGACAAACTGCAGGACTTACTACAAGAAAGACATTGAAGTGCTGGAGTGGGTCCGGAAAAGGACAACAAAGCTTGTAAAGGTTCTGGAGAGCAAGTCTGTGTTGTTTAGTCTGGAGAAGAGAAGGCTCAAGGGGGACCTTATCACTCTCTACAACTACATGAAAGGGGGTTGTAGTGAAGTGGGGAGTTGGTCTCTTCTCCCAAGTAAGAAGAGATAGGACAAGAGGTAATGGCCTCAGATTGCTCCAGGGAAGGTTTAGACTGGGTATGAGGAAAAATTTCTTGACAGAGAGGGTCAGGCATTGGAACAGGCTGCCCAGGGAAGTGGTGGACTGTCCCTAGAAGTGTTCAAAAACCGTGTAGATGAGGCTGGCTGTGACATGGTTTAGTGGTGGTCTTGGCAGTCCTGGGGTAATGGTTGGACTTGATGATCTTAAAGGTCTTTTCCAACCTAGTTGATTCTATGATTTTTTCCTTGTGGATTTTTTCCAAGTCTTCACAACAGAGTTGTTGTTTTGGCTCTTTTTGATATTCCCCACTACTCTTCTTCTGATACAAAATAGGAAGCTTACAGAAATATTCTGTGCTGAGTGTACCAATTTTTTCTGTTGGTGTGATTATATTACAGGACGTGAGGACATGTCCCAGGCTGAGCTCTGTAGAGTAATTATGTCCTTCTTCCACCTTCTATCTGCACTTTTCTGATTTTGTCTTGTTGTGATAGGAGGAAAGCCAATTGAGTGAGCGGAAAGGGAATCTTGGAGGTTGCCCAGACAGCCTTTGGCACTCTCCACTACCTTGGAGAGGCAGAGTGGCTCACTGGGATGTGGTGGCAGGGTGCTCAGGAGATCAAGACACACAAAGATTCAAAAAAAAAACTGTAAGGAAAGACCCTGATTAACTTTAGTTGCTGAAAAGAGAACAAAAACGGGTGATAAACTAAAGTGCGGCATTGTAGGGATAGGACCTCACAGAGGGTCTGGGAGGACTCATGATATTCCTGTGGTACACAAGCTGCAGGAGGCATGGAGGTTCTCCTGCTTGGAGAATAGGAGGAGGAGGTTAATTTTGAAGAGGCATTGACAGAGAACATATATGGTAGCAAGAAATTTTCAGAGAGTGAGAGAAGAATAGCATATTTATCAAGAAAAATCATATGGTCTTTTACTACAGAGACATTTACAGAAAAATGGGCATCTATATCTTCCCAGTTCCCCGTCCTCCACCTTCTCTGCACACCCAAATTTACTGGCAGAATTATCTAATTTTCTGTAATTCTTATAATTGGGGTTAATATTGCTATTGCTAGGTTGTGAGTTAGCAGGAAAATCAGGACTGTGGTTACCTTGCATGGATTGGCCTTATGTGTGTTCAGTTACTTTACAAACACACAGGATTGAGAGATAATTCTGCAAGTTATTTCTGAAAAGGTCATATAAGCTATCATTATAATAATAATAATTATTATTATTACTGTGTTGTTAGGTTTTAAGCACTGCATCACTGTGGTTGCTAGGAACAGTTCATATTTCTTTGTTGTCTTCTGAAAGACTGTTGCATGCTTTGAATTACTCAGTTCCCATTTGGAAGGCTTTGAGACAGTAACAAGGGATGGAAATAGGAAAGGGGACATGCCTTCTGCTGACACTGGGGCAAGTGATGCACATGCAATTTGGGCCACAAGACACCAGCACTGCCACTTAACTGGTGCTGGTCTTGCTCCACTCCTCTGTGTCAGGCAAATATTCCTGTGCCTTTGTTGTGAATTAAGCTGAGCAGCTGCTCTGGGTTAAGCCTGGTTTTCATCTTTTTTCTAACTTAATTTTAACCCAAGTCAGTTGCTTACTCTGGTGCTTTGCGTGGCACAAGAAACAAGAAACAAGGCAGAGGCAGAAAAGTAATTGGCCCAGATCAAGGTGAGAGCAGGACGTTAATTTTCAGCTTCAATACCAGCTCATGCTGCCTTAGTATGCTAATGCCAAATAACCTATATATGCACCTGAAGCAAGCTGCATCCTTAACATTACTACTATAAAACTGTTAGAAATTGCTGTCTGCCTCTAGTCACCTAAGGATGGCTTCACAGATGCTACAGTATGCTTTATACCTAGATTTAAAAAAAAAATCACCACATTGCATTTGCTCACTTTCCTGGGAAGACATTTCCTTTCTAAAAAGGAATACTTGAAGCAGGGGTTTCATTTCAGGCCAACAAAATAATCAGAATTTTTTTTATTATTATTATTATTTTCCCAATTAGCTTCATAGATGAAAGCTGCAGAAAGATTGTGTATGAAAAATCCTCTGTCTAGAGGCTGGTAAAACTGATTCATGATTCAGCCTGGATTTATGTCTAGTGGTAAATAAATCACTTATTTTCAAAGTTGTCTCAGGCATCAGGTAAACATAAACTTAAAAATATTCTCTTCAAGTTCTTTTCTGCCTAGACTCACAGTCAGAACCATATTTGTATGCCTGAAGACAGGAAATGTCATATTGATGGATGTGTTGTAAATTTCTCTCTTTGTGGCTTGGGCATTGGGAGCTTGATTCTGCTCTCTGTTCAACTCTTCTGAATTGAGTGGCATTGCACTGGCATAAATGAGGGCAGAAAAGCAGCATGGGAGTGCCTTTCACAATCAATGAAAAGAATTTCATATGAAGATTAATTTTCCAAGTGGAACAGCATCAATTAAGGTACTACTGGTACTGGAAGTATATTTGCCCATATGCAGTCTGCATCCATTTTCCTTTGCAGGAAATGTGAGTTTTTGCCAGAACATTTATATGGGTTGTGTTCTACTAATTGGAAATACAATTCTTGTTCACATTTTATGAAGTAGCTGTTTAGGTGACATTCTGTGTTTTCTGCAAATTTTGAGTATATTTTCATCTATATATTAAGCTCCTTCTTCTCATCTCCATAAATCTTACTTTAGATATTACTTTCCTGTCAATGTCACCATTAATGATGCAGCAAAGGAGATGCAGGGTCATCTGTTGGTGTTCGAGCTCCTCTACATTTCAGGCTTAGTAGAGACATACACTGATTAGTATAAATGTTTCCTACTATACTTTTTCTGTCTCTTTGTGTCCATCTGCTTTGTCTCTGAAGAGTAAGGTACAGGCAGCATGAACCAGTAGGTCAGAATACTAGTATCCCTGTCCCACAATGGTGAAAAGCTATGTAACAGATCAACACTGACCAGCAGTGCCAGCCCCTCTGCCCTACATCTCAGTTTAGTGTCCCTACTAGAAACCCAAATTCTGCCATTTCAGCATTTCTAAATTTTAAGGATCAGCACCTTGACCCAACCTAATTTTTTTCAGCATTCAGATTTTTTGAGTCAAGCATTTGCTGGAATTAGTCCAACATGTAAAAAGTTTTGGCCAAGAAAAGTGTTCTGCAGTCCTTCTTATAGTTGGGTTGTTTCTGCACGCCATTAAAGGCATATCCCCAAATTGAGTGTACTTGATTGTCAATTCAGAATTACACTGTCAATTTGACACCATATATAATTTCAAGGTAGTATAATTTAGAGGCAGGATTTTCCAAAATGATCCTTAAAGCCTTTAACTAGGAAGTGTATTAAAAAAACCCCAAGCAAACAAAAAAAAAACAGACTTATATTCAGCTTTCTCCCTCTTTAACCATATCCCCAGATTTAGCTGTAAGTGCACAGATGCTTGAGGCTCTTTTTTGACTCAGCCCACTACAGGATTACATTATGTTCCAAATACTCCATTCCAGGTGTACCAGCATAGTTTAAGTTTAAGGTTATTTTATACCTTTTGATATTAAAATACCGTTTTCACTGTAGGGACCTAATTAGAAAATATGGTTAGTCTGTAAACAAGTAACTATGCAGTTGAAGAAAATTTCTTTTTCTTTCCCTTCAGCATTGCAAGGATTGCAGTTAGATGCTGATATGCAGGTCAGCCAACCTTGTAGAAAAGGTAAGCAGTGTGAAATTATCTGTGAGTTATTAATAATTCCTAATAGGAGGAAAAGACCTGACAGAAAGGGTGAATTAAATGACTGTAATAATCACAGAGATGCATTACTTGGGATTCATTTCAGCACATTTGTGATACTCTGTAATGGAGAGTCAACTTTTAACTCAGCAAGAAAGCATGTTCTCCCTCATTAACAATATTTCACCTTGAATTTAGATTCTTTTACTTCACATTCACACAGTGATGCCAGTATTACCCTGGTAGAATGGGTTTTTATTATAAAAATTATTCTCTAAATAGCTTCATTGAACTACAGATCCTAAAGTATGGAAAATATTGTTTATGTCTAGTCTCAGACCTTTGTCTATTAATCTCCTTTTTCAATGAATTCCAAGAATGCACTGAAGAGTTTGTTATTACACAGTATTTGCTAAATGCTATGTAATAGTAAAAGGGTCTCTGCAAGAAAATGATAATTTAAAAAAAAAAGAATAACATGCTACACTGCAGAAAAAGCGTGGGGAACTATTTAGGGATCTTATTATGCTAGCCTTATCTATCTGTTAGAAATTTTAGTCCTGCTTTGATCCAGTTGTCTTTCTTACAACTGATTTTCAGATTATAGTATCTCTTTCCATGTGCATGTATGTTTAGCACAAGGTTGTCTATATGATCTTTGATAAAACCAGATCTGGGTAAGATTGACAACAGATTGAAATATTTTAAAGAAAACGATTTTATTATATGGAACTAACTTTTCTCTAGGTTTTAGATGTATTTCTAAAAGGGCTAGGTGAGTCCGACAAGCCTTTGTGCATACACACGCACCACCACAGACCTGCTGTCAACACACAAACTTATAAAGGCAGGCCTTTTCACTAATATGGAGGCTACATAAATGTCAACAAGAGAGGTAAATAGTGGACTTTGATTTGAGTAAGGAGAAATTAAGGAATTGAGTAAGAGGGGAATTAAGATGAATAGCTGTGGAGGAAGCCTTGATAAAAAATAAATGAGAAGAAGTAGTTGAAATAGGCTGAACATGTACTACATGAAAAAGGGAGTATGTAAAGTGTCTGTTATATATCAAGTTTCATCATAATCCAGCTTTGGTTTAAATACAAGTATGAAGTACCATACTGGTTTATAGAGAAAATAGGACAAAACTTAGAAAACAGGACTGCACCACACAGTGAATGACTTCTTGTAAGTTACACAGAAGATGAGTAGGATGTTCATTGCAAATGTACATACAGTGTTAAATGAGTCTTTAAAATACAAAATTACTGAGTGAATATTACTGTTCTTGCTTAAATACAACACCTGGTTGCGATGAATTGGAAAATAACAGCATGAGTGTAGGAACCTGGGGGTGGAGGGGGAGGAAGTTAGTTACTCACTGCTTTTTTTGGTGAGTGGGTTTTCTTATATTTGTTCTTTTTTATACTTAAAAAACTTCCACTATAATTTATCTATTCCATATAGAGAATTAATATTTCTTTATATTCCTTGGCAGGTCAGTATCTTCTATTAAATTGGTGGTATGTTTTTGACTTTTGGTTTTGCTTATCTGTTGAGAATTTTTTTGAAAGTTTTGATGAAAACACAAACATCACAAGAATATGGTTATATACAGATTTTGATGAGTTTTTAAATCTTCTGAAATGGAGACTAAAATTACCATTCATCCACATTTGAGAACAGGTAGACATATACACTTTGTCTTCTGTCATGGTTTAAGCCCAGGCTGTAAATTAGAACCATGCAGTCCACTTCCCCCCCGACCCTTTCTTCCCCATGCTCCTGGAGGGACGGGGAGGAGAATCGAAAGAATGCAACTCCCATGGGTTGAGATAAAAACAGTCCAGTAACTAAGGTATAACACAAACCACTACTGCTACCACCAATAATAATAATGATAAAGGAAATAACAAGGCAAGAGAATATAACACCTCACTGACAGGTACCTCGCCCCCACCCCGCAGCAATCCAGGCCTTCCGAGAACTCTCAGTTTACATCCTGGGCATGATGTGCTGTTCTATGGAATACCTCTTTGGCTAGTTTGGATCAGGTGTCCTGTCCCTGCTTCCTCCTGGCTTCCCCTCCTCCCTGGCAGAGCATGAGACTCACAAAGCCCTTGGTCAGACCAAACGTCAGTGTTATCAGCTCTGTTCCCAGGCCAAAAGTCAAAAACACAGTGCTGCAACAGCTACTAAGAAGAAGAAAAAGTGACTGCTACTGCTGAACCAGGACTCTTCTCATCTGCCATGATCTACAGATGCCTGTAAGAAACAAATACTTTGCGTTCTCATTTGTATCATTGGATTAGCTCATGTCTTTAAGGGCTTTCCCTGGCATGCCAAACAAAGCAATTACTGTTGCATCTTTTCTTGTTCAAAAATTGTGTTTTAATCATTGCTTACATGGCCTGTTTGGTAGGATCAAACAGCAGTGATATGTCCCTGTCTTGGAAGTCCTTACTATTTTTCTCAGTAATCTCTAAATAATAAGGGGGTTTGTCTTGGCCAAACACTATGAGAATCACTGTGCACAATTAATTTCTGTTAGACAGGCAAACAGGATACCTCCCTGCACAAATTGTTAGAGCTTGTATTCTGTTTTGATGGTATTCTCCTCAGTGCAAACAGGAAAGCAGAAAATGCATATGATCTCTTCGTTGTTGTTTGAGATCAAGCATGTACTCCAAAAAAAGTACATATTTGTAAAAGGAACGGGTCTTATGCTACTCCTTGAGTGGCAACAGACCGTGCACTCCCTAGATACTCCTTTGTTCACTAGTCTCAGTTATTTCAGGAGATTACTAATGTTACAGAGTATAATCTTAAACTACAGATTTGCGTTACAGCAAAGTCAGGGCTGTTGAATGAACAAAAAAGAAGACTTTATAAACTGTCTTGTCTTACTAGGTATTGTGAGGATTTTTCTTTAAGGCTGTACAACATCGTGCACTGTAGGGTAACATTCTGAACTGCTTTTTAGCTTTAATTTCTTCAGTATGGACTTAGAGATTTTATATGTTGATTATATTTCTGTTTGACTATCTTGGAGAAAATGTCAAATCAGACAAATGCTTCTGGTTTGGAGTCTTCAGTGAACTGGTTTAGCATGTCCAGGGTTATAGGCTTTTTAAAGGTTGCACATCATAAAGTTGTTCTTGAAAATGCTGCATCTATTCTAACTTCAGGATGGAGATCTTTTTAAGAACAAGGTATCACAGAAGGTGCTAGAAAAAAGGGATCAGCTATTGGATTCACAGAGGTAGGAAGAGAAACTGTGATAGGTTGGGAATGAGTTTTTGTTGAGTGTGGGTGTTTGTGCAGGGCACACAAAATTTAATCAAGACAGGAATTGAATTAATTGGGAAAATGCACAGGAGAATATGGTATGAGAAGATGACAGGAATAATACAGGGTATCAAGAAAATGCTGGGACTGGTGAAACAGAGAGGTGAGATTACAGCCAGAAAGAAAAGAAGACTGGACAACTTTAAAAAAGAAACCCAGCAGCTAGTGGTAAGCAGGCATGACAACATCTGTGTGACTAATTTGTGTCTGGCTGTAAAGAAAGTCAGAGTATACTAAGGGCAAGGAAGCAGCAAATTGAAAGAGAAGAGAAAATGAAGTTAGATGCAAGGATCTGAGGGACTGTGAAACACTGGGTATATACTGTGGATTTACAAGGGATAAATTACGTAAGCCTAAGGGAAACAGATCAAAGTCTGGGGAAATGAGCAGAAATGCCTGTACTCACTAGGCCCCCGTATACTGAGCAGCAGCAATAGAACCAATTCCTGTCTCTTTCCATTCATTTGCTATCATGAAATATTTATGGTTCTCATTGCCTAAGAGTGTTGATCCACATGTAAGATTGTAACTATATTACACAGCTGTCAGTTGTGCCATTAGCCCAAACAGCAAGCACCTTTGTGGCAACTTTCCATATTTAGAGATACTCAAAACCATCTAGACATGGCCCTGGGCAGCCAACTCTGGATGGTCCTGCTTGAGCAGAGGGGTTGGAGCAGATGACCTCCAGAGGTCCTTTCAAGCTCAGCTAGTCTGTATCCTGTGAAGTCACAACTCAGGGTCAGGCAGTGCGAAGGAGGAAGGCCAGGGAAAACACTCCTGTCTTTCTCTCATCTGCCCATACATACCAATCTCTCAAAATTAAAGAAGTTCTGGAATGAAAACTTCCTTCTGGGCCATTATCTCCACTCCCATATACACTATAATATTTTCAATTACATAATTGCATGCCATTTGTTTACAGATCCTTAAGACTTGGGAATCATGTCTGGTTTAACAGAGCCTGACTGCTGCAATTCAGGAAAATTATTTGTAAACACAAAGATTCCTGCTACTAAAGGAGATAGTATGTATACTTTGAGTTCTACTAATCTTCAAACAAACTGAAAGGAATCCTAAAAGTCATACAATATTTATATTTTAGTTTTGCAGTTTAGAGAGACCTGCTAACATTTGTCTCTGAAGTCTTCAATAAAGGCTATTATATAAACCAGATGCTAGTAAGACTGCATTTTTAGTAGAATGCTTAAGTATGAAAATGAACACTCACAATTAGATTATGTATGTTTGGAATTTATGAAGACAAATGGCATTAATCTATAAAAGAACAACAAGGAGAACTAACAATGCAACAAGGGTTGTAGTGACATATTGAACAGGGTTTGGTTTTGACTGGTCATTTTTGACTGTAGTCATCAGCCTTTTGACTGTAACTAGTTCTGGTTCTGGCACAGCTTCTGCTTTCTTCTATGTTCACATGGTCCTGAAGCTGTGTTACAGATGCCCACAGGAAGAGAAATACACTGGCCACCGTGGGGAATTTTCAGATGCTTTTCAGTAATTCTCTGTAAGAACAGTTCATTGATAGAAGGTATCTCCTTATAAGCAATTTAATTCCTAATCGCTTGGGCTTTCAGTGAGAGGAAATTAAAGCTTATGATGGAAAAATGCCCAAGAAATGTGGATGAGCTCTAGGGAGATGTGGAGACTTATTCTCTGTTATCTTCTGTGGTCATTTTCACACATAACAGCCGTAAATGGTGTCATAGAGATGATGACAAATTTCAGAAGAGCTGTAGAATAATACAGCTGCTTGTAGATTGTATCTCCATGAAATGAAAGGTGCAAAAAGGCTTGGCTTCTATCTATATAGGCTGACCACAAGCAAAGCAAAATTTTAGAATGGTTTGTTTTTTAAATTAGAGTAGCTCTTTGCTTCTGCATTGAAACTGGTTTTCCCTCTGCCATGATGTATTTTCCTACAGCCCTTTTCACCTGAAGGAGCGTCTTTTCTCACAAATACTGACTCTGCATGTCTTAAGATTGGTTGTATAAGTGTCCTATGGGCTTGCACAAAACATGGTGCCACATGGTGCTGCGTGCTCACAGCTTTGAGTCCTAAGTGTATGAACAGCACACAATGTGAGCTGTCAAGTCCAGTTTCTATGGGCTGAGCCCCATATTGGGTATGACACTCACATTTTTAAATGGGTACTGATGTTCAGAAGCTCCAGAATAATTTCAGGTATGTATATGTAGACTTCTAAATACATATATGTGGTATGTAGGTGTGTGAATAGTTCTCAAAAGACCTAAACCATGAGCTCAGCTTGTTTTTTAAAAATTGTTTCTGAAAAAAATATCAAGTAACTGAAAGCACTATTGACATAATTCATAGACAGAATAGTTGATTACCTGTTGTGTAACTGAGCCAATGAATATTCATAGTTCCCTTGGTATGGAGCTAGCATATTTCAGCTAATTAACTCTTCTGCTTAGTTGGTGCATATGCACATTTTTTATATGATACCAAAGTATGTTTAATTGAAGTTTGACAGATAATACCAAAGGCAGTTTGCAAACAAACAAACAGAGTAGACTCTGCTGTAATTTCCATAAGTGGAATGGTATCACTTAATGGAAACCTGTACAAAAATTAACTTTGTTACCCCATTTCAGAAGAGCCTAATATCCAGATTCTTAGGGCATGTTTCAGGTGGAAACTGGCAAGAGAAACCGCTTTTAGGAAATACACTTGTTTCAAAAGAACATACAAATTCCTACTCAGAGTGCTTCTAAATATTGATATTGACATTATCCTCTTTACTGAATATATTTGCTAATACTATGCAGCCTTTGAATTAAAGTTTAAGATATCATTTTGCCTTTGAAAATCTTGGATGCAAGCCAAGGTAAACTAGGATCAGAAGTTGAGCTGCTTTCTCAAGCAGTTTGTTTTTTAACTTCCTACTGTCTTTCACTGGAAATTACACATAGTGGCTGGCAAGAAGCACAGCATACGACAGGGTCCTGGTCCCCAGCTGGCTCAAAATGAGATGCCTAATAACATGCCCTGGGGCCAGTTTTGGTATATGTACCTGGCTATCCTTTCAATGGCTTTGCCACCTTGCCTCAGAGGTAGTTGCATCCATGCCTGGGTCTTGATCCAGTGCAGAGTCTGGACAGAGCCGAAGTGTATCCCCAAGCCAGGATCTTGGAGTTTGTGGTTGAGATCTCAATATCCAACCAGAATAAATTGATAGAAGTGATATGCTCTGCTACTCCCCTTCCACGGAGCTCTTACCTGGTGTCTCTTTCTCTCTTCCAGTCATCTTTCAAGCCTTGCACAGCTGAAGAACTAAAATTTCAGTTCAGTGCCACAGTGTTTTCATGTCAGTGGGACATATCAGTCCACCCACTGTTCTTGAGTTATTCTTTTCTGCCTATCAGAATGACAGCTTACTAATTTTTAGTTTTAAATTATGTTTCCTCCTTTATCTAGTCTTTCCTTCATCCTATAACCTTATCCACCATAACAACATTTCCCCATGCTTTTCCTTGATATCTGTTATTGCACAGAAGACTTATGAGAGTCCACCATCTGCAAGAACACCTTTATGTCTAATTGACTCCTGACTCTTTTTGGATTCTATACTTTTCTCTGACCCATGACTGCTAACGCCTATAATAAAAATGCTTAATTCTGGCATGTGATTGATTTAAAGGTTGGTTACAAAACAGAACTTTTTAATCAGTCATTACTTCAGACCCACTCCTTGTATAGGTCCATCTGGAGGAATCATTCTGACTTAAGTTTAAGGGAATAAATGGTGTTTGCTCTGTAGCTGGTGGGAAAATGTTTCCATGTATACAAGCTCTAAGGCACCCATAGCAATATTTATATAAGATACCACCCAAAACATTCCCCACACTCTGCACTATCTTAATATACATTTGCATCAGAGCACTATCTTAATATACATTTGCATCAGAGCTAGACATCATGTTACAGTATGTAGTTCTTAATCCAAGTCAATTTGCTTTTTGCCTAACTCAAGTTTACTTAAGCAGTTATCAGAAACTCCTCTAGACCTGTTCCCTAAGGAAGGTGTGGATTTACTTGTAACCAAAATTGTGACATTCTGATACATACTAAATTTAATTTCTAATCTCAGCCATTAAAACTTTGTTGAACTCAATGAAAATCAATTCTACAGTTCATTTTTTTTTGAAATTGCTTCATTTCTGTGCCTACTCTTAAATCTGCTCTGAACCACTGTACCACTTCTGTGTATGAAGCTATAAAATAATATAATCTCTTATAATCGTGCCCAATATAGTTTTTATGTGCTTGATACAACTTATCAAAGAAGGAGTAGAAGACAGAACATGATCTCTTTGAAAAGTAAGGTCTGAACTACATTTTCATTATTTCTTTCATGGGACTAGCAACAGACTGGTTCGTGATCTTCTGCAGTAACTTCTCATAAAGCAAATACATTTAAAAACTGATGAGTCTTTTTGCTTTTTGTATTTGTTTTTCTTCTCAGCTTTAAAAAATTAATTCCATAATGAAATTATTGTCTCTGTAAAGCTAAGAAGTTGAGGCTATTTATATCTTACCTATGTGATGATTTTATCATAAATATCTATTAAATCATAACTGGCAATCATATCACTAAATATAAAAATCTCATTTCATAATAATCTTCAGTAGATTTTGAAACAGCAGTATCTCAAAAATATTTGGAAAATAACTGTTTCTACAAATGTTAAAGCTGTATCAGACTTGGGGTTTCGTATTGTCAACCATGCTTCAAAGAGCAAAAGTAATTTTGTGTTCTAAAAAGGCTCAGTTTGTTATCAAAAAAAAAAAAATTAATTTAGCACAGGCTTTAGTGTGAACTGGTTTATTGTCTTCCCTATGTCTCAAGCTTACACCACCTGCACCACAACAAGGGCAGCCCACTTCAGGGAAGATGTCAGGAGTGTGCAGCCATGGATGAGTAATTACTGCTACCCAAAAGCTCTCCACAAGCAACCTGGGATGCCCATTCTGGTTCTGAGCCTTTGACGCTCCTGAGATGGGTTTCTTCTTTTACAATGCTGTCTTTCTTATTAGCGTAAGCATGGAAATTGTCTGATAGTGGTACTGTAATGACCTCAGCTAATGCACTGGTTTTAACACTGTATTTTAGAATGGGATAATGAATCTGGATGTGCATGAAAATATTCCAATAGGCATTTTATAGTATTTCTGTGTAGATGAAACTACAGATTTATAATAATGAAAACGTTCTCGTAAGCCACTAACATTCTCATTCTCCCGCCCCTCACAAGATTATTTGGACTAGTGATAGTTTTTAACACTATGATTCTCAAGTGCATATTTTTATCCGGACCAGAGTATGATCCACTTTTGCCTAGTTTAATCCGTCTCACAGGAGACCCGTGACCTGCTTGCCCAGAAAACTGAGAAAACAGAAACTCACTTGATAGTCTTGTGACCTGGAGTCAGAAATCAAATTGCAGTATCTCTCAGGAGCACTAAAATTCACTTTCAAGAAGCCAAGTATTTAGAGGCACCAGCCTAAGTTCTTATTAGAAGGTGAGACCTGGGAGATGTAACTCATAAATAAAACAAATAAGGTTACTTGTATGCTGCCACTCCAAATTAATTTACTTCAGCAGACAAAAATACATAATGGAGTTGTTTCGATGGTGGGTTTCCCTTACATAGTCTGGCAGCAACTCTGCAGAATTTGTTGGAATTATGGGAGTAGGAAGTAGGCAGAATTATGCATGCTGCTTCTTGAGCACCGTGTATTCTGTTTACTTTATAGAAAATCAGTGAGTAAAGTAGTTAGTTGCAGTTAGGTTGCAATGTTCTTTGATTTTCACTTCTCCTATATAGTGGAAATGAAACATGAATTCTTCAGCTTTCTAATAAAACATTCCTTTTATGGCAAGTGGTGTATGTCCAAAGATAATGCTTTACTGACACTGTCCGCTCATCGAGTCAGCTATCTATCTAAAGAACCATCTGCTAACCAAAGGAAAAAATAGAAACATTTTATCTTTTTACCTGGACAGCAAACATCAGTCAGTAAACCTGATCCAGAATAAATGGCAGTGATTTTTTTCTTGCAGAATTTAAAAGTCAGATTCTCATCCTCTTTATTTTATGGAGGCAAAGACATCGTACAGTCAAAACTAGTTGAAGTACTTGTGGACTAAGGCAATAATGTGAATAAAAGTATCAGAATCTAACCATCTAACGCTAAATAATTAAAAGTGAGATCATAATTAAATTCCTTTTTGCCTTCAGGTGCCTGTTTTTCTGTAGCCTTTTTTTTACATGCTAGGAATAAAATGTAAATAAGGCAGGCAAAGGCATTAAGCTGCATTAAAACTGTTTTTGACTTTGACAGCATTCCCTGGATCCAAAATAACCACTGTTATTTAAAACTTGACCTCTTTGATCTGGCAATAACTCAGTCCCTTAAGCTGGAAGATAACACAGTCAATGATACTTCAGCACTGTTTTCACAGGAAACTTGGCCTTCCAAACGCAGATATAATGAAACTGATATTGTTTGCCTTAATTTTGTTTTTGTAAAAGTAGAGTGGTAAGGGATTTCACTTACACTTTTAAAATTAGAGATGAAATAAGAATATCTTCCTGATCCGTTGACTAAACTTGTAGAACATAGTCTCAACTCTTCTTCTCTTACTCAATTGCTACTTGTATGCCTGCGTGCTTTGCTCATCATTGCTATTTCAGTATATGATGATGTTTAATCTGGAAGTGTTGCAGTCCTTTTTCTGGCATGTTCTGGACAAGAAATCTGAACATTTTTATCTGTGTTTAATGTCAATTAAAAAAAAAATCTCTGATATTAACTGAGGATTGAAACATTGTGCAAGGCTACTGGAATCTGAAATTTTTTACTTTCCATAGAGCAGTGGAAAAGCTTGTCCAGCAGATGAGCTCACTGTCTTGTCCTGAGAAGATCAATCTCTTTTGTATTTGTTACTAAATGCCGGTCAATTTAGTGTGGGAATGGACATGAGCAATAGTAAAATCTTAGGAGTACTTAAAGCTAATTATCAAATACTGGATCTGAATTAAAGGATTGAAATGAGCCAATTAATTATACTTTATTTTTATCACTGATCTGCACAGATATTTCATGATGGGCAGAGTGCCCTGTCTGTGCTAGGAGTAATTTGTAGATTTACTCTTGACTAGATTTTTTTTGTTACTGTTTGCTTAATTCTGATATTAAAACTGAAAGCATAAGTAATATCCAGCATACAACCCTGCATCAAGCCTTGCTCCACCATCACAGGGCTGAATGTGATGTGGAAATGTGAGTTAAAGTCTTCTGTGCACGCCATGCACTTGAACTGCCTTGCCCCAGCCTCTGATGGAGAGACTTTGGCCTTCCTGTATCCCTTACTGACAAAGTCCCTTTCAGTGTGGTCACTGAACATCGGGTTTTAAAACTGCAAGGAAAATGCCTGACAACTGGAATGAGCACTGCTGCAGAACGTAAACAGCTCACAAGTCACTTAATATCTGCAGGTACTTACAGGCTGGCTGGCAGCTGGGAAGGCACAGCTCCCTTCTGGGAGCAGTAAGCTATCAGAAACATCACCCCTTTCCCAGCAAGGGCCAAAATCAATATCAGTTGTACTTATGCTAAAGGTTTACACGAGTGTATATAGGCACAATGCATTTGTATTCACATATCAATGATGTGTTTCATCTCTCCCCTATGTGCAAAAAACATGGAGAAAAAGCTATGCAGTGAATTCAAATATTGCCTAAAGCAACCCAATGGGTGTGTTGAGAATGTGTGAGAGCAGTGCATTTATGTAAATACAGTTAAGTCCTTGTGACTTGAGTCCTACAGCAGATGCTACAGAAGGAGCTGAAACAAACATTTCCTTGCAGACTGGTGTGTTTATTTGCATTATGACAAGAAATCTTTCAGAAAATTTCCGTCATGATTCTCACCTCTTTTCACCTATCTGGGACATTCATTTTTCTCTTGATTCCCACCAAATGAACCATGGGACACTATTGCTCTTCTTTCCCCTTTTTGTGTTGCGGCTTGAGAGTTTCTGTCTCAAAGCTGTGGGAGCTACTCGGTAGCTATTTCTCAGTTTTCTCTTTGTTGAAAAGCAGTCAAATAGGGCCTCTGAGCACTTTCTTTCTCCATAGCCTGTTAAAAGCTTCCGTCTCTTGATGCAGAGCAGAAGAGGCTGATTATACAGATATGAGGCTGTGCCAGAAGATGCCCAGTTTGCATCCACCTTCTACTGTGTTGAAGCTTAGGAGTGGATGAAGATCCTTAAAACTGTGTATAGTAGCTGGGGGATGTTAACAGCCTTACTTCTACAAGGTATAGTTGCTAAGGTATCACTGAATAGCGATAGTTGCCTATTGGTTTGGGTCTGCACGTGGGAATGCTTCACTCTTCCAGTCCTCTGTAGAACACAGATGGATCCCACAAAACAGAAAGGAAACATCATCTCTTTCAGATGCTCTCCAAGGAGACAAGATATGTGTGGGAAGCATCCAGGGCTCGTTAGAGACATCAAGGTAGTTTGCCACCAGTAGAAAGAGATAATTTTCTTGGTGACAGAAGAGGAAATTTTTGTGAGGAAAGGAAAAGAAACTCTCTGTGGGAGGAATGTAAGTGGGAGTCCAGGCATGTTTGCTTTTTGCAGATTCTTGTTTTAGTTTATGGAAGACACTAGGCTTCAAATAGTGATTACAGAAGAGGAAGACCCAATAGGGTCCATAGATCAAGGAGTAAAAGATGTCTTTCAGAAAGCTGCTTCCTTTTGAAAGATGAAGCAACTGTCAGTCTTCAAATATAGAGACTTTGTGCTTTTAAGGACAGGAATTTTCAAAGCTATTAAACACTGCCCAGATTCCAGGATTTCAAAATAAATATGGGGCCTTGACACTTTTGAAAGTTGGTTTGTAAAAGGAGTCTGTATTTTGTCTCCTACTCTTGAAGAGGACAGCAAGGTTTACAGGAACTTTTGTGACCAGCCAAGCTTTAGAAAAAATATCCAATCCACCTCAGAGTTAGACTGCTTCTCCATGTCTGTCTTTAGAGTGATTTCAACTGTGATTAAGATTTCCAATTATATTATAGCTGGAAGGATAAAGCACATCAATAAAAGCAGAACCAAACTGCAAAGCAACCTGTGGACAATAAAGAAGCCAAGCCACAGGGAATGAGAAAGATATTCACTAGTAAAAATATAAGCTGTTAAAGTGCCTTTCAGTTTTGCTTCTCAGAACAAAACGTACATTCCTATTCTCTTTTTAATCTGGAAGGAACTGAGGCACTAAGCATTGAAATGACATAGGGAAAGGGCAACTGCAAAAAAATGCATCATAAACATGGAACATAAAGAGATGACATTTGCCATGGAAAGCCTTCAGAAGTGTGTTGGAAGGCAATTTTCAGTGGTGAAGTTATCCAGTATTTCTTGTTTGCTTTAATTTTTGACTGGAACAAAAGTACAATTTTCAGAATTTCTATAGGAAGTACAGTTCTAGAGGGAAGAATAGTAAATTTGGGTTATTGGAAATATTTTGCATTTATTTTGATTTCTGTTTCAGAATGTAGTAAACAAATAGGATAAATATTTCACAGGAAAAAAAAGTTAAATTCTTTATTCAGAAAAGGCTGCAATATGACACTCTGATATTAAAATTCCTCCCCTTTTTTTCTCTTTCAAATAGCATTCAGCAAAATGAACAGTTTAGCAAAGTATTTTTAGTTTTTTCAGAACCATATTTTCTGACACAAGATGGTTCCCTTATAATTTTTTTCTGACCAGCTCAATTTCAGAGCCATATATCTGGCTATCCTTCTGCTAATGCAGAATTGTCCCCTGCAGTATAATTTACCAATGCTTTGTCCAGTCTTCCTATAAATGTCTCAGACAATGAGACTCCCATTGAAAGATTACTCCACAGTCTAATAGATCTGTCAGAAAGATTTTCCTGAAACTCAGACTATATTTTCATTGTCTTAATTTGGGATGTTGCGGAGCAGCTCATGAAATGCAAGCATAGTAAATCACTTGAACCAGATGGTATTCATCGGGGGGTTCTGTAAGAAATAAAGTGCGAAACAGGAAAGATCCTGGCAATAAATCATTAAAAATAGCAGCTGTTCCCTTTAAAAGGGAAAATCCAGCCTGATGCCTGTACTTAGAATAAAAGTTATTCTTTTTTAACTGAATAACAGAGCAATTTTAAGAATTGCAGCCTGATGAGCTTTATCTCAGCTTCAAGGAAATCCACTAACAATGTGACTATAGTCCAAGTATTAGATGATTATAATTTTAGAGCAAACCATGGCATTTCCCACAGGGGTAAATAATGGCTCTCTAGTGTGAGAGAAATATTCAGAAGAAAAACAGCCTCAATCATGTGAGAAATTCCAGTCTAGAAAAATTTATAACTGAATGGCTCTAACTTTCCTCTATTTTTTAAAAAGCTTCTGGAAAGGAGTCTTCAGAAGAAGGGTTCATTGGAGGGAGAGTTTGCTATTACTAAGCCAGATAATATAAATGAAGGTTCCAAATGCTACCAGGAGCTAATGTCTGGGAAGGCAGCAGGGAAGGAGTTTATCACACTAGGTGTCCAAACCTGCAGTAGTAATGTCTGTCATGATAAGATTTCTATTTTGCTTTAAAATGCAATGTGCTTACATTATAATAGGCAAGGTGAAGGAAATAAATACACCTTGCAAATGGAACATGAGTGACTTAAGATTTGTAATGGTCCCTAGGTCTGGGGGCAACCCTTTCTTCTTCCTGGCCTCCAAAGGAATCTTTTATGTCAGCCAGTAACTATAGGAAATCTGGTGCATCCTCCTTTACTTTGGATAGATTTTCTATCAGTGGAATTTAAATAACAAACCAACTTCTCCCTTTGAAGTTTGTGTGAATTATAAGTAACTGAATATGAAACACAAGAAGGATATATTTCTGTTTTCTTAAGAAGCAGGTATTTCTATTACAAAGCAGAAGCAAGTCAAATTGGTATTTCCGTATAGACATGACGAATTACACTTATTATTCAGATCTTATCTCCAATTGTGTTAGAAGTTTAGCAGGTATTCCTGGGGCTTGAGCCACCTGTTGAGAAAATCTCACTGATTAGTGTCGCATGAGCAAGTTACTGGAACAGAATTGTGAACAGAGACGGTGAAAGCTGTCACAGAAAGAGGAGCATGCACTCAGCAAAAGGCTGATGGAAGTTGTGTAAAAAGCCGAAGAAGACTGACAGCTTTAAAAGAACTATTAACTCATCTGAATCTTTTAAACAGGAAAAATAAATAACTTCTTTCTTTTCTTTTGTGTCATTGTAGTGCCTACTTGGTCCATTTGGATTTCTTCTCTTTAGTTCTCATTTGAGGTGGCTCCATCCATCCTGTCCTACTAGATCAATGTCAGGAGGACCAGCTACCCAGGGTAACTGCAATCCTAACATTTGTTTTCTCTGTTTGTAGGCATCACACATTCAAGCCTGACTCAGGCTGCTTTTACATATCCCATCTGCATTTGCATTAGATAGAGTCTAAGCCCCCATAGAAAGTACACTGGAATCCCTGCGTGGAATAACTGGGTCCATTTTCCACAGATGACCCAGGCGGATATAGCTGAAAGCCTTCTTTATCCTACTGCAAAGGTTTGGAGAAGAAGGGATTCTTGCAAATACTGATCTTTTCAAAAGTTTACCTCAAGCAATCCTGGAAGGCTGCCCCAGAGCCAGCACTGGCAGTATTCCTACAGGAATTTTAACTGTGGTTATTTTGACCTCAGAGCTGTTGGTAGGAGGAGTGGAGAACTCCACCTGGGCATGTAAGGATTGCTACTGAAGTCTGAAAAAAGTTTTGTATCCACTTAACTAGAAATGTTTCCACAAGTTTTTCTCATTTCAAACTCTTTTACTCTTCCCTGCAGCAGTACTTTTTGCTGTTCAAATACTCATTGAAAGACAGACTCTTACATCTTTCTGTCTGGCTGAAGAAACTCGTATTTCACAAGTACTTTGGCATAGCACTGCTTTATTTTAAACCTGCCTGCCCTTCCATAGACAGCAACAGCTACAGAGTCTCAGGCAGAGGTATAGTTGAGACCTTGTCCCTATATTACCTTGGTTTAGGATTCCTCCACAGATAGGCAGCTGACTGAGGCACCTTTCCCACTACCATCTTTTTAAGTGAGAAATCCAAAATCTGGGCCACTGTCCACTCAAATCTGAGCATGTTCTGCCTGGATTTAATAGTATTAGCACTGAAATCCACATGAGAGGAAAGTGGATGTGGTAAAGAAGAGAATGTGATTCCTCAATAAGAGGGCTAAATCTTAAGTAAAAAAAGGAGGGTGAGGGGGGTGGGGGGTGGGAACTCCCCAGGCAAAGGCTTCAGTTTCTTTTGCCAAATGCAACAATTCCTGTGAGTCACCTGAAGCAGGTGTGCTCTGTGATCTTCCTGCAGTCCTAATGCCTTGATTATCCTGAGTGAGAGATGCACTGGAGTGCTCCTTATGCTGTTCACACTCAGGGTTCTCTCCAGTCTGCAAGGGGACTGATCCCTAAAAGGCTGGAGTCAGACAAGGTTTACGTCTATTGCCAGTGCACCACAGAACAGTGAGAAAAACCACTTTGATCCAGTCTGATCCTCATTTTTACCTAATATTTCCCTTCCAGCATTATAATTATGTGGCCTTCAGCAGAAATTGATATGTAGTGGGGTCCCAGAGCAGCATCAAAGTAGCTTCTCTGAATGAAAGCTATTTTTGGAAGACTATGAAGCCACTCACTCAAAAACTTTGAGATCAGCTTAGAAATCATGATTTCTTGATATTTTTTTTTTCTTTTTCTTTTCACCCCTCTTTCTTTGAGGTTTGCATGTTTACAGAGTAATCCTTATAACTGTGAGTGCTGAGTTCTACTGCTGTAGGAGCTCAGGCTGTAAGAAGACCTGTAGACATTCAGAATTTACCATAAAATGGCTTTTGTTCCCTCTAATGACTTTTTGTATTAATTCCTCTCTGCTTCTCAGAGGTGCTGTCTGGAATTTCTACCAAGCTATGATGGAAACATGGACATGTGAAATAACTGGTAATTATTTTTCTAGGGCATTAAATGTTTTTTTTTTCCGGGTGACTAGATCCATGGTAGGCTATGGATGATCTGTAGGTATGCTGTCAATTCTGATATAAAACTAAATTGTTCGTATTGGGTTGTGTCACTGCCTTGATAATGAGCATAATTTTAATGTGCTTCTTTGCAGACATATTACCGATACAAAGTCTTGTGGGTTTGTGTCTCTTTGAAAATTGCTCCCAGAGTTGTTCTATCATTTCCTTCAAGGGAAGGAAGCGTTGTCATACTGTTGTTGGCTTGGAGTGCTGCGGTAGTGAGACCCACTGTGGCATGGCTTGTCCCCACTTATCTCAGCACAGAGCAGGGTCTCAGACCCCAAATTCTTCAGTTACATGTGCAATACACAAATATGGTAAAGATGTCACCATTTTCTAAGACAGAGAAGAAATATTTGGTTAGGAAAAAAAGATAAAGACTTCCAATATAAGGATTATATCATGTGAAAGAAAAACACTGTGCTTTTTCTCCCCTTTTTGTAGATAAAACACTAGTGGATAAAATAGGGGATCATATTCTGCTTTTCAAAAACTTACTACTTAGAGATTTGAAGAAAAATCAATGTGACATTTGAATATACTTTGAAGTTCTTTCACAGCTTGAAACTTCACAACTTTTGTCTCTTCCTTTTTTTTATCAACTGTATTCATTACATTTCCATATAAAGCAGTCTGCTTGTTAAATACCATCTTTCTTCCTCTTGCTCTTTTCCTCTTGCTTGCTCTCTTTTTTCCATTCCACCCCTTCCTCCTGCCACTTTGCTCTCCAGGAGTATTGAACACTTTCTCTCAAAGGTAGCAACACATCATTCAATTAAAGCTCCGGCCTTTGTAAGGACAGATAATAACTTTGATCGCTGCATTTGTATAATTAAGGGACAGGCCTCCGGTTTAAAGGGGCTCCTCGTTCGCCTTTGAAACAGCGAGAGCATGATGACTTTTCTGCGGCACCAGCACGGTAGGAAAGTCTCAGTCTCCTTTGGTGTCACATCTATCTGCGTCCCCCAGCCTGCTCGTCCCGTGTCCCAGGGACAACGATTAGGCAGCCCCCCTGCTGACTGCAGATGGAGTGAAGCAGAGCGATAAGGCGAGCTGCCTTTCTCCTCTGCCTCAGATCAGCAGAGGGAGAGCTCTTCTTCACAGGCAACCCAAGTGTAAGCCGTTTAAACAAGCGTGCAGGAAATATTGGGGTAATTACCAAGCACAGGGAGGGGGTCTCCAGCCATCAGCGGAATTGAGAATGGATTGGAAAACTCGCTAGGCACATTAATTGATCCTTTTTTCTACAGCCAGTCTTTTGAAATATTTCTCGCAGCAGCTTATAGCCGAAAGTTGTGAGCGTGCAGTGTGCTGAGGAGAGGCATCCTTACCCACAGCCGCATGTATTTACTAGCATCTGCATCTGACTTTCTTCTCTGCCAAAGCATTAAGAATTTTAGTGATAATTCATGCTTGGTAAATTTGTTTTCTGTAATAAGATCAAGAATAAAAAGCAGCGCTGCCTGAGCTCCTTTATCGGTGGTGATGCCAGCTAAGTGCTCTGATCACAGGAAGCTGCTCTGAGGCGCTCCCGCCTGCTACTTAATTCAGTTTACTTAGAAGAGAGTTTGCCGTGGGTTTAATTTTCAGTTTTGCATCAGTGAAGTGGGCTGCCAGCTCAGTGGAACAATAGTGACCAGCAGGCCCCCACAGAGAGTAGACAGGTTCCTCTCTGTCCCGGCAGGTCACTCAAGTGGAACCTCAGCCAAGTGGCAGGTTTGTTGCTGGGGAGATGAGGACCAGTCTCTCAGTCCTCTCTGCCACTGTCTTCACTCTTTCCAGCTGGTGGAGGAGGGAAACTGGCAGCAAAGTCCTTGATGCTGTACTCACTTTTCACGTTTGCCTGATGGGGAGGGAAATGGTGCATGGCACATTCATAACGGTACATGTGGGTTTTCTCTATAGCTAATGTACACTCATTTGTACGTTAGCATGCATTTTGTACATAAAGCAAGGAAGTATTGGAGAGGAAGGAGAGTTTGCAAGAGTTACACTGTGTTGCTCTCCTGGCTGCTCGTTTAAGAAAAATAAAACACTGTTCTGTGATTTAGATGCTGTGCTGCAGAGAGGATTTCAAAACTCTTTGTTAGTACTGTCCTAGCAACTTGAGATAAAGCAAGTGACAAATACGCCCTGATCTAATCTTGAATACCTATATTTGTGCAGAATGCTATAGCATGTTGGCAGTTTCTATCAGGGCACCTACCAATTCAGACTGTATTTAGTCAGAACACAAAGTAAATTGCTATTCTACTAAAAAGCAGTGAACTGAGCAATTAAAAACCATTTTATTATGGTTGACAGATTCTTCATACAGGAGTAAAAAAATATTGCAGAAGGTTTCTTAAAGCCAAAGACTTACAAGTTTCTGTGTGTTTTCCCTGTCTCTATTTTTTCCTGCTTTCTCCAATATTACTGGTACATCTGCAAGTGATGTATCCCTCACTCTCAAAATATCAAGGGCCAGACTTTTGCAATTAAATTTCAGACATTTGTGTGAGGAAAATTACGTGCTGATGTTATGTGGGTTCAAAAGACCAGAGATTCCCATGATTCACAGCCGGGCAAATGTCTGCTCTGCCACTAACTTGTACACACCTCTTTTGCAGGCACATGCACAGATATCCGCAAAGAAACTCTGCAAGTGCTTGCATATTCAGGGTTGCATTTCAAGGCCCTGACTTCTATATAATGCTCTCAGTAACTCTTATTTCTTGTTTGGTGTTAAGAGGTTTTCAAATAGAAAATACCATTTAGTATAATCAGGTGGATTAAAGAAAATTGTTGGGATTACTGTGACTGCGTGCCTGTACACCTCCATCTTTCTGTCCTGTAAATTGGTGAGAGGCACACCTAGCTGATTTCACAGGATCTTATTCAAGTATTCTTTCATGCTTTGACCACAGGTCTTATATTCCTTCAGCCTTGGATGGTGTGATAGAGTAGATGGAATCCACAATCTCAATAGCAGTACTGAAATTCACCTATCTTTACACTACAGTGCAAAACAGAAGGGTTCAGCTTCACCCCATTCAACTGCTTTCCATTTTGCATTCTGGTTTACCCTTATATCTTAGGGACTTGGGTACCTTCAAGAACTGGAAATCACAGGGTATCTTTTTTCCTGCCTATCTTTGGCCATAGTTCAGTGGTCACTGAATAGCAAAAGCAGGTATCTGCTCAGGCAGAGGCCTGAGGACCTCGCAGCCACTCAAGCTAGCTTGGAGGGTAATGGCAGTCAGAGGACTCGACTCTTTAAGGCTTCCACAAACTGGGAGACCAGAGAAATGCCATTAAATACACCAGCCACTAGTCATATAGAGACATTTAAAACAGGCCAGGATGGACAATGACATTAGTTTCACATTGTTTAAAATCCACTTCTTTGTAACTGTGCACATGACTGACTGCAAGGAAACATATTCCTTGACCCTGGAAAGGGAGGCCATGGTATTGCTGTGCTGAGGCCTTTGAATGCACCCATAAAGACAGTGTTGCACAACTGGAAGCCTGTTTCATTTTGAAAAGAGCACAGCCTATCTCCAGCTTGCACTCTGTCATAACATGCATGAAAATAATATCATGCTGTAAGTGCACATAGCATAAAGGAAACCTTTTGTACAGCATTCATTCTTAAAATTAATCTATAGCTGCTAAAATGTACCCATTTTGAGGAAAGAAACGAGTCTTGAAAACACTCCAAAGAACCATGTTGACACCACAGCTGCTGTTTTTAATACCCCACTGTGCAGGGTAGCATCCTGAAAGAGACTAAAAGCCTCTGTCCATCTACTCATGCCAGATCCAAAGCAGGTGGCTGTTAGAGCTGTCTTTCTCCTGTTGCCAGGCTTTCTTTTGGGGGATCCATCATAGAGCCAAGATTGTTCTCCAGTGAGACTTGCACCAATTTTTTATTTATATTTTACTAATTAAGTGATTATCCTAAAGTATCAGGGCCCATGTGAAGTAATACTTATTACTCACAAACACAAACTGAACAAATTATTTGTTCATTTTGTGTTGTTTGTGCCTAAAGATAATGCATCTGCTGGCTGCGAAACTGCTAGTCAAAAGTTGCTCAGTTCATCTTGGGATGGAATTCTGCTGGAAAAAACTGGAATTATAGACAAGAGGAGTTTGGCCCATAGAGAAAAAAAAAACAAACAATGAATTTCTGGTTTCAGGGAAGGCATATATCACAAAAATCTGTGGGCTGGACTCAGGCCTGACGTCAATAATTTCGTTAAATTCCCTACCAAAGAGTTGGAAAGGCCATAACTCCCGATCACAGGAGATATTCAGAGGTGACTGGGACAGCTTTAACCACTCAGTGTGTCTGGAGATATGTGATGGTCTCTTGTTGTGGCTGTTCCACATGTATCACCATGTACTCCTCAATCTGTTGTGTGAGCAGAGAGGAGTACTGAGCTGGTCTCCTGCACATGAAGGGGTTTTGCTATAATAGTGTCTGTATGGAGAGGTTTGTTCTTTGTGTTCAGGCCTTAGATAGGGAAGGTTGAATAAAATAAGGTTCTTAGTGCTCCTTGAATAGGCAAAAAAAGCATAAAATGTGGTAGGACACACTTCACTCATATTCTCAAGCTTTTCTGTAGAACCAGCAAGGCTGCAAAGGTGTTGGCTTTTAATTTGTAGTAGCACTTTGATGCCACTGTAGTCTCACATTTTTTTTTTCCCAGGGTTATATAAAGCATAGGATAAGATTCTCAACTCTGACAGTAGTGGGAAGTGCACCAGCTAGAAGTCGTGCAAAACGCTCTTTAACTGGAATGGCAATAATTTGCAACCACTTTGCATGGAAATATCATTCAATTTCTTCTTCTTTTTCTGTGATGTCTTCATTGTTTTGGAAGAAGGATGGCTGAGGAGAGATATCTCAGATTTAGCCTCTACTAAATCATATGGGTCACATAGAGAATAAATAGGGATTGTCTATTTACACTGAGTCTTCCAGCACAAAGCACCAACCTGCATTGTCAGATGTCAGATTCAAACCAACATTTTACACTGGCCTAAGGGACAACTACGCAGGTCGATTGTAGACAGATTTGTCACAGGCTATTAAAAGCTCTGAACCACAGAGAGAATAGCCCAGAGAAAGTATCACTGCATGCTTCTCTATTCTTTAGGTACTCACTGTTGGTGGCTGAGGTAGGATCCTGCACTAGATAAACTTTTTGCCTGATCTGTTGAGCTATATTATTTTTGTCCCTTTCTGTTGTTTTTTTTTTTAGAATACTCCATGACTGGAGTTGGGAAGGTTTGGTTTGGCAAGCATGCTGTTGCAGGAAGACTAGCCCTTGCAGCGATACAAATGTGGGCTTACTTTTGAACTATGAATTACTGCAATTCCTTTGATATATATTAAATATTTTAATAAACAAAAAATAAGAGGAAAAAATTGCTTTTCTATTTGACCACATGTGATTAATTCAAATTGGATTTCTAGTTTTTAAGAAAGAAGAGCTCAGGCCATAAAGTCATTTAATTGCATTGTTTTACCCATTTCTTCTCCTTTTTTTTCTAAATAATTTATCAGTTGAAGTTACTCTGTGTGAAAGCTAAAGGCACCTTTTATCAAGCCAGTGAGGACAATCATCTATGATTATTACTGCTTTGAACAAACTGCTGTAGGAAATAACCAACTCTATATGCATGGCAACTATTTTAGAACCATCATAGTAAAAGAATACAGAAGGATCTATTAGATGGATGGCTGAGCTGAACAGAAGTGTCTTTTCAGTCATTTTACATGGGATGTTTAGCTCACTGATAGGGCAGAAAGTTAGAGCTGTAATGTACCAGTAAGTCTGCAGGACTGGGGCCTTAGCTAAGAAGCAGTTTAGGAGTTAAGGAAGAAAAGATCAGGTTTCATTCTGACAAAATATGGTTAAAGAAAAACAGGAAAGTGAGGTTTTGTGGCATCAAAGATTTTAAAAGAAAAGGGAAAAGAAGATAAATATGAAGGAAGAATATAGTTAAAAAAACAGGCAGAAGAAATCAATATAGCAATCAGAAAAAAAAAAAAAACTACAATATATCAAGGAGGCATACTTTGTTTTAAAGTTAGCTTAAAAAAGTGATGCACATAGCTCAAATCCGTAGTGGGTCGTTTTTTCCGTTATTGTAGCCTCTGCCTCTTGAATCATGAAATGTAAACCTGTAATTTGAGATTCAGTGACTTGTTTAAAAGAAATCTCAGTTTTGCAGGATTTTTGCAGGGATTCATACAAAAAAGTTGAGGTTTTTGCAGATCCCTGAAACAGAAAGCCTGTTCCTTTCGTGTAATGGCTAGTCCTTTTGCCCCTATTTGTGTTTGAAAAGCTGCTGAACCATCCTGCTCCTCTTTGCTCTGCCCCCTGCCTCTTCTTGGATCATCTCCAGTTTCAATTTCAAGTCTCTCTGGCAGCTATTTCAGGTATGCACTGCCTTCCAGTGTACTGCTGGCTTGCTGCAGACCAAAAACAGGAAGAAAAAAAAAAATAAAAAAGAGAGTAAAAATGTAAGATTGCTTGGAAGGAATTTTCCTATTATTTTTATGTGTAGTTGCCTTGAGGGTTATTTGTAACAGTAGTACATACAACATTTTTAGGAGATGTTAAATCACCAGCGATGTCTTTAAATTAGTGCATTTGGTCACACAACTCTATGTGGAAACCCTGTTCATGTGTCGTACATGCTTATAAACTGCAGAACATCTTGCTGCAAAATAAAGGGATATAGGTGGGACAGCTGTCACTTAAAACTACAACTGAGTACTTCCGGTGAAATCCAAAACTTCTGCTTGTTATCATTTTACTTCTAGAGAAGTCTCATTGATTTTTATTATTGGGAGAAATGGCCAGTAGGTCTTCACAACATCTTTCCCTTAGGAAGATTTCACAAAGGTGAAATCAGAGGCATGATAGAACGTCCTTTCTGTTCAACATTTGAATTTAAAGAAGTCCTTTGGTCTCTACTCAAGACCACTTATTTGAAATACTAATTTTTTAGAAGCCATTTGTTTCACTTGGCTCAGAGACACTGAGATCCTATTTTAACTTGGTTTACTTAAAGAGCTAAAATAACGAGTATATAATGTTTAGGGGCAGGGGAAAGCAATGGGGGCAATGGCAGGAAGCTATCCAATTTCATCCTCAAATCTCCTGGTCTTGTATGTGATCTCTGTGATGTTGTACCTTTCAGACTTCTTCCTTGTGCCATATCTCATTCAAAAAAACCCAAAATAAGTCAAAACAACTAATTTTTCCTTTACCTGCATCACTAAAACCTAAAGATAGAATCATAGAATCATAGAATAATTAGGGATGGAAAGGACCTTATGATCATCTAGTTCCAACCCCCCTGCCATGGGCAGCAACACCTCACACTAAACCATGCCACCCAAGGCCTCATCCAACCTGGCCTTGAACACCGCCAAGGGTGGAGCATTCACAACCTCCCTGGGCAACCCATTCCAGTGCCTCACCACCCTCACAGTAAAGAATTTCTTCCTTAGATCCAATCTAAACTTCCCCTGTTTAAGTTTGAACCCGTTACCCCTTGTCCTGTCACTACAGTCCCTAATGAAGAGTCCATCCCCAGCATCCTTGTAGCCTCCTTCAGATACTGGAAGGCTGCTATGAGGTCTCCACGCAGCCTTCTCTTCTCCAGGCTGAACAGCCCCAACTTTCTCAGCCTCTCTTCATACGGGAGGTGCTCCAGTCCCCTGATCATCCTCGTGGCCCTCCTCTGGACTTGTTCCAACAGTTCCATGTCCTTTTTATGTTGAGGACACCAGAACTGCACACAATACTGCAAGTGAGGTCTCAGGAGAGCAGAGTAGAGGGGCAGGATCACCTCCTTCAAACTGCTGGTCACATTCCTTTTGATGCAGCCCAGGATACTGTTGGCTTTCTGGGCTGCGAGTGCACACTGAAGCTGACTCATGTTCATTTTTTCATCGACCAACACCCCCAAGTCCTTCTCTGCAGGGCTGCTCTGAATCTCTTCTCTGCCCAACCTGTAGCTGTGCCTGGGATTGCTCCGACCCAGGTGTAGGACCTTGCACTTGTCATGGTTAAACTTCATCAGGTTGGCATCAGCCCACTTCACAAGCGTGTCAAGGTCCCTCTGGATGTCATCCCTTCCCTCCGCCGTATCAACCGAACCACACAGCTTGGTGTCATCGGCAAACTTGCTGAGGGCGCACTCAATCCCACTGTCAAAGATGCATCATCCTGGACTTGTCAGAAAATATTCTTCTGCTTTATAAAACCTACCTTGCAGTGAAGAGAGTGATGTGGCTCTGCAATCCCTGTGCCTCTGCTTTTTATTTAGCAAAGAGCCAGACACCCCACAATGTCTGCTTTGGTACAGATAGTAGCAAGAGCAAGCTTGGAAGGCATGCATTTAGGGTCTATGAAAGTATCTGGGTAAACACTAGCAATCTCCTCATGTAAAAGTAAGATAAAGACAATTAAATAGACTCAACAGTGCACTCTTTCCACTCCACCAGCACCACCAAGTACTTAAATCTGTTGGGACCCTGATGTGCTGCTAAAGAGCTTACTCTGCCCAGTTTATGCTTTTTAGTAATAACTTGCGCCTTTATGCAGAGTTGATAATTTCCTAACAAATAACGAATTAAACCACATTATACCTGTCAGACAGTTGCACATACCTAGAGATACTATTACGTGAAAATGATTGTGTATTCTCCGTTTTGGGAAGAAAATGGTGTGTACAGATTAATGAGGTTATGAGCAAACGAGCAGAATAAGCCAGTAAAATGTAATTAAGCCATTTAGCACTCTATAAAAACAGGAACACATAAAAAAGTAATGCAAACCACAGGGTGCAGTTAGTTACCAGCCCCAGTATGTCAGTAGCACTTAAAGGGGTACACATTTTTTTTCTTCAACTTTCAATGCAAAGAAAAATGTTCAAATCACTCTGAGCTTTTAAAGTTGTCCGTCCGTGTCCTATTCCCATTGTGTGTGGTGCCTCCTATCCACCGTTAATGTCTTCAGCAGGAGGAAATTGTTTTTGAAGAAATCAGTGGAGTTTTTTCTGTCTTTCAAGCTGTCAGCACTCCCCCTTCTTCAGCAACTGTTACCATGTTCTCATCTCTAGCAGGACATGTAAACTCAGCAGGATGGAAACACACCAACGAAAATTGCTAGTCTGTGGCATGCTTTGGTATTTTCCTTCTGCAAAAGGCACTTCGTCAAAGATGCCTGGACAACTGAGCCCTAGGAAGCTCAGTACTGCATCTAGAGACAGCAAGAGGGAGTTAATGTGTTCATTTACGACTGAAATAGATTCTCAGAGATAACCCACAGCAGATGCAGTTCAGCAAAGATATTTTCATTGCGGAGAACAGACATTTCAAATAGTTGTTGTCTATCAAAGGTTATAAAAGTAGATTTTCATTATGCATGAAGCCATTCTAAATGCCACCATGTCAGAGGAAAGGGATTGAAGGCAGAGAGCTTAACATGCTTGCAGGATTTGTTTAGATTCCTTCTAGTGTCTGATCTTCCAGAATTTAATAAATTACTGTTGCCAGGAGCAAATATAGTCTCTCATTTAGACGAAGTGGTAGATGTTCGGACCATGATGATACCTATGAGGACTCATGGCAGGGCATAGGAAGGGAAAAGGCAGGAGGAACAAAATAATGTATTAGCAGAGAGCTGCATCCAGGAGGGGAACTTCTGAGAGAGACATAGAACATGATATGCCAGCAATGGCTTGATGTGACAGATCAATGGCTCGCGTCCTACAGAAGACTGGATGCAGTGAAGGTCTGAGGATTTGCATGCATCATGATAACAGTCAGATAATAGCAGTGAACTTAAGTAAACTCAGAAAATTATTAGGAGTAAACTCAGAAAATTATTAGGCAAGTTTTCAGGGAGGAATTCAAACTCAAAGTGGAGAGCTGGAAGTTTCTACAGGAGAAAACAGAAAAAGCCAACCAGAAACCTATCTATCCTAATGTAAAGAAAATAGAGTGGTTGTAGTAAAACACCAAAATGCAACACCAGGACCTCTTGAATGACATGAAAATCAAAGAGAAACCATGAGCAGAAACAAGGTGCTGGAGGCTGAGTATTAAAAAATATATGGGCATGCATAGACAAGACCAGAAATATTAATGAAGAAATTTAATTTCAACTGGTGATGGATTTATGAAGCAACATAAAATTTCTATAAATATAGTTTTTTATGGAAGACAGAGCAAAATACAATTTCTTACCTAATGGAGACAGGAGCAGAAACATTCAACTTTTTCTTTTTTTAATGTTAAAAAATTATGAAATTGTGGTTGCACCTTGATATGGTTAAGAGCAGATAATGAAAGGACAAGAATTCTGGCCAAATAGTCAGAGATCACGTCAAACAATACCTAGATACGTTTAGCATGCTTTGGTCATCAGACCTGCTGAAATATACTCTTCGAGTATTTAAGAGATCAGGATGAGCAGTTGCTGGATAGTGATTAATATCCTGAAGGGATAGGTGGATTCCAGAAGTCCACAAGGGACAGGCATAATGCTCACTTTTAAAGAGAATAGAATGAGGAATAGAGGAGAAAGGGAATTAGAGACTAGGAGACTGAATTTCTGTATTGTAAGACTCTAGGTAAAGGTTTCTAGCACTAAAAGGTTGCAGTGATAAGACATAGCAAGCATGGATTTATCAAGAGGAAATAACATTAAAACAATGTCTTGTTGAACAGTATTGGACCTCCAGTGAGTACTACAAAGAGGCAAATGATGTGATGTTATCTCCATTCCAGTGAGGCTTTTGGCCCATTCCCACTTTGTTCTTGTAAGCAGTCTAAGAAAAACTCTGGTCCAGGTGCAACTGCATTCAGGGTGACACACAGCTGAAATCAATAACATGATGTTCAGAAAATACCAGTGCCAAGTTCTGTATTTAGGACTGAAAATCCTTTACACAAATGAGAACTGGAGACTAAGAGGCTGCTCAGTTACATGGCAATAGTACGACCTGGAGCTTGTATCCTGTGTTCTGGGTATTACACACTGAATGTGAGTCATCAAGGCAACAAGCCTTACAGAGATTGTGCTTTCTGAGAAACTAGCTGTTTTCAGAGTTTTATCTCTCAGTGTTAAAGAAACGTTCAGGTCAGTAGGAGTTGTGAGTCAGTTGTGCAGAAAAGAAGATAGCAAGGGGCATGGTTGTCCTCTAAATTTTCAAATCTTTCATTAAGGAGCAGATATGTTCCATATTCTAGTCTGTGCTGACTTTCTGAATGCATGGTCTCCCTTGGCTTCAGCTTATTTTTAGACTTATTTTTAGATAACTTATTTTTAGACTGTGAGGATCAAATGGACCATTTTTAATAAAATAGCCTGACCTCATATGCAATACAGACCTTTCCTAAATTAATTCTTGTCTTAGTTAACCAAAGAAACTCTTTTAGAGTAACCTCCAACCCTATTGTTAACATTTCCAAACTTGTGAGCCTAGGAAAGATCTTTTTAAGTTGTTTCAGTAACTGGTAGAAATGTCGACTTCATTTCTACTCTCCTTATGACTTTTACTTCTGAATATTGTTATATTACTTTATTATCAAAGTTTTCTCTCCAGTTATGTAAGGACTCTGATGAAGTTATCCCTTAACCTCTTTGATGAACTGACTACATAACGGTCCTGGTGTTTAGAGGCTTGCTTTCTAGTCCTGTAATGATTCTCACTGATTTTCTCTGAACCCCTTCCAATATATCAACATCCCAGATGAATCATGGACACCATATTTCAGCATAAACTTCCAAACACAAAGCGCCAGTGCCAAATCCAGACTTAATATAATTCCCTTCTGCTTGCCTGCAGAATGGCTGCCTACAGATATTCTCCTGTTTATTCTTTCACGGACTGTATTGTCTCTTTTGGATGCAGCATCACGCTAGGCACTCATGTACTGTTGATTAGCTGCTATGATTTCTAAGTGATTTTTAGTGTCCCTAAAGTAAACTCCCCCTGTGCTAGAAGCGTGTCTTACACGTCATATTCTTTTACATATAGCTGTAGCACTGTGTTATAGTACTCAGTGTTTGCTCATTTGTCTAACCTAGCAGGCAATTTTTTTCTGTATCACTCCTTCTTCTCATTTAGCACTTCTCCATTTTTAGCCATAATTTGTAACAAAGATTATGATTTTCTGTCTTCCTCCAGATCATTGATAAAACTGCAAAACACAAGGACCAAAACCTGATTGCTGTGGGGCTCTGATAAAAACTCAGTCTATCATTGATGATTCTCTGATTTGAATCCATTAAAAAAGCGCTCTGATGGCTTTCCATTGCTCAAAATTCTTGATCAAAATGTCCCACCAGCCATTAAGTCATCATGACTAGATGCTGTATCTTGCTTGTACCTTACTGAGAGGGTGGGTTCCAGTCTTCAGATTACACTGCTGTGAGACTGAGTGAAGTGGTGCTAAGGAATTTGTAGTCAAAAGCAAAAATCAAACCGTACATGAGAATTACTGTCTGCTGCGGGAGGGTTCAGTAATTACATTTTAGTGTTGCAGTGTGACGATACGTAGTTCATCTTTGACTAGTTTCTGTGAAGATCAGTGTAAGATCTGAGGTGTTTGCAGCTCAATAGCTGTAAAATTATGATAGATACCTTAATATTACTATATTGGCTTTCTAGAACATCCTGAAGAGAATTTTTCTGTGGCTTTACAGGGGCTTTTTGAATCAATTTACTTACATCAGGAACTCAGTTCTGAGTCAGATTATGAGTTTGCCTTATGTATTTCTTGTGCCTTTTTATCTGCTGGAACTTAAGGCGTCAACCTCAAGTAGCAAATGCATTAAAAACTGGTCATCAAAGCCCACTAATCTTTACATAGTTTTCTGAAAAAAACGTTGTATTGTTTTCCACAGTATCTTTCTAGAACTTGGAAATTCGAATAATTATACCGATTAGTCTACACATCCTGATTTTTTATTATGCATATAAAATATCAGCATTCACACAGTTCAGCATACACACTGATCTAGCAGAACTCTGAAAAGGGAAGAATCACTAATATTCCTACTTTGAAGACTGACCCATTTTTCAGTGATGTTTGAGGACTTAAGGGCCATTAAGTTAACAAATATTTGCTACCTTGAGTGTCATAATGTAGACAATTGCATATATATTTGGCTTTTACTTTTAAATTCTGTATTTTGGAAAAGTGCAGAGCATTGTCAGTTTCTTCTGAGCCCCTGCAAGTGCCTGAATAAGTGCGTGCTGTCATCTTAAGACACTGATAAGAACAATAAGGAGAACATCAGCAGCATCCCTTTTTTATTCTATCGTATATAACATGCTTGTCACACAGAATGCAGCATAGTAAGGTAATGACTGCACTGAGTGAGTGAGCTCCAGAGTAGGAGGTGATACCCCGACTGCTATGTGACTGAAACAGTTATCTGTTTCTAGGACCTGAGCCAGCAGCTCTCCATGGCTTTGCTTGTGTTGTGCTGTGAGAAGCCAGCCTGGGGGTCTCTAAACCATTTCTGCACTGCGCAGTGCAGTCAAAGCCACAGACAGTGTATGCAGATTATTTCTTGACCGCTCATGCATTATTCTGTATCTTCCCTAAACCATGGCCCCTTGAGGCCCCGGGCAATATGAGGGTACCTTTATCATATGTGCCATATGAGCAGGGAGGTGTGGGTTTGCTACTCCCTGCTTAGCAGTGGTCTGAGTGCTTCTCTGGCCATGCGCAGGCACATAATGGCACAGCTCATGTTCCAGATAGAGGCAATAGGAGAGCATGCTGAGAAAAATAATTGAAAATGAAGCTGCATTTAAAAGGAATCAAATTACTCCTTGGTATTAAATTTTTAGAGCCAAATTTTAGCCCTCCTTATTCTACAGCGGTGCCTTGCCAGGACCACATAGCTTGGCCTAGCTACATACCTGGGGAGAGTTTACTACTTTTCTGAGTAAATAGAATATATGAAGCCAGATTCTCATCGCTTTTATGCCTAAGTAAATGCACTGCATTTTCAATTGAGTCATCCCTGATTTACACATATGTCCATGAAAGAAAAGAGAGAGAGAATGGCTTCACAGCTGCTAAACCCTTGTGATGTTCTGCTCCCAGAGTGCTTAGGAAAAGCACTGACAATGAAAGATAAGAGGGCGTGATTACTTGGGGCCTGATTACTTCTTCAAGGATTCTGGACCTGCTGTGAAGGGGACAGTAACCATTAGGATGAACAGTGTAATTCCACTGTGGCACCTAAGAAATGTAAAGTTCCACTGATCAAGGACTCCACCCTTAAGAGCATTGGGGAATTCATAACACAAACTGCTTGTGTTATTGCCTTTTGCCATCTTACCAGTAAGAGCAGTTAGTGAAACACATGATGAGGAGGAAGCCTTATAGTGCCTGTGAAGTAGAAGCAAAAAGAGGATGTTCAGAGGGCGTAATATGTCTCTGGTCATCCAGTGCACTGCACCTCCTAGGGGTCTAGTCATGGAGCTGTCAGGTTTTGGTGCTCAGAAAAATTAAATTTGCCACTAAGCTGCCCTGCTTAGAAATAAAAATCCAAAAGGAGAAAAATGCTGCAGTTACCAACCATGAATATAATTTTTGTGGTTTATTTCTCTAATAGACACCTCACTGACCCTGGACTCTTCCTGGAGTGTGCACATATGTGTGTAACATGCACAGGTAGGTAGGAGTGGGACCTCCCACCTTTGAGTGAGGAGACCTGATTTCCAACTAACACCCATGACACCTGCATGAGGAAGCGTCTTGCTTGTACTCAGTACACCATGAACATACAGGTTACAGTTTTCAGGCAAGAGCTAATAACATGGTAGAGGCTATTGCAATGTCTCAGCACATGAGCTTGGGTGTCTTACATTGTCTTAAGAAGATGTTTTTAAACAAAATGTGTTGTGTATATAAATATATATATTTATATGTATATTTCTGTGAATGTTTAAGCAGAGCACAAGTTAATAGTTTGAGTTAAGAGAAAGAAAACTGTTGAGGACAGTAGCAAGATTCTTTATAACTAACTGTGACAAATATACCAGCCTAAGCTTTGTTGCACCAAGGTGTTGCATTGTAACATATATATCTGTCTCACCCGTTTCTTATGCTGAGCCCATCAGCATGTTATTTGAAGACTTTTGTGTCATATATCTTACATGGTGCTCTGACAGTATCTAGGCACTACAGAGTGAGTTAAGAATGGACTGACACTTCCAAGGCAGTCCCTTGCTGTTTAGCAGTGTTTCATGTGAAAAATATCTTCAGAATGGCTGTTTCTTTGCCAGATAACAGACCTGTCTACCCTCAGAAGTGACAGCTCCATCCCTTCCACTTCAGAAAACAGAGGGTATCATCAAAATGCTAACATTCATCAAACGTTTGTTAAACTTATCATAGTATTTCCTGTTTTCCATGGAGGAGTATCACAAAAAGAAAACAGTAAAGATAAATGCAGAGGTTTGGTAAATGTTAAGATTTTAATGGAACCCACACTGTCAAAGTCCTCAGAACCAACCATTTGTTCAAGAAAAATGTCATCACTTCTTTGCTGTTCTGGTTCTTGAAAATTGGTAGACAGGTTTTACTAAAATTAGATTTGTAGTGCCCCAAGGTGAGAGTCACCACATCTGTGGCCTCATTAGAGGACTTCTCTTCCTCCACAAATGCATCAATCAAAAGTGGTAGGAAAGAATTCAAGTAATGAAATGAGTTGTGCTGGCTTCTTTGGAAACTCAGTTCAATATTCACTGCAATTAGTGGAATATTTTAATCAGGTCCTTGTGCTCTTTTTGGGGTTTTCAACCTGCATTTGTGACAAGGCTGTAAAATCTTCTTTCAGGTTGTTTTCAAGGTGCAAAAGAACTTTTAAGTAATGATGTGTCATTTTCGGGTTTCACTAAATCCATGGGGGATATATGGCTAAAAGTAAGCATTATGGGACATAAGAATATCAAAGTTTCCAGTCAGATCAGGCTCATTCAGACTCTGAAATGGCCACATGCATGACAAGACATAATAAGAAATCATGTACTAGCAGAGCACAAGCACAGGGTAAATTTTTTTCTGCTCATCTGTCAGATACAAAGAGTTCTTTGCTTGAAGCATACATGCTTATTTCCTCCCAGGTTTTGTTGCTCTTCTAATATAACCATGGAAGGTCTTACTGTCCACAGATTTATGAAGTAACCGATGCCAAATTCTGGCCATTTCCCAAAAAGCAGATACAAAGCAGATAGAGGGCTCAGACTCTCTCTCATTAGTCTGATGGCAAAATTCCCATTGTTTGTTTTGCCATTGGAGGAGCTTTTTCTGTTGAGACTTAATACATCAAAAAATGACAGAGTCAGCCAAAAGGTTTTGTGAAGCACTTGTTTAATTTACAAAATTGTATCAGGGAAAAGCTACAAAAGCATGGAAAATTAACAAAACCACCAAACATAGTTTTGATTCTTGTTTTCAAAATTGTCTTGCTACATCTCCGTCAACTTATTTTTACACTTCTAAAAACCATCAAAAATCTCTTCATCTTAGTTAGCAAAAGCATGCTCACTAGAAGATAAATCTTTAACACCTTTTTTTTCTTTTTCTTTTGCCTTTAGGTAGTATTTTGAATCAGTCCAAATTTTCCCTTATATCACATTTTTCTTCTGGCCAATAGAGAAAAAATATCAACCATCCAAGTACCTCTTTCATCTTTACCTGTGAAGGACTAGGATTAAGACTGGTGTATCCAGATTGCTGAAAATGGTTTCTGTTGCTGATTGCTAATTAAGTAGCCCCTTATCAAAGGACATCCATTCACAGACAAAAGGAAATTCCATCATTTAAAGGGCCAATAGTCATTAAATATAAATGAGAAGACAACAGTAAGGCTATGTTCTCTTAGCGTGCATCATATCCCATGGTAATTTTTTTAACTTATAAAACATTAAACTGGTTGCATACTGTTTTGCTCTGTATCACTTACAAGGACTGCTCTTGGGTAATGAAGTGTAATTAAGAGGAATTGTATGTATCCATTCAAAGCCAATAATTTCTTTTCCCATTAGTTACACTCTGGAAATACTGTGCTTTACTGAGGTAATCTTTGCCATTGATTTAATTGATCCAGCTGTCTTCAGGTATTAGAACTGGGTACCAATGGTTGGATCATTTAAGTGTGCTTCTGCTCATCTCAGAAGTCAAACAAACATAAACATATAATACTCCTTACTAATCATCAGGACAGGTTATTAGAGTCAATGCTAAGCAGCCATTCCTTCCTTTGAATATTTTTTTCACTGAGAAGTTTCTTTGCATTTGAATTTGCCAAGCTGAGTGTAAGTCAGGTCATTTTCTTTACATTTTTTCTTTCTTGCACCCAACTACTATGCTTCAGAAGCTAGTAAAATATTAGCAGGACGTGGGGATATGTAATACCTAGTCTAACCTGCTGGCTTTCTGAGAACTGAAAATCTATAGTATGTTTGTGATGTTGAGGTGAAGAACACAGAAACTGAAGGAAGGCTGGTGACCCCTCAGAAATGCAGCAACTTACATAGACATGTTATTCTTTGTGGCTGACTACTGACATCTCACTAAGGATAAAAATGACACCCTTTACACCTCACTGGAAATTCACAGCCCTTTACTGTAAAATTCTGAAGCCCAATAATGATACACAGGTGAAACTCAATATAGACATATTGAAATAGGGGATAACCTAATTTTTTAAAAAAGTAAACTTGTGAAACTGGACATATTCTGACTTCTGTTTAGATTTGACAATCCTTTATCTCAGTCTTCCAATATGGAAAGCGCTTATGAGTGAAAGACTTGGTTCACCTACTCTCAAAAACTAACATGGGCAAATTTAAGTGACTATCACTAAAATAATTACTGGACAGCATCGGCTCAGTTTCTTTCAATTTCTTTGCCAACAGTTAATTGCAATGCATTTCATCAGCAATATTGATACCTGCCTACAGGGAAGCACAAAAGGGATCACGGGGACTAGTGAAACTGATCTAAAGGAGAAGGTGCTCTGATTTACAGGTGAGTGAAACCAAGAGAGACTGTCTATTATATAGGTGTTTGTCTAAACTGCAGCTGTCTTTTCATAATGGGATATTAAAGCAAGCCATCTACTTTCCTGTATGGATGGTATAGGTTCATGTGATCATCACTTCATTCCTTCCAGAAAATGATCTAGTCTAAAATCACCATGTCCTTCCTCCATCTCTGTTGTGTACAACGTAGTGATGCCAGGTTAGTGATGGAGGAGCAGAGGCATTACACTCCATCCACATGCAGTTTCCCAAAGAGAGGTTTCTTCACATGGGAGGCTGTGGTTTTGCACCACACCATGCTCAGGCTTCTATGAAAGGGCCTTCTAAGTAACTCAAGGGTTACTTCATTTAGCTGCCTGAAATGAACCAAAAACACTGCAAATCTCAATCCAGACCTGCCAGTCAGCACTGCCACCACTGTATTAATGGTCATCAAATCACAGAATCACAGAATCACAGAATATTGGGAATTGGAAGGGACCTCAAAAGATCATCTAGTCCAATCCCCCTGCCGGAGCAGGAACACCCAGATGAGGTTACACAGGAAGGCGTCCAGGCAGGTTTTGAATGTCTCCAGAGAAGGAGACTCCACAACCCCCCTGGGCAGCCTGTTCCAGTGTTCCGTCACCCTCACTGAGAAGAAGTTTCTTCTCAAATTTAAGTGGAACCTCTTGTGTTCCAGTTTGAGCCCACTACTCCTTGTCTTACCATTGGTTGTCACCAAGAAGAGCCTGGCTCCATCCTCATGACACTCACCCTTTATATATTTATAAACATTAATGAGGTCACCCCTCAGTCTCCTCTTTTCCAAACTAAAGAGACCCAGCTCCCTCAGCCTTTCCTCATAAGGGAGATGCTCCACTCCCTTAATCATCTTTGTTGCCCTGCGTTGGACTCTCTCTAGCAGGTCCCTGTCCTTCTTGAACTGAAGGGCCCAAAACTGGACACAATATTCCAGACGCGGTCTCACCAGGGCAGAGTAGAGAGGAAGGAGGACCTCTCTCGACCTACTGACCAGCCCCCTTCTAATACATCCCAGGATGCCATTGGCCTTACTGGCCACAAGGGCACAGTGCTGGCTCATGATCATCCTCCTATCAACCAGGACCCCCAGGTCCCTTTCTCCTACACTGCTCTCTAAAGGTTATTCCCCAACCTATACTGGAACCTGGGGTTGTTCCTGCCCAGATGTAACACTCTACACTTCCCCTTGTTATATTTCATCACGTTTTTCACAGCCCAACTCTCCAGCCTGTCCAGGTCTCGCTGGATGGCAGCACAGCCTTCTGGTGTGTCAGCCACTCCTCCCAGCTTAGTGTCATCAGCAAACTTGCTGATAGTACACTCAATTCCCTCATCCAGGTCATTGATGAAGATATTGAATAATACTGGCCCCAGCACTGACCCCTGAGGCACTCCACTAGATACAGGCCTCCAACTAGACTCCGCCCCATTGATCACAACTCTCTGGCTTCTGTCCTTCAGCCAGTTCGCAGTCCACCTCACCACCCGACCATCCAGTCCACACTTCCTCAGTTTAGCTGTGAGGATGGTGTGGGTGACTGTGTCAAACGCTTTACTGAAATGGTTACCAAATGGTCACCAAGAGTCATCTTCACTTTGAAAAAAGCTTGGAACATGAAAATAATGACTAAGTAAAGCTTGAAGTTTAGGGATAAATGTGTGATTTATGTTACACCACAGAAGGAAGGTTACCTGTATAGCACTTGCTTGGTATATATATTCAGACAGAGAGAGGAGAATCTGTTCTCCTTCAGTCACAGTGCATGTTTGTATATATGTTAAAGATAGGGAACAGATGACTGTTTAACATGGCAAAGAACTATAAAAATCTTAGTGGGTATCCCTTCATTTTCAGTCATTTAAAGAGCGTTTTAATGAAGTATTGCAAAAGAGGTTCTGGAAAGTCATATGGCATTTTAAATAACTACTAAGGAAAGAGATTATTTCAAAATACTGGATTTTAGAGCTGACAGGAGATCTCAGACAGTTTGTTATTCATTTCAGCCTAATGCAAGCATTAGCAAGTTTACTGGATAAGGCATCTGCTTTCTGAAATGTCTTGACTCTATAATGCTCTTCATTAATTGTTCTAATATATATAATTCAGTGCAATTTATTGTATATGTCTGAACATTCTTTAAGAAATCAGGATAATAGGGTCTCTGGCCATTTAAAGTGCCCTGAACTTCTCACTTATCTTCGTTTTGAAAATATAAATTCAAAGAACTCTTAGAAGAGAGGGATCATTAAGAGGACAAAAATATCAGTGTGGCAGAACAATAACATTCTTTAGCTGTTAATAATCTCTGAACTGCTAAGAAATGCTTCCTGCAGTCTGCATTTTAGAAACCAGGGCAGTGATAATGATATTTTATATCCTCAGGATCCTCAGTGTTGTCATTAGTACAAACTCATTTCAGGATAAATTCTCCATATAACTGGAAGAGCAGTTTGGGACCTGGCTTCTGCAGTATGCCCCTATGCTTCTGCAGTATGCCCCTATGCTTCTGCAGCATGCCCCTATGCTTCTGCAGCATGCCCCTGGAAGCACCAATCAAGACACCCCTCTCAAGTGCGAGGGATGGAGCTCAGGTCAAGTGTCACAGTTGTGATGAGCCTCACTCAGATATATGGCACTGCCTGCTTCAAGGCACACCAACCCCAGCTGCTGTATGTGGCGATGAGCCAGAGTCACAGTCTTGTAGCTTAAATATGCCCACCATTTTACAGTACAGGAAAGGATGCTTGCTAGCTGCAGGCGTTAGCAGTGCTAGACAGATTTATTTATTGCATAAGGTGAGAGCAGCAACTGCAGTTATCTTATACCTCTGTACCAGAGCCTTTCTGTGTCCTGCTTTGCTCTATGTGTTCATACAGTGTCACATCCTGAAGTTACACAAAGGCCTTGCTAGGTGAAGGAAACAGTTGTTACCATTAGGGTTGACTGAAAGCAGCATTAAACATTGCAAGGTCTCTGGAAGATAGGGACCATCCTATGTATGAAATATCTTCCTAATTTTGGCAAATCAGAAAAGCATGTGGTTTGCTAACTGTGGTGATTTCTTGTGTCCAGGAGCTCTGAGGTTTTTCTTACATTTGAACAGTTCTCAGTGCAGCACAGTCATTGTTCAGAACTTGAGTTCTCACAAGCTACAGTGACAGAAGTAGAAATAAATAATAAATAGAGCAGTGCTTGCATCTCCCAAAATATTGATGCTTGCTGACTTTGGAAGCCACAATAAAAACAACACCTCACATTTCAAGCCAAGTAAAACATGTCAGTTTTGAAAAACTTAGAGAGATGTTAAGCCCCTTGTTGACCTTTGTCCTTCTGCCACTGCTGAATTTAGTAAGCCTAATCTTGAGGCAACTGGCTGGCTTAAACCTTTTGTGTTTTATTCTTCAGACACCTCTGATTTACATGATAGTTTGCCTTAGACAGGGATATCAGGCTTTGATATTTGATCCCCATGGGAGTGTTCATTAATAAGGGCTGAGAGGAAAAGTTATAACTGCAGAAAATGAGAGTAAATGAGAGTCCTTTGTAAATGAGAGTCCTGGGATCTGCAATGATTTCAAATTATATTTCTGTGTACATGCATGTGTGTGCGTGTGTAGTCAGTCCTTCAGCATGCCAACAGCTCTTACTGTGCTTTGAAAAAGATGCTCTGAATATTAATAATCTGTAGAAATGAGCTCTCTTGGTTCAGATAATTGTAGAAAAATAGCACCATCAGGGTGGTACAATTGAAAAGGAAAAAAAAAAAAAAAAGAAACGCAAAACCAACCTGCAAAAATGATACTGTAAAAAATCAGGAGGCTGAAGAAAACAAAAATGCTCAACATTACAGCTGAGAACTATGCAATTTCTTCCTGAAGGCATAATAGGAGAGAATTTATTCCTTTACAAAGCAAGATCTGAATTTGGGGCAAGAAGGAACATGAGAAGAAAAAACTGGAGGCTTGACACTTGGCCAGCCACCTGACCTCATTGCTTTGGGCTGTTCCTGAGCAAACAGAAGTTCCTGCATTTCTTATATTCCAATTTTGAAAGGGTCACTGTGCGGTGTAATAGCCCTGGCTACACAAAGCATCTGACACTTTTCGTATGACCACACATGACCTTTCTTAATGTGGAAAAGGCTACGAATCTACCCATCACCACCAAAACCTAGTAATCAGTTGTGACATATGCAATCAAAATCTAAAATATTGCTTTGGAAACTGTAATTGCAATAATCTCAAATTTTGCTGGTTACTTTCACTGAACTGATTGTAATTTGAGATTACTGTGAAATTGTCGTGGTTTAAGCCAGTCGGCAAGTCAGCCACGCAGTTTCTACTCCCCCCTCCCCCGGAGGGATGGGGAGGAGAGTCGAAAGAAAGTAACTCCCACTGGTTGAGATAAAAACAGTCCAGTTACTAAGGTATAACACAAATCACTACTGCTACCACCAATAATAATAATGATAAGGGAAATAATAAGGGAAGAGAATACAATACCACCCGCCGAAAACGAGCCTGACAGAGCAGAGCATGCCCTTCCAGGTAACTCCCCGTTACTTCCCCGGGCGTGACGTGCTGTGGTATGGAATACCTCTTTGGCTAGTTTGGGTCAGGTGTCCTGTCCCTGCTTCCTCCCGGCTTCCCCTCCTCCCTGGCAGAGCATGAGACTCACAAAGTCCTTGGTCAGGGTAAACATCCTGACCAGCAACTGAAAACATCAGCTTTATCAGTATTATCCCCAGGCCGAAAGTCAAAAAAACAGCACTGCACCAGCTACTAAGAAAGAGAAAAAGTGACTGCTGCTGCTGAACCCAGGACAGAAATCCATATTTTGCAACCAGCCAAATGTTGAGTGTTGGTTATGGTTTTCAAGGCATATGATTAGCTTAATATTTGTATTTTATTTTACCTCTGATTACTTGTACATGGAATAGTAAAGCTGGCATTTTGCAGCCAGTATAGCTAGGGGTGTTCAAATCAGAACATAGATCTCTCTTCTAAGTACAAACGAGAAGGGCAGACAATAGTTTTGAAGCATATGGCTAATAGGTCCATATTTTTAATTTATAACTATATGATTATGTTTTATTTTTCAGTTTGTAGGTATTGGGGAATGAATCTTCAGATGCTCCTTAATTATTTTGAATTCAGCTAATGAGATATGTTGCTGCATTCCAAACTCTAAGCTCGTAATAAATAAAAGCTGAAAGGAGGAAATATATACATCCCAGTTTTCTTGCTGAATGTTATTTAGAGAAAAAAAAAAAAAAAAAAAAAAGTAAAATTTTGTAACTACTGAGCAGATTTTTAAAGATTATTGTTCTACATCTCCAAAATTGCATTGCTGCACCCTGAGTTCAATGCACTGTTCTTGAGGGACCTCAGCTCTCGTTTCCACCACAGCAATTGGTATGATTTGGGCAGAGGGGCAAAAAAAGGCAAAATAGCTGTGTACTATGAAAAGGCTGACCACAATGGGCCAGCTGTCAGAGCAACCAGGAGCTGAGCGTTCACATAGCCACTCTGACTAGCCACTTGGTGTCTGTATGGTGTTTCCTCTCACTATCCTGCAAGGCAGGGAAACATATCCATCTCATTTTTCAGGTTAGGAGCTGAGGACAGGTAAGGAACAGGGTGAGGCTATGTTTCAGGGTGAGCACCCATCGTGGGTTACACGGGATGACAGCAGCCACTTTTCCCATGAGATGAGGCTGGCTGCATGCTAGAGCTGCAGTGGCCCCTGGACAAGAAGGGATGGAGTGTTGGCTTGGCAGACGCTAGAAGGAAGATGAAATATATCACTGCAGCCAGGGTCACCCCTAGTGCCACCACTGTGGGTGAGGAATAGGGTATGGGACCACAGAGGCAGATGGAAGATGAAAGAGAGATCGGATGATACCTTTCTCACTGTTCCTCTCCTCTTTCTCCCAGGAAATACCCACCTGGCAGATAAACTAAGTGTCTTGCCCACACTGTGGTGAAGACTGACAGAAACGTAAGGTCACACTTAAGGCTGGTATCCTGGCTGGTGAGCCATAAGTCTTCTGTATCCACAACTCTGTACTTGGAATAACTTTCGTGTTACAGTTTGTTTAATGAAAATGAGGTCTTTATGGACCATGCTTTCTGCTTGTGCTTAACAAATGCTGCATCCACTCACAGACGCAAGGTTTCCGTTGTGAGCAGCAATCTGAGTATGCCTCTAGCAAAAAGCTGTCATTCGGGGATTAAAATAGACATTTGTTCATATACTGTAATACTTTTTTTCTATATCTCTTCCAAAGGGTACAAGGAAAACACAGAACTCAGCTTTGCAGCTAACTCCATTTCATCATAGCAGGTTTGCTCACGCTTTGGCCATTGGTTGAACTTTTCCTGTGGACAGTTCTGACTCCTACAGTTTCCTGTAGGGGGTTCTGACCTTTCTTGTGTGTTGTTTATGCTATTCCTGGGGATTCTGTGGACAAACAGATAGAAACAATAGGAAAAAAAGGGGTTTGGGTTTTTTTTTTTTTGTTTCCTTTCATTCATTGTCGGTACTCTGCAAAGGAAAACCAGCAAGAAGAGGAACAAGACAACCCAGGACTTAGCAGAAAACCAGCACACAGGAGTGCTGCAGTAGGCTGAACACTTAATCTTTTGTCTATTTCAAATATTCCTGTTTTATTCTGAGCTGTACAAGCTATACAACCCTTATTCACATGAATAAGCCAGCTATGCAAGACGTCCCAGCAAAATTTCATGTTTTCTCCTGTTCACACTAGTACTGATGAGCTCTTTACGTCAGGATCTTATCTTATTCATCCTGTTATCCTTGTCACTGGAATTGCTCTATGGATGTCAAAGTAGTTTCAGGCAGCTGCTGAGCCTCACAGAAGACACTGAAGGCTTGATGTGAAAGCCACTGCTCAGCCATTACTGATTCATACCATGGTACATGAATTATTTTGTACTGACAACAGTGGTCTGGTCCCTGAAGTCATCATTCTGTGTCATTTTTCCCATGTTTGGTTACATTGCTAAGGATCATCACTCTTTAGTGTCCCATCACCAGCCCTTCTTGTCCCTGAGCACTCTGCTGTTCATGTCTGTCCTGGTTTAGCAGTAGCAGTCATTTTTTCTACTGGTGCAGTGCTGTGTTTTGACTTTTGGCCTGGGAATAATACTGATAAAGCCGATGTTTTCAGTTGCGGGTCAGAATGTTTAGACTGACCAAGGACTTTGTGAGTCTCATGCTCTGCCAGGGAGGAGGAGAAGCCAGGAGGAAGCGGGGACAGGACACCTGACCCAAACTAGCCAAAGAGGTATTCCATACCACAGCACGTCATGCCCAGGAGGTAGAACGGAGAGTCCCCGGAAGGGCTGGATGACTGCGGGGTGGGGGTGAGGTACCGGTTGGTGAGCGGTTGTATTCTCTTCCTTGTTATTTCCTTTATCATTATTACTATTAGTGGTAGCAGTAGTGATTTGTGTTATACCTTAGTTATTAAACTGTTCTTATCTCAACCCGTGGGAGCTGCATTCTTTTGATTCTCCTCCCCGTCCCTCCAGAAGTGGAGGGAAGAAAGGTGGGGGGGGGAAGTGGACTTCGTGGTTCTGATTTACGGCCTGGGCTTAAACCATGACAATGTCCCCTTTCCTTAATGCCCCACAGCCTTCTGAATCCTTCAGCAGACGCAGGGTAGATGCACGATTTTTGTTTGTCCAAATGGCTATCTTCTACCAGAGTGAGAACTTCAAGTTTTTGATACCTGGCTCGTTTACTGTAGCATCTGACTTGTAAAGGAATCATTGCATTCCCTTCTCGGTTGAATGTGCCTGGGTTGTTCTCATCCATGTGATACTTTCTGGTGCTGGATCTAGTCAGGAATTTTGCACTGAACTGCATTCCATTTTCAACTCCTGAAAAACAGAAAAGAAGGCTAATGTATTGTTATGTATATATTATCTTAGAAAGATGTATGTTTTGACCTTGATTTAAACAAGCTTTGCTAATAATATAGGAATGAGGGGAATGTGAGTTGACATGATTTCCAGCAAGGTATTTATAGAACTGTTTGAACAGACTTTACAATAATTAAAACACAGTATAGGTTATGTTAAAGTAAATGAAGTCAATTTAGTTCATCATCATTTTTATAGTGTTGGAAATTAGCATAACAATGACAACTATAGTTGTCATTGACTTCAGCAGCAGCAGTTAATCATTGCAATTAATCATTATTAATACATAATTCATAATGATCAATCATGCTTGACTCTAGGATCATAGTGTGCTTGTATTAAATACTATATAAATATAAAAAGGCATTAATAACTGTCCAAGAGCTAGGAAAATCAGGCCTCCATTTTCCATTTTGATGTACTGTTATGAGCTCTTGCTGTCATGTGTCTGAGTTTGTTAGGACTCGTTTAGTTTGAATTGATCTTGACAGGTGAACAGTAAAATTTCAGTACATATATGCAAATTGCATAAATGTCTCATATTTGTCTAAGATAGCTGTTCTGCGCTTCACAGATCTGGTAAGTCAGGCAAAACTTTTGGTCAGAACTGAACTGGTGCTTTGGCCTGGCAATTCTCCTCTAACTCTTTCCTCATTGCATGCTGAACATCACAAAAAGTAAACTTTGGCTTTTGAGAACAGCTATCAGTTCCTCCTCAGCCACTATTCTCAATGTTTGCTGAGGAAGGTGGACACTGAGGTTGAGACTGACCTGTGGTTTACACCTTTTGAAATACACTTGTCCAGGAGCACAAGAATCTCTGAAAAGTAATTTTGGAGGCTGCTTATATGTCTTTACAGGATGCAAGTATTCTGATGCCTGTAGTCTAGAAGCCGATGCTCTGGACCATGTTTTGGTTTGTTTGGGTTTCTTTTTACCAATTTCTTTGTTTATGTGCTCATGTACTTCTCTGGGAAGCAGAAGAGGAATGACATAAATAGTTTTCCAGAAAGCTTTGGAGTACTACTTTTCAAGATAAATCTGCCTAGAGCTTTTAATGAGCCATCTTTGCATGGAAAATCAATCATCTCTGCTGGTTTTGGCTGTGATAATTTTCTTCATAGTAGCTGGTATGAGGCCATGTTTTGGATTTCTGCTGGAAACGGTGTTGATATTACAGGGATGATTTCATTATTTCTGAGCAGTGCTGACACAGAGTCAAGGCCCTTTCTGCTTCTCATCCCACCTGTGAGTAAGCTGGGGGTGCACCAGGACCTGGGAGGGGACACAGCCGGGGCAGACCCCACTGACCAAAGTGATATACTATATGACATTATGCTTAACATGCAAAGCTGAGAGGAGAAGAAGGAACGAGGGGGATGTTCGGAGTGATGGCTTTTGTCTTCCCAAGTAATCATTACTCGTGATGGAGCTCTGCTTTCCTGGAGATGGCTGAACATGTACCAGCTGATGGGAAGTGATGAATGAATTCCTTGTTTTGTTTTGCTTGTCTATGCAGCTTTTGCTTTACCTTTTACACTGTCTTTATCTCAACCCACAAGTTTTCTCACTTTTGCCCTTCCAGTCTCACCTGATTCGGAGAAAACTCCAGGAACAAACTCACCAACAAAGTTTAAGTTGACAAGCAGGTGCTTATATTGAGGTGCCGAGAGACACAGGGGATAGCTCCTCCTAACATGTGCCTCTGTATTGCTACACAAGCCACCCTTATATAGCTACTGGGCATACATACATATTCATGAGGTTAGGTATGGATTACATAATTTTCCAGAAAGTTCTACCGCATGCGTACAAAATTGTGGTAGGGGTCTCTGAGGGTTGTTTACTTCTTCCAACAATCTTCATCACTTCCAGCTGCCTTTGAAGCACGCGCAGTAGATGCTCGTACCAGCTTAATTGGTTCGTTAGCACCAGAGACATAATAATCCTCCTATCCTCCTACTTATCAGTTAGTTTAACTGTAGCCTATCCTGGACACCTGCCATTCCTGGATATTCCTTATCCCTATGTCCTGTTATTCTAGACTATTTTTCTTAAAACTATGTCAACTATAACGATTTATCTTGTACAAGAATTCTCAGTATGTTCTCTAGCTGTACTCTATTTTTTTTCTATGTATCATGCACCTCAGTAATTTTCCACTGCTACCGTTACAAAGCCATCAAACTTAACATTACTTAAAACTAATTCTAAAGGTTTATATATCCCATTTTGTGATTTTATGCCCCACCTTTGTCTCAAAGTGGCTGCACGGGGCTTAGCTGGTGGCTGGGATTAAACCGTGACACTATGGTTCAGACATATATTGCATCCCGAAAGAAAGATAAAATACATTTGTTTTAAATGGAAGGCTATCTTAGAGGGTTTTTTTCTATTGATGAGTGAAAAGCAAATATATAGAAGATAGGCTGAGAAAGTTGGGGCTGTTCAGCCTGGAGAAGAGAAGGCTGTGTGGAAACCTCATAGCAACCTTCCGGTATCTGAAGAGGGCCTATAAAGATGCTGGGAAGCGACTCTTCATTAGGGGCTGTCATGATAGGACAAGGGTTAATGGGTTAAAACTTAAACAGGGGAAGTTTAGATTGGATATAAGGAAGAAATTCTTTACTGTAAGGGTGGTGAGGCACTGGAATGGGTTGCCCAGGGAAGTTGTGAATGCTCCATCCCTGGCGGTGTTCAAGGCCAGGTTGGACGAAGCCTTGGGTGACATGGTTCAGTGTGAGGTGTCCCTGCCCATGGCAGGGGGGTTGGAGCTTGATCTTAAGGTCCTTTCCAACCCTAACTATTCTATGATTCTATATATTTCAATTTAAATTAATTATAAGTATTTTAGTTTTCTGTAAAGAAAATGAGAGAATACAGTATGCATATCTGTAATGAACTTCAGTAATACTTAGTTCATAATGACTGTTGTTTCAGCATAGAGCTGTGCTCAGAAAAAGCCAAAATTCAGTACAAACAGAAGAAAAGCATCAAAGTTTGATAGCCACATGGTATCTGGGCAGAGGGCAAGGACCCACTGGACAACTTGGTGAGTGTCCTGGTACAGCAAAAGATGTTTAAAGGCAAGTGGTTTTTTCTTAAGCAAACAAAACATTTCAAAAGCAGCAACCCCCCTTTAAATTATTCCATGAAATGGAAGTCTCTTCAAGGGTAGTTTGGCAGAATTAAACTATTTGTCAGGTGTCAGCAACATATGATCTCTGAACAGCATGCATATGTTTTTATGCCTGAAGGACAAGGAGAGCCATGTGACTCCTGCAAATGGGTAGATGTCATCAGAGCAAGCTTAAAGCAGCAGGTAAAATTGTACTGTACCTGCCTCAAAACAGGCCAGGCAACAGGGTGCCGTTCACTGTCACATACTGAGTTCAGAATTAGTCCTCTTACCACAGATAGATATAATTTCAATCTTGTTTTCCACGTAAGAAAGTCCACACACACCCCATACACACCCTTCTTTTTTCATTTTACCAATACATTTTTTCCCGAGTTTAAGGATCCCTCGTGAAACTGCTATTTTTATCACACTGCAGTACCTCTGGGAAATTTCTCCTCACACTACCAAAGGCACAAGTTCGCTCTTCAGCTTCAGTCAGGTCCTTGTCCACATGTACCCCCTATCCTGTCCATACAGTCTTGCTTCTGTGACTGCCATGCTCAGATCAGGTGCTACCAGCAAATAGTTTTTCTGTGTACTGTATCCATGCACAAACCCTGAAATAAGAGGCTAGTAGTAATATGGAAGAGTTGAGAACCAGACTCTGATGTGCACCTTGTTTCTGAGCCCTAGAATGGAGCTGTTATTTGATTAAAATAGGACTCTGCTCCTTTCTCCCCCTGCACCTTCTTACTGTTTAGAAGTGATAAAATGATTTATTACCTGAAGTAAATCGAGAATAGGTTCCGTCTTTGTCCTTCTATTTTTTGCTCAGAACGACACATGGAGCTGGAAGGAGGTGAGCAGAAAAAACTTGGAAATAATGTTGCTATTAAAAAATATTTCAAGTGTCTTTCTTCTTGCAAACTAATTACTCCAAAGGTTTTAAGCAAAAAAACAGGCTTAAAATGACCCAAGATAAAAGAAGGTCATATTAGAAAGGAGATATTCATAAAGGATCATATTAGGAGTTAGAAGATTGCATCTATCACAGGGTTTTGTTTTAGCCATTAAAAAAAACCTGACTTGACTGTCTGCAACATCTAAATTTTCAGGCCCTGTCCCCTGAGAGATGAATCCTATGCTCAGTGCCTCCAATCCCTGAAGAAAGTGTGGAGGATTGGGCAACTCAGAGTTGGATCCAAACCATCTGAACTGCAAAGACAGAGAGGACGAAATAAAACCACTTCAGTGGTAAGTGCTCCTTCTGTCAGCTTGAAGCTTCACCTGGGATTGCAGAGAGGCACCTTTGTCCAGCTGGTCTCCGCTGCCTGAAGGAAGTCATCAAACACTTTTTTTTTCCTTTTTTTTGGCAATGAGGTGCTGAGCAGTATTCTCTGATCTGATTGAGGAGAGTGGCAGCAGCAGACATGCTCAGGTGTGCTTAGGGGATTCAAGGTTAAAGAGAGCATAGGTCCCTTCAGGTTGAAGTGGTAGCTGGTACCTGGTTTTGAACTGCAGTTTTGGACTAAGAGGCAGATGCTCCCTGCAACCTTTCCTTGCACTGCTAAATCTTTTATTGTGTCCAGCTCTTTATCACTCAGTTCTCATAGATTAGAGATGAAGAAGACGAAGCTGTTTCTGGGCATTTTTGTCTGTTGTATTTATATTGACCACTCTTCTGTTGATGAATTATTGCTACTCACATACAAAGTGCAGAGTGAAGGACTCATCAAGATTGATGTTTTCAAGAATAATGTGATTATAAATAATAATGCATATATGTATTTACGTTGCATGAGGTGGTTGGTTAGGAAACTAGTTTGTTTCACAAATGCAGTGAATCTATGCATTTTTCAGGATGCTGCTGTAAAAAAGGATTAAGTGAAGATTTAAAAAGTCAATCAAATTATTTTCTCTTACATTATTTCTGTTTGTGTGAGGTCCTGAATATAATATTTTATCAACTGATTTCCCTTCTGTGGTATGTTCCATTGTAGTTCTGTGAGTCTCATGAGTAGAAGACCTGTGATTGACTTAGTGGCAGATTGAAAATATATAGATAAAAATATTTTTATATGAACATAAAACTCTGTAACATATGGTGGGTGGATGCCCTAAATATAAAGATAATAAAAATAAGAAATATATAAACAAATTGAAATTTTATATATATATATGAATTTTCATCTAGAAGTCACTGCTTAAATTAGGAATATTCAAACAAATTAATGTTTATGTGAATGAACGACACTGTCTCATTGACATGTTGTTGCAGGTATGAGGAATGTGTTATGATATATTCTTGTACTACTCACTCCATTTAGGAGTACACACACATTATTGCAAATCCCAACAATGACAAAGTAATTTGCATTACTTGCATAAAAAAGATGCAGGCATTTGAGTAGGAATATGAATATATCTATGCACACAGCAGAATATTAGTAGTTAGTTTTCAGTCTTTGTTAAAGTTGTGATAAAAATCTTAGCTCTTCAAAACTGAGAGCTCTTGATAGCCAAAGTTATGAATGAAAGCTCTGAAAATCTGTAGTCCTGTGAAAATCTGTGTGTTTCCTGCGTGTCCCACTGCTTGGAGTGTCAAAAGACAATTTTTCCCAGATGTCAGCTTGCTGTGGTTTTTTTCATACCTTGGACTCCATGGGTACCCTGTGTAATCCATGCATTTCATTGACGTTACATGGATGTTGAATTATCTGAAAATGTAGTCCATAGTCTCATCTTCAAAAACACAGGTGCTTATTACCTAGAGCCACTTACCAGTCAATAATGATAAATTTTTACTTGATAAGGTTCAGGCATTTGGAGGGAAAGCAGTGTGGAGACTTATGTGAGTAATATCAACAGGAAAACATTGTGTTTCAGTATTTATGTTGTATGCAAACTACCTCTGAATTGAGGACCTCTCTTCTTCCTCTTACCCACAAATATAATTCAGTTACAAACCCGATGATGTCTACTCTCACTCACATCAGTTTCAGGTTCTTTATTTTAGAGAGATTTGGCAGTAGCTAATGACCTTCCTCTTCCATCCCCTTTATCATCTTAGTCATGTCTCCAGACCCCTGACAGGCATTGATTGAGAGTGACTTGCAATATCTATATGAAAGCTGCAGTATAGCTTGATCTAGATTTTATTATTATTATTATTTGTGCAAATAGTCTTGCTTGCTGCTGAGTCCCTGCTTTGTCAATGAGAGCTGAAAAACATCCACAGATGTAGAATAGGAATGCTGAATTCTTCATGATACCACGATAACAGGGAGTAGTGAAGAAAGCATAGACAGCATTTTTATTATTGAATCAAGTTGTAACAGTAGTGGTTTTCTGTGCAGTTATGTTCCTGTCAAGAACCAACTGCTGAGCTACCGCAGTGTCAGCATGAGTTTGTGTATGCAGCCTTTTGAGAGATGCCACTGTTGTGGCACCTGGTGAGGTTAGCATGGCTCAATGAGAGCCCTCAGGAAATAGGCACCAAAACTCGTCAAGAAATTGCCTGCATGCTCCTGCAGCCTCATCTGCTTGATGCTTGAAGACTGCTGCTTAGACTTTGGATTCAGAAGTATGAGCACACTCATTTGTTCCCTACCTGTGCCCCCAAAGAAGTCACCATTGCTGTGCCTGGGGCTCTTTTCACACCCAAGCCCAATTTAAATTGCCATTTTATTAGATTATTTGAAAAGTAAGACTGTCACAGCTCAAGATCTTACAAGTAATTATACCTTGGACACAGAAATAACCTCAGCTGTCAGTCACGTGGGTTGATAATGGTTAGTGATGAATGATGATTTCTAAATGCTCCTTTATTTCAAGGAAACTGGCTAATTTTGTTTATAGATGAATAGTAGTAATGAAGGGGTTTTGGCATCTGCCATTGCTGTGGCAGGAAATTCTTGCTATACATGTTGTGAATTCAACTTGCTATAGTGAAATGTATTTCCTCCATTCAAATACATTTGACGGTACTTTTTAATTTCATTGAATTCTTCTTGCTATAAAAAATCAAACAACAGCATACAATTTACTATCCATACCACACTGCATTTAAATTCCCTTATGGGTGACCAGTTTATGAGTCATTTTTCCATTTAACTCTTGTAATGTAATAATCTACAAAAAAAGCCCTTCCATCCTTGTTATAGATAGGAACAGGTATAAAACTAAAAGATCAGGTTCACATCATATCCATGAATTAATTCAATGAAGTTTTGCGCTAGATGTCAGTGGTTTAAGGTTGGTTTATTTTATATGCCTAAATTTATGCACATTAATAGTCATATTTTGTCAGATAATTTATGGTTTGCCATTACCACATTTTGCTTTTAGCCTAATTTACTATCCCTACTTTTAACACTGTGTGCTACTTTGTAGAAAAATAGTCTCACCCAGGCCCTTACCAGATACCGTTTTCCTCTAGGTCTTATGCTATCTGGTTAGATGATTTGGTTCAAAACATCTTTTACAGCCTAGACAGCTTAAAAACATTTTGTTCAATTTCTGCTCATGTAGGCTTCTAACTTTTAAAGATTTTCAGAGCTGACAGAACATGCTATATTGATGGGTTCTGAGACTGCAGTCATCATCTACACTAGCAAGACTGCACACAGCAGCTGAGCAAATTTGGGGTGAAGGTTTGTCAGCTCCTATTTAATCTTGATGTGTCATGTAGTCCCATTAAAAACTATAAATGTGGGCCAGCATCTGCACCCTTTTTCACATTAATGTGATTGTTCAGCCTAAGTTATCTTATTTACTCTGGTAATCCTCTCTACTTCCAAAATATGAAGCACAGCCCAGCAGGCGGAACAGTAGCAGAATGTAGTTGCTTCATGCAAAAGCCCCAGAATTTCTTAAATATGTATATATATGTCAATGATTCAGACAGAAACCACTGAGACCCAATTACTTGGGCACTCCCCATATTTCTGAGTCCATGTACATCCAAAAAAACCTGCACTAGGGCTCTTCCTACATTCATCACTAGACATGCTGAACTTCATGACCAGTCCTCTGTATTAACCACCTGTTTTTTTTTCTTAGGATCTGCTGGCACAGATCTTCAGATTCCCTTCCTTTTCTAAAACATTCCACTGATGGTGAAATCTGTGCAATAAATCATAAGGAAAACAATACTGCAAATTCTCTCTTCTTCTTCCTAAACATATTTATCTTTGTAGTTCCTCCTGTATGATAAGATCTCCTACTGACTATAGTGAGTTTGGAAATAGGGAACTTTTGCTATTCGTATCCTCATTCTAAACTTTCCTCCTAATCTGTTGTGTGTGTTGCTATACCAGACAAAGCATTGGAGTAAGTTTAGATCATAAAAAAAATAATATGTTCTTTTCATGGGTCAGATAGTGTTTTCAGATGTTCTTTTTAGGTTTTTTTCCAAGTCATGTTATGAAAAGACACAAAATACTTGAGGTACATTAAGATAGACTAAAATCACTTTTTTTTCCCTCTTAGATAATTTATATACATCTTTCTTGGCTAAACATGTACATGACTTCTCAGACTTTTGGGGTTTGGTTGGGGTTTTTTTGTAACCCTATCTTATACATCTGCCACAGTCAGACTTAAATGTTGATTGAAATTAATATGAAGAAAAGATTTTTTGTTCCAAAGTGGCAAAATCCTGATAGTGATCATATCACATTGAGTGCAATAGTAACAGTCTCCAGTCTCAGGGGCTACATAATGACTTGATACTGTTCCACTTCGTATTGTAGATACTGAATCATTATGAAAATCAACCTCATACATTCAATCTTTCATTTTTTATTCTTTTTTAGCAACAGGATTTTGTGGTTTTTATGTCTAAATTCTAAATCTGAGATTAGATACAGCTCATTTTGCATTTAATAATTTAGAAGTTCTTACAGATTATTTGTTTCCATAAAGATTGGTCTAGCATGAGAAAACACTACTTTCACATTTAAAATTGTACCCTATATATGTTAACTGATTATACAGTTGAACTCTACAACCTATTTATCTTCCTGAAAGAAACAGAAATTACTTTGTCACAAGCTGCAGAATATGTACAGGACTGCACATTGTTCAGTCCCTACTGCATTCTGAGCAGTGATATATTTTAGCATCTAATATTTATGTTCATTTCAGCTTGTATTCACATTTTTCATCAGCAGTGCCCTTGGTGATGATAGAAATTAGTTTTATTATGGCTTCCTTTAAAGGACATCCAGGCTTGGAGGAAAAACAGGGAGGGGGAAAAGTCATCCGGAGGCATGGGCTCCAAATTGATATGTCAGGAAGGTATATCCATGAATTTCCTGTTGAAGTATAGTGATCCATAATCCTCTCTTGTATTATACACTTATAAATTGCCTTCTTTTATGGCATGTCATTTAACTATACCAGTCTTTGTACCAAAACTACTGTTTCAAGCCCAGGCTGGAACCATCAGTGCTGTGGAGGTCACACTGGAAAAACAAAATGGATAGCAGTCTCCACAAGCAAAGACTTCTCTTCCATCGGACATGGGCATGGATGTGGCTGCTGCAAGTCTATGGAAAGTCCTCCAGCTGACACTGCTGTCTATCACTGTCTGTGTTGCACAGGTTTCGTGTTTATGCTGCATCTCACTTTTTTTCTTTTGAGATGGCTTCCACTAAACTGCTGCAATTTAAATCTTAGCAGTCAGGTGCTATTTTTCCTGTATCTAGCCTGTCAGTCTGGATATTCATAAAACCTTCAGCAGGCCCTTTTCTCCTCCCTGCTTCCAGAAGGGAGGCATTTTAAGTAAACCAAGGTTCAGCATGTGAAAGGAAAAAGATGAAATAATAAAGCATCCTTCCAGGGCCATATGAAGTTGTGGTAAAAGTGTAGTGAAGGAAAGGGTAATTACCGGAGAAAAAGAGTTCTTCATTACCTTATCTTCAACATTCAACTAACTAAAAAAGTCCCTGAAATTATACTATAGCTGCAATATTTTTGTGAGGCTTGCCTAATTATCTGACACTTGCTTGGTCAAATTGACAAAATCTGTTAAATATATATATGAAAACGTTTTACAATATACAGATAATAACCTTGCCCTTTAGACCTCTGGCTGCTGAGAGAATGATTTGGGGCTTGCTAAATATTTCACTAATGTTTCAAACTTCAGCAAGTTGTTTTTCTTGAGAAGGCGTTTGCGGGTTTCTGTACTGTCTCTACATCCTCGTTACAAGGAAGGAAAACAGGCAAGCAGGCAGGCACAAAGTATATAATCTAAAGCTGCTTAAAAAGAAGGTGAATTTGGGGGGTGAACTGGGTGACTGATAGATATTCCAGCACTTCCACAAAAATTGTCAGAAATGCAGGCTTGCGGTCTGAAGACAAATGTGTTATTCAGAGGCTTCTGGAGTTCAAAACTTAAATCTGACACCGCTTCCCGCTGTGGCTTTCAACAACTTGCCTGATTTCCTCTTTTTCCCTGTGTGCAGTTGGAGAAACTAATACTTATTTACATGAGTCATGCTACTCACAAGTCATTTACAAAAGCCTATCTGCACAGTATGCAGAACTTTAGCTAACAAATACATACGTGATCACAAAGCATTTTTCAAACGAAGTGTATGTCAGAAACCCCCAAAAAGAGAGGGTATTAGATGAACAAAGTCACTAAATGGAAATTTTGCACCAGTTTTCTTATTGCATTACCCCAGAAGGGTTTTTGTAACCTGGATGATTTCAGTTCGTGCCCTTAAAATTTGCATTAAGTCAAAAGAGGAGGACGCAAACTAGGTGAGATATAGGTGCAAGACCAAGCTGCAAAGGTGGTAAAACCAAGAACATTTTAAGCCAACTTTGCTGCTAGAGGACACTTTACACTGGGAGCTGTGCACTAAATCTCCAGAGCCTTTGTTCAACCTGTGTTGCGGGTTATTTTCTCTCCTTTCCCTTAGCTATAGTGGATACATAAGGGTTGTTTTGGAAGCAAAAGTTATTGGTATATATAATGAAACCACTTTATTTGGGGAAGACTGGCACAAAATTCTTGCATTTCAGTATGTTAAAAGTAAGTCATATGCCCCTTCCAGCACTGATTAGTAGGAAAGGTGACCCTGCCCGGTCTCCAGGACTACATGCTTTGTTGTTGGCTCCTTCAGCTCTGTATAGGCTTTCTGGATTACGATACTTAGAGAGAACCGATGCAGGGCCTGTCAGTGGTGCTTCTTCCAAACAGATTGTATGCAAAAGCACCACAATAGAAAGTCAAAGACCAAAAGCAAGTGAAAAACTAGAAAAATGCTATTAGCAACAATTCCTTGTGACGGGGTGAGAGGGAATAATGCTAGGGAGGAACCCACACAGCCAAGTGTTTGATAAACTGCTTGGATAGGACACAATTTTTATTAGAATTGCCAGCATTTTCTTTGTTGCAGGGAAACGTTCAGGCTTACGCTGTCAGGCTGTCTGGCAGAAGCTGTGTAAAGGCAAGTGGGCTCTTCATAGGAGCAGCATGGGTTTGGGGATGCTGGTGAGGTATGGGAGAAAATTAAGAATGCTGCCGGGAGGCCAGTGAGAGTCTCAGGCAGTTGCTTTCAGTACAGGCAGGACATGATTGACTGCAGGCTTATTTTTCCAACTTCACAACAGACTGTGAAATACTTCTTTGTGTACACCTAGCTACCACTGCTTCTGAAAAGACCACGCAAAAAGAGGATTGCAGCTCTTTGTGACTGCCATAGTGTCTTCTATTGCTTCCCAGGTGCTGCAGGGAGGAGAGAAAGCTCTATGGCACTACCCTGCCCTGCAGGCAGAAGCTCTGGGGAGGGATCTTTTCAGCCAGGTTCCAGCGCAAAGGTCAGGCCACTAAATTTCCACACATAGGAGTAAAATCCTATCAGCAACAGACACTCTTTCTTGTGCATTGCAAATGGTTCAGCAGGAGAGAGTGAGTGCCTCCCAAGCCCACAGGGAAGACTGGAGTGAAAGATGCTCTCTTTTGCAAAGGTGAACCATATCATAAGCTGTAAGCCAGATTTGAAAATACAAAGTGTAGTGGTTTAGGGCATGCTCTTCAGCAAAATGAAAATGAGATGTTTGAGAGATGAGAAGTGCCTGTCTCTTTATTGAGAACTGTGATACTGTGCATTGCATCTCTGATGAAAGAAGATGACAGTACAGGTAACATATCTGACCGTCTTCATCTTTATGCCATGTTTACTTTTTTTCAGATGGTCTTCAGGTTGTATTTTATTTTTGCAGAATAGGGCCAACTAATTGTATTCCTTAAATTCAACCAAACAAGTCGTCATCCAATATTAAATCCTGATGCTGGGGGAGTTTAAGTTACAGTTATTATGCGTAAGTTTAGGGATTGTGTTCTGCAATAAATGATCTAAATAATACAGGAAATCTTCACATAGGAAGGAGCCGAATATAGGAAATACACCATCAGCCCTGAAGTAACACATTATGTTTGATTTTCCCTATCAGGAAGATCAGGAAGATTTTCTGCCAATATGCCAGTATTGCTGTCCCCTTCTGTTTGGCAGAATGAGGAAGGGTTTTACCTCTAAAGTGAAAATTCTGGGACTTGCTGCTACTTCCTCTCTTTTGCACTATGAAAATAATAAAGCGTTGGCGAATATTTCTCTAACACCACTTTCTGAAGTGATGGCATATTTTCTAAATAAATCTAGCTCTCCATGTAATATCCACAGTCACATTTAGCAGGAAGGTTAAACTCAATAAAGTTCTCCTGAAGCTTCCACAAGGAAGCCCACATTATGATCAAGTAAGCAAAAAAAATTTGCATTTATTTAGTATGAACTCTCAGTTGGCTTTTAGCAACTACATGCTTGTATTGGCTATTCTGTGAAGCAGTCCTCACAATGCCAAATGCTGTGTATGTTAATTGTCTAGAAAACACACTTGGTTTTGCACCTGGTTAACAATCTGTATTCTATTAAAATGTCAATATAAATTATTCTCCTTAGTAGGAAGGCCTAAATAATAATAATAATAGTATAATAATAATAATTTACAATAAGTAATTTGTTAGTAAATGATCAAATGTTAAACAAACCAATAAGGAAAAGGCCTTTGGGGTAAGGAGAGCAAGAAAGAGAATGAAGACTGGGAATAGAAATTAAAAGCGAGACAAAACAGATAAAGAAGGCACTAGAAGGCAGCAAACATACAACTTTGGAGATTCATGCAGCAAGGCAGAAGCAGAAAAACAGAGAATAATAAAGAACACGAAATTTACAAGAAAAACTAATAATGCTAATATGGCATGGGAAGGAGAAAAACAAATCTAATATGAAATAAGGCCTAAAAGAAAGCCAGATATCTGAGTGTATCAAAGTGTTAACAAAGAATCATAAGTGAAATATTGAAAATAGCTGTAGGAAGTAAGAGAATAAACAAAATGAAAAAACACTATGGGGTTTTGAAAGATTTTTTATGTCTTCCTCTTTATTAAGCCTCATCATTAACAGGAATAGTGTTTTATCTTATTTATGGCATCAATATACTGCTGCTGTAAAATCTGCTCACATACTATACCCGCAGCAGCAACTACATGTAAATTTGAAAGCTTCAGCAGAGCAGGGCAAGGTAAAGCCACAGTCAGCCATTGCTTTTTCTCATTTCCAATGACCCTGGTCCCTTGGCCTTCAGCACTTCAGTGTTCCTCTGCTAGGAGGCTGTTGAGCCTCTCCAGCACCTTCATTGAACAAATGAGCAGAGCAGGCAACCAGGATGACAAAAAGTCTCCTACTGTAATGACTGATTAGGAGGAGGAGAGGAAAGTGGACAACTGGGGAGCCACATTTGTGTTTCAGTGCTGAAAATAATGGGATTAATACTACAAATTAAAAAATAATAATAAAAATGGTCTAATATAGGAAAAAGGAAAGGATAGAATGGGGGGGTGGGAACACTTTGAATAATGGGAATAAGATATGAATGCAGAAAATAGATGCCGTATGTAAATGACCCTTTTGAAATAAGAACCAGGAGTAAGATAAATAATGTCATACACTGATGTCAATTTTGACAGTAACAGTGATTATTATCAGTTGATAATTGATGACAAGGAACTACAGTCAGAGCAGAAACTGTCTGCACCAAAGTCCTGTGACACTATTACTTAATTAGTTCAAATTACATAGATGTAGCTGAATAAGCAATATTATGAACTGTGACTCACATAAGCATTTCACTCTGTGAAGGTAATTCAGAATGTACTAACTAGAAGCTAATAGCCAGCAGGAGTACATGCACAATTTATGACTTTCATTTAAAAGCAACTGCTTACCACAAAATAGCTACTTTAAATATGAGAGTACTTAAGTCTGTTTTAACACCTTTCTGTACACAAAGGAGAAAAATCTGTGTTAAATCAAAATCATCTTTTCAAGCTGTGAAATTCACATGTTTTGCTATTAATTTTCACAAAAATGCATGCAGCATCATTGACATAGATACTTCCTTATATCAGAAGTGTCACTAGCTCTACTTTGAACACCAACTGAGCTGTGATTCAAAAGAGGTACTAGCAGAAGTATAAACAGTATTTCTCAGTCTGTGTGGTTTCATTTAACCACTCACTTTGGCTACCAGGTTCAACTTTCCTATTACATCAGTACAGGAGGGGGTTCTTCTGACCCTCACAGCTGCTACCTAGAGCAGAGTCAGGTCAGTTGGGTCTATTGGTGAAAACATTGATATGTGAGTGAGAGCTTTCTCTAAACAGGTCTTAAACTTACTCCAGAAGAAAAAAGGTTAGACTCCATATGCACTAACAAACTCAGTGCTTACAATTGCCACCTTACACAAAAAAGCTATACTAATCACCTTTCTTAAAACAGGATTAATTTTTCTCATCACCCTGTCATCTATCATGTTCCTCTGGTCATCGAGGAATATGTAGGTTTCTCATTTTCTCTTCTAATTCTTTTTGCTGCATTGCCAGGGCTTGGGGGATCTTGGTGAGTCAGAGAGACTACTGTTGAGTTGAGGAGTTTCTTGCTTTGAGCTCTTTTCTTGTTGATTATTTGCTCTCACTGCTTTTGTGCATCCCACATGTAAGAAGATGGTTTGGGGTTTAATAATGTATTAAGGCTGAGCCTTGAGCCTTCACAAGCAGATCTGTTGAGCAGTACACAATGTTGAGAGAGAATCAGACTGTTCTCACAACACCTGCCAGATGCGGCACAGCCCTGGGCATACCATCACAGTGATTCCATAGATTCACAGTACATCCTGCTGTGCTTCGATATGTCCAAGTAGATGGCATTACAGCACGTAATATTCTCTGCAGCTCACTTTCTCCTTGGTTTCCACTCCTTCTTGTGCTTAAAAATGTAATCTATGCTTTGACTACTGAAATTATGACAGTATAAGCTTTTTGTTTTCAAGGATGAAAGACCAATATTGTTTTTCTTAAAAAAGCCCACAACACAAAACCCTGATGTCACAGGTGTACTTCTTATTTAATAATTCCTCTCCAAGGTCCCTTTCTTACGGCAAGTGCAGCTGATGTGACATTTTGAAGTACCTGCTCAAAAACCTTTCTCATGTAGTCTTTCTGCCATACTGTTAGCTTAGCAACAAAGACCAAGTTAAAAATGCCTAGAAATCTGTTTGTGCATGCAATACACCATGTGGTTCAAATTTAGGCTCAGGTCAGAAAAATTTCTGGAGCTGGGCATCTAAAATATGTAATGATTCAGGCCTAAACTATTAATTATTTCCGTCGTTAAAAATGATTGTAAAAAGATAAAAAAACGGATTTTGAGACCTACATCTCAATTGCTATCTTGAGCTATCAGAATATTTGGGGGTCTGCGAAGGGACTAATTTCTGTACTTTATAGTTTTTCAGATGTCTAGATTATGGTTCACAGCATCATCTCAGCAGTCCCAGCCAGACTCTGGCTTACTGTACCAAGTACATGTGCAAGTGAGTTGGTTTCTAGACTCCAGGCTTTACATTTGTCCCCGTGGAGCTCATTCCAGTAGGTAGGGGCCCAAGTGTGCTTGCTGGCTTGGCTTCACTGGGTTAGCCTTGAAGGCTTCTGGTATGAGACTAGAGCTAGGCATCACCAAATCAGAAGATGGAGATCCTAGTCCAGTATGTTCCCTGCACAAGGATTTTAGACACCCACATATGTCATCTCCCAGAATACTGACCTTGATGTTAAAATGCTCTAAATGGGTGTCAGTAAAGAATGCTGAAAAAACTATGCTGTTGTGCAAAGGATACAGAAAGGATGCAGAATCTCTTTGGAGAAAAAGCTTTGGTCGCAGCCATCTGCTGCTAACCTGGGAGAAAGAGAGATCTTGGATACGTGCTGCTGTAAGCCACTGCTCCAGTGTTTCAAAAACTCTAAAGAGCTCATGCATTTTTCAGTGTTGACTACCCTTGTTTTGCAGGTGATGAATTACAGATCCCTTCGCAGCTATGACACTCTCCCTAATCGTTTTTCTTCAAATTAGCTCAGAGCTCTGAGAAACTCTGGCATGCAGTGAAACAACCCAGTGGGAGTGTGGGATTTTCCTGCACTTGCAATACTGCATAAATAAAGGCCTTTTTTTTCCAATGTTTGAGAACAGATAGACACTCCTCACCTAAAGACAATCACAATAGATTGGCTGACTTCAGTGAATTTGTGCTTGTTTACATCAGCTGAGGATCTGGCCTGAAGTATTATTAAATTATGGATTTCAGTTTTATAAACAACCATGTCCTGCTGAGATGATGTGCCTGATTCACAGGGCCTGTTTTGCCATGGAGGGGAGTTGATGGGCAAGATAACTAGTAGTTAAGTGATTAAAATGCAATTATAGAGAAAGAAGACAGAAATTCACCCATGATTCTCCCTCTACGTTTTGTGTTTCACCATACGCTGGCGATTCCGGCAGACAGCTGCACATGCACAAGGACATTACCTCCTAGCTGCCTTGCCATACCCTCTCTGAGGACAGCAGCAGTGGAAAAGCAGATTGCCTTCCAGAAAATGTGGCATCCTGTCAACAGGAAAAAACAAACTGAAGAAAAGGTCTGTTTGTAAATAATGCAGTTGTACTCCAGCACAATGTATATTCAGACCATTTTTTCATTAGTTTTTTTATATAACTGGACCAGATAAAATCAAGCATAAAATAAACTAGCAAGACATATGTGGACATTTATGGATTTCCGTTTGTTGCTAAACCAGTGCTTTTCTTGCAGATACTCTTGATGGACTCCATATTAAATTTATTCATGAATCTCTTATTCCCTTGTATGCACCTCATGAGTCTTGGTGGTTTTTTACACCTTTATCATGAGCTTCAGAATTGAATTTTTTTTAGGCTGAGGGGCTCTGTTAGATCCCTATACAGATGACTGTCTCTTTGTTTTAGTGGAGGGGACAGACTGCAAAAGTAGCAAAGTAATCACAAGTCAGGTGAACTAAGAGCTGGTATTGGAGAATGCAGTGTTCTCCTGTTCTTTTTCCTGTTGGAAGACCTCATAACTTCCCCCCACAGTGGTATTTCCTAGAACTACCTGATGGCAAGATCTCTTTCATAGAGAAACTAGTTTCTAGTTAACTGTCAGATCCGAGCACATTTTTATGTACATAGAGGTAAAATTGTTTTTCCTCCTGTACAGTACTATACCTTTATCTACTATATTCAATATCTCCAGCCCTTTGATCTGCCAGTCTGTGCCAGAGGCCTTTGCGCACCTCTACACAGCTGATTTCCTTTTTTCTACCTTGGGCAAATGAACATCATCAGCTCCCTGTCACCTGTGTGTTTGCGCTGTTTTCCAAACCGCCTATAAGTTATCCAGCATAACTCGCTTTTCTTCTTTAGTAGAGTTTTGCTAAAAAAGAATATGATGCATTGGATGAAATCCTTCGGCTCTGCAGTCAGTATAATTTTGTTACTGAATTAAATGGGGTTAGGGCTGGACACATCAGGCTTAGGTTTTTCCATCACTTCCTTTATTTGATTTTTAAATAGATAGAAATGAATGCAAATTTTAATTCCTTATCCTCTTTAATTTTTCCCATCACTAAGAAGTATTTAACAAGCTTGAATTTTGTTTTAGAGAATGTAACACACTAGGGACCTTCATCCTGATTAATAGATATTAATATTTTCTTGGTCTGTTCTGCCTTGCACTGTGTTATTATTGATAGTTTGCAAAATATAATCATCTTCTTGCCTTTAGGATAGATAAGGTTTCATTTGTTACAGTTATATGGTGGCAAACACTAGCAAAAATACTGGAGATTTAGCAGAAATATGAAGTAATTTCAACTGCGTAAACTGAACATAGCAAGGTTTGAAAATTCCTGTTTGTAGTAATACTTAGCACTTATACAGTGTCTTACATATTCAGCTCAGAGTGCTAACATTCACTGATTAGTCTTGACACCCCGTAGGTAACCTGGAGTTGTTCTTCTTATTTTACATGTGAGATGCTAATTTAATAACCCATATCTGTTCAACTGCTGGCTCTTTGCAGCTCTTTGAGGGAGAGCTAAAGACTCCAAACTTTTTTTTCATACTACCTTTTTTCAGATTTGTCAAAGCTTAAATTCTGTCGCTCCCTTTCAGTTCCTCACAGGCTGTAAATAAAGACTTTATATATTTGGTCACTTTTGGAAACTTTAGTGTTTGTATAGGTAATTCAAAGAAGGTGCAGGAGCTTCAGCTATATGGTATGTAACATTCTGTGAATATATTACTTTTTTTTTTAATTCAGAAAGTACATACTGACCCATTTTGAAATGCAGCTGCATGTAACTGAACGCTTGATCCTTCCTTTATGACTATTTTGGCAAGAACCATAACTTCCCAAACCCGCCTTTCCTTTGTAATAAGTAATATTTTTGATTAAAATGAGTTGCAAAGCTTTTCCAGAGAAAGTTTCCCAATCTTGCTACTACTCAATCTAATATTAACTGGTTTTATATAACTTTCCTGCTCGTTTATAATTTAAAGTGCCTAAAGTCTACAAGTAGCTCTTCAGTATGCCAGCAGCCCTCTTAATATGAATCAATGTTGTATACATTTTAAAGCTTCAATTTTAATGCTCCTTCAGACATTTCTAGATTCATACTTTCTGGCGATGAGATGACATGTATTAGTGTGATGAAGAGGATGACAAAGTAGGCAAAATTAATAGTTATTGCTGATGGACTCTGAATCTGAACAGGAGGGTGTTGAGGAAAAAGATTTAGCAGGGTAGTCATTTGTAATGGGATTTCTTTATGTTTCAGATGGAGTAAGACCAGCATCTTAAGTGGTGCACCATAGATCATTTAAGGGTGAACAATATTATTTTGCTGGGTCAATAAACAGCATACCTCCTACCTGACTCACAAAATATGCACTTGGGTTCAGATTTCCAGAATAGATTTCTCAGTCAGGGAGGCTGCTCAGAGGGTGCATAACCTTAGTCTTCATGATCAGTTAGTGGACTCTGTCAACACAGGCTGCTTTCATTATCATGCATTGCTCCAGACAGCTGATGTGTGAAGGACAAGGGTAGGTGTCCAAATACCTCACTGCCCCATCTGTCCAGTCTGTTCTGCATCCTACCTAATAACTTCCTTCTCATTTCTCTGCAAAACTGAAACATGTACTTGTCAAAATTTTCATTTACCTGTTACACAAAATACACCATGTTTTAGGATCTGTTATTCAATTATGCCTATACATGTGTTTCAAGCTGGGTTTTTGTTTTTCTGTTTTATTTCTTGGCATCCATTAGACCGTGAAGGTTAGAGATAGCTGCACCTTCCTATGGTACAGAGGTGACCTGACGCGCTGTTCTCCATCCTTCTCATCCCCTTAGGTGACAAGCTGGTTTCCTGTTCAGTGGCTGGTATTTGCCTTGTGGTGTTCAGCATTTGCACTGCAATCTTTAAATGAGCCACTGAGATCTGCTCAGGTGCCCAGCCACTTCTCATAAAATGAGCATGTTTGTGATGGGTTGCAATGGCAGGAAAACTTGCCCTTTTTGTCCTCAGTGCTTTGCAGACCCAAACATTTGCCTCTTAATAGGCACTCCTGGGTTGGGGCTGCTGTTGATGCAGGAGATGTCAGGAAGAATTCCAGGCAGAAATGAGGTAGTCAATCAATTTGAAAATTTCACATTTGTTTTCTTTTTCAGTTTCTGTTGTCTAGGTCACATACATACACACATTCTTGACGTATTTACTGTTACTGTCATATTAAACTACTCCTTGCCAAAGGCGGTATAGAAATATATATGCTTCAAATTTTGCATGGGAGGCGATTTTTCTATCCTGAATACTTGCAAATATTTCAAAGGAATATCATTTTAAGAACTGTAATTTAAATTTGCTACTTTTTGTGGAGCCAAGGGAGAGATCACAGGCTGAGGAGAGCTGCCTACAGCCTTTTCTGTAAAGGTTTTGCATGTATGGTTAATCTGTGGTAGGATTGACACGGTTCTGAAGGTACGATGTCACTCAAGACTATGCAATTTTTTAGAAACTATCATAATTCCAGACAAACAAAGTCACAGTTCAGTGCTGCTGGACTGTTGCAGGTTGATGAGCAGCTTAGGTAAAGAAAAATGGCTTCAGCTGCAGTTGAAGAGGTTGCCAGTAGAAGGCTGGGCTATGATTTGAGACCTGCTAATGCATGGAGAAGATACTTGAGATGTAAATGAAGTGATACTCAGATATGTAAATGAGTTTATTTGTAAATGAGAGTCTATATATCATGGGGAGTCTGGGGCTGAACACCTGGGCTGGCGATAGACTCTGGTATTTGGGAACTTGCCTTCAAAGAAACAATCCAGCTGCATGTGCTCTGCAAATAGCATCTTACTGCATACATCTAAATATATAGAAGTCAACTGTCCTTGAGTGTCTGACTCCTGCCAAACATAAAGCCAGGACTGACAGGGTATGAGGAAAGGCAAAATACTGCAATAGGAAGTGAAAGACGATAAAGCTGCAAAGCCAGTAGGCTGCTGGGATCTTAAGTTCTTCCTGAGAGCTTTTTGGAATTTGTAAGGAGCTAATTTTAGGTCTCTCTAAAGTTTCCTGAAAGTCAAATAAGTTCTTTCACAGTACAGCTATTCAATGTCTAGGGCCAGTGATATACTCTTTCCTGTTCTTCCTTGCACATGTATGAAACGCCAAGGAGGAAAGCACATTTTGTAAAAGGCTGGCTATCCTTCATTTTTCATATACCTTGACTAGATTCTGCATTAAGCCTGCATGCATGTATATTTTTCTAAATTGTTTCTTTAAAACATAGACAACATGATAGAAAAATGGACTGGGAAGCACATGGGCCTCTTTAAAAAAACATTAAATGAATGCTGTACAGTCTTTTTAGTGTCTGACAAGAAGTCAGTGAAGTTTTAGTGATGAATTGTGCTATTGGATAAAGCAATATTTAAAATCAGAAAATCACATGTGCATCACTTGAATATGAAAACTACTTTTTTCACTGTACAAGTCACTGCCATCCGGAACTTCTGCACATCTTTTTAAGTCAGATACATGAATAAAATGGCTAAATATCTTTAAAGTCTGGGCACATATTTTGGAATTGAATATGGGTTCCGAAGTGTCTTCTAATAATTTATATTTCTAAATGTGTAATATAGAGTTGTTGACGTTCAAAGGCCAGTTTTTAATGTGTCTCGCTTGCATGGAGGGAGAAACACTTTTTCTTTCTAGTCTTCTGAAATCTATTTCGCATTTCTGAACCAAACTGATGTGCTTTTTATTCCTGGAGCGTACACAGATGCTACAAATTCAACGATGTCTTTTCTGGCAAGACAGGAGCATATTAGTCAGAACAAGACTTTAAAACCTTTGGCCTATAGCTTTCAACCATCAACCTAACAGCTTTCTTTTGCTGCAAGACCAGGGCATTTGATTCTCTCTCACTGACCGTATGAGTTGAAAGCTTGGTCCTGCTTCCTTTGTGTGACTTCAGATCCGTGTCAGACTTCAAATCAAGCTTCACAGCTGGCATAGCCAAAGGAGGCTTTTCATCACAACACTGGAGAAAAAAAGATAGTGCTCCGATGGGATCAAAACTTTGAAAAGCCTCCCTGTGTGGTCTGGGCAGAGTAGCCAAGCAGCCCTGACCAGATCTCCAGCATTGCAGCCCATTATTCTCAGCAAATGTTTTCCTGCCGACAAAATGCCCCTTTGCTTCTCTGTGTGTTGTAAACAACTGCTAGTTAATATAGAGATTAATTACCTCTTCTTTATATTTGGGCACCCATGGGAATAAAAGAACTACTACATACTTGCAGAAGATATACTCGTTAGTGTCACCCTATTATTGTTGATCATTTTGCCATCAGTCTTCAGTAACCTTTGATCCCACCTGCCTGGGCTGTAACAGGTTTATAAAAAAACCTAAATTGAAAGCACCACCAGCACACAGTCTTATTTTTCCAGATAAGCTTCTCATAGACTTGGGAGTGAAAAGTTCTTCATCTTCCTTTGCCTTCTGCAAGACTAGGTATCAAAAAATTTGCTTGACATTCACAAAGGCAGTATATTCACATATTCAAACATAATATGAACATTGCCAAAGGTGGTTAAGTATTGGAAATAAATAACTAAAAATCCCTAATGCAGTAGCAGTGGCATCATTAACTTTTATTTTCATGGAAACTTTTTAATGGATAGGAATCCAGACTGACTGGCTGACAGTGGCAGCAGTCTGTTACTGTAATACATCCGCAGTCTTGCTCTTGGCACTTGCACCCATTATTTGAGCATTTACAGAAGAATTCTCTTAGCAAAACTGTAATCTGAGGCTGAAGAGTATAGCAGCTTTGGTTGGCAATAGGCTAAATTACTCTCCAGGGTTAACTGAGCTGTGCTTATAGTGGAATTGATAACTTTCTGCTAATTCAGCATGGACTTTGTTAATAAAAAAACCAAAACACCAAAGAAAGAGATAATTTAGTGGCCATTGCCTGTTTGTTTGCAGAGAGGTAGAATGGTCTGCAAGGGAAAAGAAATAATGGCTTCATAAAAACTGCAGGTACATTACAAGAACCACACACGTTCCCTGGCTTGCATATTCTGTGAAAGCTCAGCACCTGATTCTGGCAATATGGCTACAGAGGTAGTATAAATTTAATTTCTTTGAAAACCCTAAAATGTGAAATTTGGACTTGTGTCCTATATTTTACATTAGACTTCTCTCTTATGTTTATTAGTAAGCCTGCAGAAGATACACAGGGAACATTCACACTTTATGCACTGGCTCAATATACCTTTAATGTCCTGATGTGATGTTCTGTAATTAACAAAGAAAACTAGATAATGATTTTTTTAACATTTTTCCCATATATTCTTTCTTTGACTCCCCTTTGTCTGTTTGTTTTTTTTTTTGGTGTGGAGTTTTTTGTTTGGTTGGTTTTTTACCTAATGCAGTTACCATTTCCTAGAAGTCTTCTCACCATTATCCTCTGAATGCTAAACTAAAACGATGGGCAACAAAGGTGTTTGTAATAAAATTGAAAACTCATCCATGGTCTTTAAACTGACACTCCTCTGAGGTTAGTCTCATATATGCTAGACTGGCTAAAAACCTGGGATACCAGCAATTACTTTTTAGCCAGTTCAAATGAGGAAAGGTTTTTTTACAGCTGATATTATACCCCCCCTCCACTTCTCCATGCAGTGGATACTCAAGATGCAGGTCAAGGCCTGGGTTGGAGTTTTAACATCAGTGACACTTAAAAATAGTATTTGTGAAACCATGTTTCTTTTTTGATGGAGACTAGAGTTTTGCTTGGCAGAAGGCATGAGGAGGAAATAAAGCAAAAGAGAGTTTGTCTTGGTAGCAGCTGGAGGTGAAAAGGTCTACGCCAGGTTTCTGTTTGTAGTGTGGTGGAGGCATATTCAAGAAACCATATGAACACAGCCTTTGATGTCACTGAGTCCCCTGTGTTTCTTATGGGGAGTATAGCATGCAGGGTGACTGAGAAGTTAAACAGCATGTGGAAGGGGGTAGGAGGAGGGTTTGATTACATCCAGTATCTAATTTGAGACATTAATGCCTTTTCAAATTCAAAAATAATTTCATTATTATTTTACTTTAAATACGAGATGAAAAAACCTTTTCCCAATAGTGGTTGTGAAGAATGCTCTTGACAGAGGTTAGACTACTCCAGAGAGCTATTTCACCAGCACTCTGCACATTACAGGAGCCGTCAGCCTTTGGATTATGTGATATGGACTATTATATTTGCAGCTATTTTACTTGTATCATTTATATTGATTTTCACTATTCCTATCTGGCAGTCTTACTCATTATATACAAGTTTATGTGTATATATGTAGATATACAAAATCATTGCCTTGACTTGATAATTTAGGAATAATTAATTCTCAGGCAGAGATGCATTTGGGGGATAAAAAAAGATACCTACAGCAAGCACTGCTTGTTTTGTTGAAATATTGCAAGGGTTGGTTTAAAACTAAATGTTCTAAAATGTTAAAAGGGATTTCTGAAGTTTAGGTAAGACTGTAGTAAGATCAATAACAGCTACCTAATATCTGTCATAAAATGTAATTTATACCTTATCTTATATGTTCCATGATCTTGTAAACAATTCTTAAAAAGTCAAAAACAAACTACCAGTTGGACACTATTTCTTCTGACTGATAAGGTTTCTAGCATACAGAAGACGTTCTTTCGCAGCCCATTTGTAAGGGCTGGATTTAGGTTTACTCTGCTCTGGACATGTGCTGGTGCTCCTGGAGAATGTCCATGTCCCATCCTGGGGCTGTGTGAGACTCCCAGCAGAAGACAGACTTTTCACTGTAGGGACTGCTCCTTTCTTCATTGGAATCTGACTTCAAGGCCAGCACGTTTGCTCTTTTGGGTTTGTTGTTTTGTTTTTTTTTTTTTTTTATGAAATACTCAATTGTTGAGGAAAAAGCATTTTAAAAAGGCAAATAAATCACAGGCTGGATCATTTTCAGCCTGGTTGCCTCAGAACTTTGAAGTGCTGGATATCCTCACTCTGCCTTTGATCTGCTACTCTGCCTCCCCATGACTCTGCCATGTCAGAAGCAGATCACTATCTGTATACAACTAAACACAATATGTGATAACATAAACCAATTGGAGAATTCCCTGATAGTGAAATCTGCCTCAGGTATCTCCTGCATAGCTGTAGAAGAACCATCATGCCCCAGATAGCTATGCAAGCGTACACATGGGTTTTAGACACAGAACTAAGTAACTACCATTTTGTGATATGTAGACTGTATTTCTGTTTTATAACCAATGCCACTTGGATGATTGCCTGTTTGTGTATTGTATCTTTTCAGTAATGACTAAAAAAAAAGGAAGGTGAGGAAGGCAAAGGGGAACAAGGGACTTGAGGGCCCTGTATATTCAATAGTTCACTAATTACTAGTAAAGTAATATCAGTAACTGGTGGGTTCTGTAGCAGTCTTTCAGCATGAAGTACAGCAAAGGTTTCACTGCTGTAACTTCTTAATTTATTTCTAAGCATTTTTTTACTTGAAAATTCTTATCAGTGACTTTAAATTTAAATTTCACCTACAGCCAGAATACTAGATGTTGTGGTTTTATTTAATCCTTTTTCCTACATAGAGTTCATGTGCTTGAGGCATGTTTTTATATTTTTCCAGCTGCAAAATCAATACAAGTATGGCAGAGCAAGCTATATTCCTTTGTGTAGTCCATAATAGAACTGGCTGGGGGACAGCAGTCTCATTTCACAACCGCCTTTGAGATTTTAAAATGTGCTTTCCTTTTGTTTTCTTGCTTTAAAAACTAAAATTACTTTTGAAGTTTTGGAGAAAATATGAACTGCTCTAAAGGTCAGTTTGTAACCTTACCTAATAGTTACAAAAATATGAGAAAAAAGGAAAATAAGTCAGCCCACGATTGATTTACTTCTCCAACACCTTACCAGTGGTAAGCAACTCTCCTCAGGTCTCAGGCTGTGGTTCATCAAATCTATTTTATAACTCAGAGGTCTGCAACGACCCAATAGATATAATCCATAAACCTATTCTACAACATGCCATATTATTTCCTCCAATGAATTTCAACTCATTTCTCACAAAATAATCAAAAGAAACTCATGGTTTTTAGTGTTGATACATGACACAGTCAAACTGTGCACTGTTTTCAAAAGATACAGATCTTTTTTAAAGAAAGGAAAAAAATCCCCAGCCTGGCTGGGAGGCATACTGGAGTACCATTTAAGTAGGAAGGTATTTAAACGTTTTCATTTCACCTTTTTCACTTTCCTTTGATTTATTTTGCTTTAAATTAACATATTTTCAATTATGGCAAGTGGTCCTCTAGAAGACAAAAAGGTTTTTTAAAAATTTGGTTACAGACCTTCAAATTTATTTTTAGTGGGGGAGAAAACAGTAGCTGTATCTATCACCTCTCACATGAGCCATTCAGTCCCTTGGCAATAGTAGGTTTTTTTGAGTAAAAATTTGCAAAGCAACATGTTGACTGGCTTTATCTCCTGCTACCTGCTGTCATCTTTTGTTGTTGCATGGACCTTTGTGCTTGCTGTTGCAACACCGGGAAGGAAAGATTACCATGCAACATGCAGGCAACCCCTCTGCTGTTACTAAGACTGACATATAATATAGGACCTCCCAGTGTGCATCTGAGACAGATCTGTGGCTCTGGCACAGCAAGTCAGCCCTGAATTCTTTTCCAAGGACTTCAAAAATTGCAATATGTTGATGGACTTATTAATACCATTTTGTGTGAATTTACAAGGTTGACTGTTAATCTGCTGTTCTTCTTATCCTTTGCAAAGGAAGAAAATAAGAGAAGCATTGGTTGCTGGGAATGGAGGAGGAGGGCTAATGGCCAGAGTGAATTATCCTGCATGTTATTAAAAATGTCTTATTCGGAATACATCATCAGTGATTGCTGATGGACTTTTTTCACCAGTCATGAATATATTCTGAATTCAAAGCTGTGCTGAAACCTTCTTGGTGCAAAACCATGAAAATAGTTCACTTGGCTCATCACAAGGATTGTGTTTGCAGTTGCTGCACAGTGACAGTAATACTGCCTGTTTCTGATCAAAAGAAAAGTCTCCATTAAGTTTCTGCTTCTCCTTGCCTTCTCACCTCTGCAAAGCAAAGACATTTGCATAAGTAAATCCATCAGCATATATTATCTGAGGGAATGAAGAACCCAAGCCTTGTATGTTTATTATTAAATAAAAAAAGTCTCTCTGGTTTCTACCTCAGCGTACAGGCTGTAGGTGGGAGGCTTTTAATGCCATACGTTTTTTAATGCCCTGAGCCTTCACCAGTCAGGTGGTGTAAAATGCAGAGAGGAAATTTCGATTTCTTTTTAAAAATGATGTTCTTAATGATTGATTGGAAGAGCACAGTATAACAAAACATGGCTAAACACTTTGTTACAGGATGTCTTGTTTCTTTTCAGAGGAAAAAGCATAGACAGTGGAATGTCTTACAGAAAAGCTTAAGAGTGATTTTTCTTTAATACTTTGGGGGGATATATGTGTGTAAGGTTATTATATATTGATTGTAGATAAAGATCAAGATATAATGATTCACAATTTATAGCCTGCCACAAGCAGAAGACAAGCTTGATGTGCTTGAAGTAGTTTGTGTTGCTAAGGATATATTGCATGGTTGTAGTCCAACTGAGCAATGATCAAGGAATGAATAACTGAAGCCCTGTTATTATTCATCAGAGAGGAGTCCCTTGCCAAGCAGAGATAGAAATCATAATTCACAAAGGCTGCCATGTGAGAATTTAGCTTCAGGAATCTAAATAGACACAAACTGAATTAGTTAAGTTGTTGTTATTCACTGCTTATGAAGAGACACCTTGAATTCAAATGCTTCAAAGTAAGATCTTTCTCTTATCTGGGGTCAATTTTATCTTTGTTGACTGTCCACCTTTCAGCTCAGTTGTGATGATTATAAGGTTAAAGCTTTGTAGTAAAAAATAATAGAAACTTGAGGTCTATAGCAAAAGCTAAGATAAAGCAGTCACATGAAAAACTAAATTGAAGTTTCAAAAGTTTTACGTGGCTGACTTTCATCCTTTTTGCCTTGAGACACCAAACCAGTACCCTAACGCCTTGGCCTCTGATCCTTTCATAGCTAGGAGAGAGGGTTAAGGAAATTACCTCCACCAAGTAATGGAGAACTTGGATAAGGTGGATTGCCATGAAGGTCACTGCATCTCCTTCTCTGCCTTTCCCAGCTCAGATGCCTTGGGGGGTGTTGATGGTGAAGAGAGTGAAAAGGCTGTGGTTACGAGATCAAGTTCCATGTGTCACCAATGACTAAAGAAGCAAGTTACTGCCATACTACATATTACTATTTCTTGACAAAATGACATGTTCTGCTCTCAGATTTATTCTTCCATATTTTCTTCCACAATGTTACCTGGGGATTTAGGATAAACAGAGGGATGTGCTAGTAGCTGCAGGGATGTGGCATGCCAAGGGTAAAATTGTATTTACAGGAACCCCTGGAGTGGAAGGGCCAGAAGCTGAGAGAAGTGAGGTGAGCACAATGCAAAATATCCAGGAAAAGAAAAGGATAGAATAAACATATTTTAGGATTTATCACTTCAAGCAAAGAAGCATGCTTATCTGCATAGACTAAACAAGGTTAGGGTGGTGAGATCGCTTGGTGCTTTACAGAAAATCATTAGGACAAGTCTATTCCAAGGCCAGGGATGAGTTGAGCTCATTCTGTAGTTTTAATTTGGTTGCCTGAATGTCAGTAAGAAAACCAAATCAAAAACAAGCAGTGCAACTATGGCAGACCTGCAGCCCTGTAAATGTATGTCTTTGCAGCAGTCTAACATAGATACTGAAGCAGATCTGTGCCTTTGAACACCTGCTGTGGCTGCCAGCCTTGTGCTGGGGACGGCATGAACAGCTCGAAGCTGAGGAATGTGGCTTCCTCCCCTCAACCTTTTGTACTGGTTCCTACACCACTTAAACCATGCACTACTGCTGGGTTTGATTCTCCATTGCTGTGTATCTTTTGCAGTCACTTACTGCTGTGCAGTAACTGTGAATGCTAATCTTCCTGGTTATTGTGTGGGTGTAAGAGACTTTTAAATAAGGAAGCATCATTTCTTTTACTCTTTCCCCAAGTATAGTTTCTTCTGTTCTCTTGCACTCTAGCTTCTGTTGACCAAGAGTAAAAAGAGACATAGGGGTGGAGGGGTGGGGGTGGTATTTTAAGCCTACATCTCACTTCCCCTCTTGCTGTACCAAGCACTGGTAGCATCTCAGGGACAAGTTGTGCTTTACATTTTTACTTTCTGTGACATTACGGAATCCAAAGTGTAAATGTCATTGAAAATCAGCTGCTTCTGGTTAGTTTTTCAAAGTGAAAACAGATTGTGAAGTTACATTCTCCAGACCCTCCAGACCCTGTATTTTTTTCTCTCTTTTTGCCACTGCTGCTGATCAGACAGTGAGTGATAACATGTCAGAGGGTTAAGGAAGATCTCTATTTTAGACTAACGGATTTTTCTGTTCATCTGAATGAACTTACCAAAGACAGATCCTCTTTTACTTGTTTGTGTTTATGGGTCTAAATGCTTTGAAGTAAGCACATGTCCATCAAGGATGAGTTCAGTCCTGCTATTTTTCTCCCCCATGCAAAGGTGCTTGTGTGACAGAATATGTATTTATAATTATGCTTGTATCTGTGATAAAAACACTTATTTAAATAGGAGAAAGAGAAATGAGTGACAGTAGGTGTTAAGCCCACAGAGTGAGTGACTAGACAAAGACGAGCAGTTCAGAAGCCCTGCTGAGCTAGCGCCTGCATAGCGCATGTTGCCAAGCAGTGCCGGCTGTGGCGGCTTGCTGTGGACCACTGATCCATTGGTTGAACAAGGCTCGAATCAAAAAATAGGAGACAAGCCATGTGCTTTCCCTTTCCACCGCTTTGCTAGCCATTCCCCTCCCCCTCTTCTTTCCTCTAACATGTATGCAGACATCACACACATGATGCCCTTGTCACTGAGCTTTATTTCCAACAAGACTGACAAAGGAAAGAAACTTCTTTCAGGACGTTCACTGGTAACGCGTCAGATGTTCATATGGAAGCAAAACAAAAATAACATACCCGTATACATTTCAAGATTTACTTTTTTTGTAATAGTTAGGTGGTCTTTTGTGTCCTGAAACACAATAACAAAGAAATATGTCGGTACTCTTAGCTGCAATGCTAACTGTGAGTGACTTTCAGCGCAAGAGCATTTTGGAACTTGAATTGGAAATTGCTGCTACAGAGGCAGGTAACTTTTATGGATTATGACATAAAAGAGCTATGTAACACTTTGAACAGAAGAATGGGTGAGCTAAGGCACGTATATTGGTCTGTATTTGCTCAATGATAAAGAAAATGTACTGCTTCTACTTAATGTATTTTTCAGCTATACATCTGAAAGTGTTAACAAAAAAAAATTTGGTAAAAGGCCTAATAAGATCTCTATTTAGGTTTCTGAGCTGTGTGGCGCTGCTGGTGGGGAATACTAACCTTAGTGCTGTGCACAAGGTGGAGTACCTAGATCCAGTGCAGATCTGTGTTTCCTCAATGTTTCAGAAGTGTTTGAACCTGGAAGCGTCTTTTAAAACCAATCTGAAACGTTGTTAGATTTTTTTCTGATCATCAGGATTATGACTAAACACAGGAATCAGGTTAAGTAACTTGATTTGTCTATCATCATGTCAATTGGAGTGGACGGTGCTACAAAGGTGCTATTTATGCCTGTTTAAAAAAAAAAAGAAAAAAACAAAACACTGAAATGTTTGTTTTAAACATTTTACTCATACAACAGAAATTCAGCACATCTAAAGGCAGGGTGAGATTGCACTGACTGTTTACATTGTAATCCAGTGAAGGAGAACAATGAAGATTAAGACAGGTAAGCAGTTAAAGTAAGGTTAAAGATTATTCAAAATATGCTGTGCTGTTTTCTGTTGGTCTTGTATTTCATGTTGTCGTGGTTTAAGCCCAGGCCGTAAATTAGAACCACGCGGTCTACTTCCTCCCCACCCTTTCTTCCCCCCCTGTCTTCCCCCCTCTCCTGGAGGGACAGGGAGGAGAGTCGAAAGAATGCAACTCCCAAGGGTTGAGATAAGAACAGTCCAGTAACTAAGGTATAACACAAACCACTGCTGCTGCCACCAATAATAATAATGATAAAAGAAATAACAAGGGAAGAGAATATAACACCTCACCACCTGCCCCACCCAGCAGTGTGCTAGCCCTTCTGGGTAACTCTCACTTACATTCTGGGCATGACGTGCTGTGGTATGGAATACCTCTTTGGCTAGTTTGGGTCAGGTGTCCTGTCTCTGCTTCCTCCTGGCTTCCCCTCCTCCCTGGCAGAGCATGAGACTCACAAAGTCCTTGGTCAGGGTAAACATTCTGACCAGCAACTGAAAACATCGGTTTTATCAGTACTATCCCCAAGCCGAAAGTCAAAAACACAGCGCTGCATCAGCTACTAAGAAGGAGAAAAATGACTGCTACTGCTGAACTCAGGACAACGTGATGTGAATCTGCTGCAGGCTGGGTTTCAGGGTCAGTGGCAATAAAGTTTTTCCAAAGAGTTTTGCCGTATTAAGACCGTGACTCAAAGCCAGACTCCCCTTGTCATGGACCTAATTTAGAAAGCCCAGGCTGAATTTGTGAGCATGTGAAAGGGGCTTGCATCTGTGTTCCTGTTCTGTGGTGCTGTCCTGGGTTCAGCTGTAGCAGTCATTTTTTTTCTCCTTCTTAGTAGCTGGTGCAGTGCTGTGTTTTCAGCAGTAGCCTGAGAAAAACGCTGATAACACTGATGTTTTCAGTTGTTGCTAAGTAATGATTACGCTGATCAACGAATTTCTCAGTCTCATGCTCTGACAGGGAGGAGGGGCACAAGAAGCTGGGAGGAAGCAGACACAGGTCACCTGACCCAAACTAGCCAAAGAAGTATTCCACACCACAGCATGTCGTGCCCAGTGTATAAACTGGGAGCAGTTACCCAGAAGGGATGGATCTCTGCTCGTGTCGGGCTGGGTATTGGTTGACGGGTGGTGATCGGTTGTATTCTCTTCCCTTGTTATTTCTCTTATCATTATTATTATTGGTGGTAGCAGTAGTGGTTTGTGTTATACCTTAGTTATTAAACTGTTCTTATCTCAACCCGTGGGAGTTACATCCTTTTGATTCTCGTCCCCATCCCTCCAGAAGCAGAGGGAGGAAAAACGGGGTAGGGGGTTGGGGGGGATTGAGGGGTCAGCTGTGTGGTTCTGAGTTATTAGCTGGGCTTAAACCACAACAGGTGCTCAAGTTTTCATACTGGAATGGAGAAAAAGGGGGGAAGACATCTTAAGTGTTCCTTATCAGCAGAAATGAAACTACTGTGTAAGATACGGTTCTGTGGGAGACAGTCCCTTAATAACAGTCCAGATTTAAAAATTGATATTTGCTTCTGGCAAGAAATTCAAAACTTTCGTTTTGAAAACGTTCGTGTCCCCAAGTTACTTTTAACACTTGTTTTGGCCCTGACTTTCAAGGGTTTTGATTGAATGACTTTCTCAGCTATGCCAGGATCAAAAAAAAAAAAAAAAAAAAAAAAAAAAAAAAAAAAGAAGTCCGTTTTCTTCAAACTAAGCCACTTTCTTACATTCCAAAATTTCCTTCTAATTGGAAGGGTGGGGAATTTGCTATATTTAAGTTTTCCAGGGAATTCCTGACTAGAGATGATAGAATCCTTGCTTTCAATGTTAAAGTGCTTTGAGATAGTTGAGCCAAAATGATGTCATGGAGAACTCATAATTTCAATAAACATTTACAGTTTTTAGAAAACTTGAATCAATGATTGAATTGATAGCAGCACATGCCTCAAGAGAAACACAAATTATATTTCACCTGTAATATGAGGCTTAATTACACTGCTATCTTACTTGAACCATTTTACAGTAATGTACATATAAAGTGCAATGTCCACTAGAAAGGAAGATTAACCCAGGGAATACTAATGATAGCCACTTTAATCAACTATTAAATACTACTGGAATGTGTCACATTAAGGAGCCACTTGCTCAATGTTCCCCATCCCAGCACCAACTGCTCTTGATTAAGCGGCATGACCTTTCAAGTACCAGAAATGGTCTGTCTGCTCATGTCCCCTGCATCGTTAAGAACACAAAGGTAATTGTACGCATCACTGCAAACTGTGGCACCTTTAGCAGCACAACTGGGCAGGAATAAATCACTTCAGGTTGGTTTCCAAAGTTTCACTGGAGTGCAGGATGCATTTTAATTTTTAGGACACTATTATGTAAGTAATATTTGGATAAAAGATTGACTTAATTATCTTTAACGAGTTCCAGTGCATGTCAGTCATACTTGCTTAGGGGTTAAAAAAAAGCCAATAGTTCTGTAGTAGTGAGAGCTGAGAAGGGATTGATTTCTTTGTCCTATTCAGTGGCCTTCTGGCCTTTTACCTTTTCCTTTCTCGATAACACTTCTTGGCTGTGGCAGCTGTGATGGAAAGGCCTGTGTGAGATAGCCTGGGGGTGAAAGGACACCCTCCTTCTCTCTGAGGCTCAGCCCCTGGTTAGCTGATGACCCTGGAAAATCACATTGCATCTTGGAGCTCCAAATTCTCTCTTTACATTAGAGGCAGTAACACTTTTCGATACAGACTGGTAGACAACAAATCGGTATTTCATTAGCAAGGAATACTTAAGGGCTTGCTTCATACAGTAAAGAAGAAGCATCTGCATACATTGGTATATGTTCTCCCCTCAATATCCATCCACGGCTTGCTTTGCATGGTACAGAAGAAAATGATATGAAATGTCTGGGTGAAAGAGAGAGTAAACTTCTAGAATTTATAGAGAAATGTTAGAAGGAAAGCAGGTGCCTCATTTTTTCCCAACATTATTCTATAATGGTTTGGACCTAGAAAAATGATATTTGTGGTAACTTAACTGTATTGTTTGGTTAAATGTACATCTTGTATCTCTCTGAGACAAAAGGCACTTCTTTATGTCATTCATGTCTCTTTAATGTAATATGCATTCAAGTTATATTTTCGATTTTTCTTTTTCACCTCATCCTTGTACTTCAGAAGGGTGTTTGAAGTGCTTTTCTCCTTTGAGAAATATGTAAGCTCATTTCACTAGATGGCCGTGTACATTACTGACAGGTGTCAAAAGTGCAATTCACCCACCGTATAGGCTTTTGAATATCTTTCTACAGTTCTTTACAGAAGACTTTTTACAGTCGTCGAGCTGAGAAGTGGTTCTGGTTTGTATCAGTTCGTCCACTGCACTGGGACAAAGACGACAACAGATTTAGTGTATAAAGTGCTGGTTTTCACCTCTGGGATTATAGCTCACATTCAACTTGACCCTCTTAAGTGCAATCGCTGAATCAGGTGGACATGAGGCTTGAGTGGGCATAAATCTGAACAGTTACGAGAATGGCCGGCAGCAACTTGAACTCACTAGACAGACAAAATATACATAAGTAATGTGAACCATGTTGAGCACATTTTCCTAAGGAACACCAGTACATGCTCAGGAAAGAAAAAGGAATAAAAAGGTTTTCAGAAAACTCACAAATTGGGCTGGTACATGTTTTTCAGAGGAATATGGAACAGTGGATAAGTAACAGGTTTCCTGTCCCACATTACATCCAGAATCAAAAGAAATTGTACTGAGACTACATATGCTTTGTTATGTGTTGCTTCTAGTGATCACAGTGCAGCAATCTGATTAATAATATTTACAGGTACTTGAAAATTAGGAAAAGGAGTCCAGAATTGAGAAACTTGGTATAGGAAGCAAAAAAAGACATCTTTGACATACTTGAGACTCTCGGAGCTTTTCTGAGGAATGTTCAAAGCCTGAAACCTAATGGCTTTTATAAACAGGGTTATCCTTAGATACGTAGAACTATTGCTATTTATTCCATAAGTTGTCTACCAGTTCCTTAAGATCTTTAATGGGTTTTAGTAAAAAGTAAAGTGACCTTATCTGTGTAGTTTTTTGGGGGGGTTTCTCATATTTTTGTGTAGGACCAGTAGAAAGACTCCTGCAAGTCATCTTTAAAACTACAATATTGTATTCCGTGAGCTTTAGGAAATGCAGATGAGCTTATAAAGGGAGGAGGGGTTTATTTTCTTTGCTTTAAATACCATTAAATACTTGCTATCTTCCTCAAGTAGTATTTTATGTTTAGTTTAGAGGGGTTTTGCCTTCCTCCTCTCCCTCCAACAGTTTTATATTTCCTAGCCCATCCGCAGCCCCAGACTACAACAACTGAATTAGTTTTCAGCTTTCCAGACTTTAATTGGTGTTACAGATTCATTTTCTTTTTTTGATCCCATATCTGTGTTTTTCTCTTAATCTTTAATTTCTGTTTTTAATGTTGGCATAATTAGATCAGCAGCTACCAGGTGAGATATGTTAAAAAAGTCATTCAATCAATCTGAACACAAAACCATATATACATATATATACACACACACATATATATATATATAACTTGGGGGACTATGTGTATGTGTTGGTGTTTTCTTGGGATATAGTTTTTTCCTCCCAGATATTTTTCAGATTCACCCTAATAGAAGTAAGTTGGAGTTTAATGGTAGTTAGTTCCTGAGCCTACTAATGCAGCTGGGGAGCTGGCAATCTGGCAAAGTTCTCCCATATGAGGATGTGGTTGAATTCTTGGACTGGCCCAGCCAGGCAGCTGTACAGGATTGTGCAGATGCATAGGCACGCTTATATGTCCTTCCTAGCAGCTTGCAGCTGGTGATGAGAAAGCACTTTGGAAACAGATGGGGAGCAAGGACTGGGGACATCACTGATGGACAAGAGAAAAAAAAAAGCCTTCCTTTTGAAGCACTGTGAAATCTGTTAGTTCACAAATTGTGGTTTATTTGAGTTGTAAAATATATGTAAGAGAACAAGTTATCAGATATTATTAGATGCTATCAAGAGGGACCTCGACACGCTTGCGAGGTGGGCTGATGTCAACCTGATGAAGTTTAACCATGACAAGTGCAAGGTCCTACACCTGGGTCGGAGCAATCCCAGGCACAGCTACAGGTTGGGCAGAGAAGAGATTCAGAGCAGCCCTGCAGAGAAGGACTTGGGGGTGTTGGTCGATGAGAAAATGAACATGAGCCGGCAGTGTGCGCTCACAGCTCAGAAAGCCAACCGTATCCTGGGCTGCATCAAAAGGAGCGTGACCAGCAGGTCGAAGGAGGTGATCCTGCCCCTCTACTCTGCTCTCCTGAGACCTCACTTGCAGTATTGTGTGCAGTTCTGGTGTCCTCAACATAAAAAGGACATGGCACTGTTGGAACAAGTCCAGAGGAGGGCCACGAGGATGATCAGGGGACTGGAGCACCTCCTGTATGAAGACAGGCTGAGAAAGCTGGGGCTGTTCAGCCTGGAGAAGAGAAGGCTGCGTGGAGACCTCATAGCAGCCTTCCAGTATCTGAAGGGGGCCTACAAGGATGCTGGGGAGGGGCTATTCATCAGGGACTGTAGTGACAGGACAAGGGGTAACGGGTTCAAACTTAAACAGGGGAAGTTTATATTGGATATAAGGAAGAAATTCTTTACTGAGAGGGTGGTGAGGCACTGGAATGGGTTGCCCAGGGAAGCTATGAATGCTCCACCCCTGATGGTGTTCAAGGCCAGGTTGGACGGAGCCTTGGGTGACATGATGTGAGGTGTCCCTGCCCATGGCAGGGGGGTTGGAACTAGATGATCATAAGGTCCTTTTCAACCCTAACTATTCTATAATTCTATAATGAATGCCTTTCATAAAAATGAATGTTTAAACAATGAAGTTAGTTGTATTATAATTGTTCAACCTCAATACAATCATGATGTTTCACTATTCTTTCCTCCAGTATAGGTCTAATCTGAATATCACACATATATAAACTGTACTGCATAGGAATCCATCAGGTATGGAATCATCTCTTGGAAATTAAACTCTTTTGTCAGCTGGGATGGTTAATACAGTCTCATTCTGTGGACGTTGAAAATATATATATAGTTAAATACAATTTAATGTAATGCAATAGCATGTATGTTATTTAACCTCAAATCCAGAGAAATTAATAGTAAACTTCCTATAGCCTTCAGCAGAGGTTGTCTCGTTTGCCCCCAAGATATTTTAAGACAATGCTGACTCTTTTAAGTTTAACACTACTATTAGCCTACCTTGGCTGAACATTTTAACAGGGACAAGATTTTGCATGCTAAATCAACAGAGCAGCTTAATCCACTCTTGGAACTGTTGAGCCAGATTTACTAAGAGGAAAGTATTGGTATTGGTAGGCTGCTGTAGCATGGACCCACAGCTGCATGTTCCTTCATGCCCCTGCACCATTTCTCTAAAGAAAAAAGTTTAGTGGATATTCACTGAATATGGCCATACAGGTCCATACGCACGCACATGCTTAGGAAAGTCTACTGCAGGCGGAAGAAATACTGCTACAAATTTCAGTGAGGTCTGACTGAAGAACTAAATCAGTATGTAATGTCATCAGTGAACATTTAGCAGCAAATTTAGATACCAAATCTTTCTTTTTACGTATCATCTGCCTTCCCATTCAGCAGAAATTTTGCAGTCTTTTGTTAAACCAGCAGTTTACTCAGTTATCCTTCTGGAGTGTCTTATTAACTGTTTTTTGAGGATCATCTTGTTTAAACAGTTTTTGTAGTTACAGATCAGACTTGGTGCTAAAGTCAGAAGACAGCTCTGAAATCTGTGTCCATGCACCTTAGGTGTGAATCCTCCCTGTAAGAATGAAGGATGTCAGTGTGGAATATCTTTGTGTTATGTGTGGATGGCTGAATGAGTAGGAATAGGGTAACAATGCTAAGAAACTCCTTTTCTAGATACAAGAAAAACTACGACGTCATAGTGCCCCTGAGCTCCCCCAGCTCCTACCTCCCCAGAAGGGAATAAGTATTGACATTAATATTATTGAGGGCAGAAATACTATATTTGTTCACTGTTAATCAGCAAGGCGAACCGAGGGAGAGAGAAATGAAAAAAGAAGAATGGGGTTATTTTTTTGATGAAGATGGTGTTTCAGCTTCATTTCATTCATGTAGAATTACCTAAGTAAGTGTTTGGAAGGAAGGTAGACTAGCATTTTTAGGGTTCAGAGCTGGTTAATTTTGAAGTAATTATATTGCATCTGATCTAGAGTCACTATAAGCATGCTGCATATAATTGAAACCTCTCATATTTGTTTCTCTACATTGTCAAGATCTCAATGTAATTGAAAGGATTACAATTTTGTTCTGGGTTAGCAAATGAATTTCTTGTTTGGTGAACACAGTAGCAGATGAGGAGAGTAACACACAAGTGGAAAATTTAAATTAACTTAAATACGTCTGGAAATATGTAAGTAAGTCAGTTAAGATAAAAAAATAATTAAAATCCTTCAAGTCTATCAGTTTAGGCTTTTCATCTTAGAAAATTATTATTGCAGTGAAATCCCTGCAAGCACTAATCCCTAGTACATGGCACTTAATTTCATTTAATTGATTTTCTTTATTGTAGCCAAGTTGATAAAAGATTGAAAACTATTGTACATGTGTAAATACCTTAAGGATTCTTCTTAATATGCAAACCAATTACTTTATTAACAAATTCAGACTGCAAAATCACACTTTGGGATGCAATTCCAGATATTTGCATAACAACTTATCACCTCAACCCATGTACCAAATGAAGGGTCAACATTCTTAGCGCATCTGTTTACATTTACAGCACTCCTAAAGCCATGGTTATGTTTCGTTTTGTTTGGTTACTCGTGTGCATGGGGTAATCCAGGTCATATTTGGCTGGCATAGAATTAATTTTCTTCACAGTAGCTAGGACAGGGCTATGTTTTGGATTTATGTTGAAAACAGTATTGATAACACAGGTTTCTTTTAGCTATTGCAGAGCAGTGGTTGCGCAGAGTCAAGGCCTTTTCGCCTCTCGCCTCATCACACCAGCAAGTAAGCTGGGAGTGCACAAGGAGTTGGGAGGGGACACAGCCAGGACAGATCCCAGCTGACCAAAAGGATATTCCATATCATGTGATGTAATGCTTACCATATAAAGCTGAGAGAAGAAAAAGAGAGGGGGAGACATTCAGGGTGATGGTGTTTGTCTTCCCAAGTAAACATGTGTGATGGAGCCCTGCTTTCCTGGAGGTGGCTGATCACCTACCTGCTGATTGGAAGTGGTGAATGAAGTCCTTGTTTTGCTTTGCTTGCACAGGGTTTTTGCTTTACCTATTGAACTGTCTTTATCTTAATCCATGAGTTTTCTCACTTTTTCTCTTCCAATCCTCTCCCTCATCATGTTGGGAGGAGTGAGCAGCTGCATGGAGCTTAGTTACCAGCTGGGGTTAAACCATTATATCATGAGCGAAGAACAGAGAAGTACCACTGCTGTAGCATGGTATCAGAGAAGTCAGCAAAATCTAGGTCTCCCTAGAGTGTTTTCCATTTTTCTCTCTTAACTAGTGCTTTGCCAAGCTCTTTCTATGTTGACAATGGTGTTGCATTGAACAAGGCAGCACCATAAAACCTGCTGTCCCCTACAAGGCAAGAGTAATGTTTCATAAAGTCATCCTTATGAAATATTCTTTGACTTCTCCATAAATTTCATGATGTGCTCCTGCAAAACATTCAGAGCATTTCAACTCCCTGTGGCTTCAGAGAAGGATGAGAATTTCTCAGCTCTTGGAAGGATTATGTTCATGTGGACCCTGCCATCAGGAAACTCCTCTGCTTCACTAGTGCATTTAATTACCCACAGACACAGTTTTTACTCCCCAACATGAATAAAATCCCCTAAATGCACTTGACAGCAGGCAGTGTGAAAAGCCTTTTTTCTACCCATGCATTAAATGTGACTGAGTGAGTAACACATGAGTGGAAGAATGAAGCATTACCATGTGTGAACAGTGAGGACATATATAGCGAAAAGCAAGAGTGAATTTTGGGGCAGATTGAAGGAAATGTGTGATGAAGATGAGTCCAAGAGAAAACTGGAAAGTTAAAGGTCATCATAGAGTTTCCCTAAAAACAGTCATAAAAAAACTTAAGTATATGACCAAAGGAGCTAACAGATGGCTAAAAAAAGACCTACAATAAGCTAGGGGTCCTTAAACAGCAGCAACAGAACTCTCTATAGCTAGGAAGTATAGCTGTAGTGATTATAAAATGAATTTATGATTGATTTATGAAGTTGTATATATTCTTCTCTTAGTAAAGCATTTGATTAGATCCTTACCTTGTAAAGGTAAATATACTCAAGTTTAGCCAAGGACCTTCTTAGTCTACTTTCTCTTATTTTATCTATGGTGGATGTTATTTCACATCTAACTCTAACACTTCTGGTAGCCTGAGAGCATGCTAAATAAATAAAATATTTATTTTTAGATATGATAATTACCTATCTACTTGTGCAGATCAAATCAGGAGTCACTGGACAGTAGAAAGAAATTCTTGTTGGATTCAGAGTTAACACCACAAATCTAATTCTTCCACCTGAATTCTTATAGGATGTAATTTTAGACTTGAAATAACTCAGTTTTCCTCCCCAAATCCGTCAGTTCATGTTTCACTGAATGGTTCTTACCGTCTGGTCATATTAAAAATAAGTTTAATAACTTCCATTTTCATCTACAGTAATAAAATTGCATTTTCATGTCAAATTATCTTATTATGTGGAATAATTAAGATTTTAAATTAATTTTATAAAGCAGGTCTTAATTTTTATTTACTGTATCTACAGGTTTTATTTTTATAGATATTTGGACTTATTATATTGAGATAAATCCTCAGCAAATGTAACCTGCTATGGGTCTGAGGAAGCTGTGGAGGTGAATTTTTTTAAACCAGGTAAGGATCTGCCCTTTTTTTCTGTGTTTTAATGTATTTGGTTTCACACGTGTACATCAACAGATGGGCGCGTGCACACACACACACAAATACTTCCTATGCTTTCATGGTGCAAGGCTGATGAGCTTTTACAGAATAAGTCTCAAGAATTACAGAAATGTAGCTGTGGCTGTTCATTGTTTTTTTCCTTTGGGTTTTGAATTTACTCAGAATCCAGCCCTGTTCCTGCTCCTGTTTGAAATCTCAGGATTTTCTATCTTAGGTATAATCTACAGGACCAGCAACAACAACGCTTAAGAAATAAATAATAATTAAAAAAAAAAAATACACCAAGAACCAGCATGTGCACATCCCAAACAACAATTAGTTGAAATTAGTTGTTTATTCTGACAGCCATATGCATTAGCATTTGGGAATAAGGAGTTTAAATTTCAACAGATGCCCTGAAAAATGGGTAGACTGAGGCCAGTGTTGTACTAAATGGCCATTTGAGTGATTTATTACAAACTGAGCTGCAATTTACAAATAACCTTAGAGTGTTACAAGAGACAGAGATACCAGATAAACACTTACCTTGGTGTCACCAATACCCCCCTAGACCACCCTCAAGTACAGCTGTCCAAGTACAGCCCTACACTTACAAAGAGGTGGCGTCAGTCAGCAACATCCCCCTTTGTTTGGGTGCAAATTCATGTATAGTCTGTATTCATGCTGTGGTTAATACCCTTTACACACACACACACAATCACCTGAGTTATGTGGTACTCTTGGGTTAGATAACATCATGAGAGGTCTCCAAGTGCAACCCTACAATACAAGTAATATCACTCCTTTAATTCCAAAAGCAGATTAAAGGCAAAGGATTGCCTTCCTGAGGCCTGAGAGACAGGACCCATTAATTTTACTTTTGATGCTTGAAACCAGAAATGATGCAAGGGATTTGACACAAGGCATATATTATATTACGAGTATGTCATGTTACCCTACGCTACAAGGTAATATTCACACATGTGTGAGGTTTCTGGACAAATATATGTACAGCATGCATTGACCATTAAAACTGAGGTTTTGCATATTGGGTCATATGATGAATCTCACCATGGTTCTTTATAGTCCCATCAAACTGAGAAAGCAGGATCATACTTGTATTGCATCTGTATAACTCATTTTTTATCTGCTTTTTTAAGACTGTGGTACCATAACTTCTCAATTTTTTGCCTGCTGTCAACTAATAATAAGTCATAAATTCAAAACAACAAATACTTCTAAACTTTTAGAAGATAAAAGTAGAGAAACAAGCACAAAGCCTGGTGCTTATTTTTCCTTATATTTGTTGCCTAGGTTTTCAGAAAACCCAGATAAAAGGATTTCTTTCAGAATGCACTTCAATTTACAATTCGGGACCATAGAGTCAGTCACGTAAGATAAAAACATAGCCTACTATATTACTGTGTGTACAAATCAGTGTAGGCTGCAGTCCTTTGGCAGGTTTCCAACGTAGTCCTCGATGCCACGTTTTGGAAACCTGTTGTGTGCATGTTCCAGAGCTCAGGAGCCAGCTGTGGACATGGATCCACCCCCACCTACAGAGTCACCCGCTGGGCTTTGTCTCTTGTAACTCTCCAAAATAAAACAGACATCCTGCAGCAAGCTACCAAGGAGCACCATTGCTGATGTGTAGGCAGCACTTGCCTAATTACCTGTCACCACTTCTATATGTTTTACTTTTCTGCTCATATGGGAGAAATACTCGCGGCAGTTTTGGTGGTATGAGACCAAGCACTGGAGCGAGACTCTCTCTCCAGAGTCTTTCATGCTGGTTATTGAATAGACATCAGAAGGCAACACCATTTGGCTATTACTAACGTGCAATAGATTGCTACTTACAACCCTTTTTATGCCATTAGCCATCTCCTGAGCCATCTGGCTCCTGTTGCCGGATACCTGCAGATGTATTAATAAACCAGTCTAAGAGAGCTGTACATATTAAATATACAGCAGAAGCAGCTGGCTGGTGTTTGTTTTGAGCTTTCTATTTTTCCCTAATGTTTCAGCCACTGTAATTTAAGTCCTAAGCCAGCTCCTTCAAGGAAAAGAACAGGTGTTTTTACTCATCCACCCACAAAAGAAAAGAAATTAATTTCTCATAAAAGAAGAAGGTCATTGTTGAAAAGGAAGTTATAATCAGAATAAATGTAATTTTCTTCCTTGGAGTGGAAACTTTAAGTTTCGCCTTTGAACAGCATTGTCAGTTCATTTTGTTATAATATGCCCCCCTGACAGCTCTCATATTAATTGCACCAGATTGCCTGCAGTGTGCTCATTTGTTTGTTTTCTCTTAACTAAGACCAATTTGAATGACTTTCAGAAAACTTCACTTCTTTTCACACACAAGTGGGGTCAGAGGGTAACAAAATGTATCTTAAAAGACTTTAAGTTATAGAATATTAATTTTAATGATCAAACTAGTGCTCTTTGGGATAGTGCTTTTAAATTTCTCAAAGTGGGCCTACAGATGTAAACTCAAATAAATCAAAAGATAGGAAAATCTGGTTTTACACAAATAAATGGAAAAAAACACTTTCTTTTTCCTACAGAACTATGAAAATCTACTCTGATTTTTATTTTTTCCATTATTTAGATGTGTGGTGTTAAGCTCAGACCATTTCTTTGCAAAAAATTAAGGAAAATTGATAGTTTCAAGTAGGTGACAACACATTTTAAGCTGGGAATAAAAAAGGGCGTTTCAGGGATTTCATAGAATCAGAGAATCATAGAAGAGTTAGGGTTGGAAAGGACCTTAAGATCATCTAGTTCCAACCCCCTTGCCATGGGCAGGGACTCCCCACACTAAACCATGTCACCCAAGGCCTCATCCAACCTGGCCTTGAACGCCGCCAAGGATGGAGCATTCACAACGTCCCTGGGCAACCCATTCCAGTGCCTCACCACCCTCACAGTAAAGAATTTCTTCCTTATATCCAATCTAAACTTCCCCTGTTTAAGCTTGAACCCGTTACCCCTTGTCCTGTCACTACAGTCCCTGATGAAGAGTCCATCCTCAGCATTCTTGTAGGCCCCCTTTGGATACTAGAAGGCTGCTATGAGGTCTCCACGCAGCCTTCTCTTCTCCAGGCGGAACAGCCCCAGCTTTCTCAGCCTGTCTTCATACGGGAGGTGCTCCAGTCCCCTGATCATCCTCGTGGCCCTCCTCTGGACTTGTTCCAACAGTGCCATGTCCTTTTTATGTTGAGGACCCCAGAACTGCACACAATACTCCAAGTGAGGTCTCAGGAGAGCAGAGTAGAGGGGCAGGATCACCTCCTTCGACCTGCTGGTCACTCTCCTCTTGATGCAGCCCAGGATACGGTTGGCTTTCTGAGCTGTGAGCGCACACTGAAGCTGGCTCATGTTCATTTTCTCATCGACCAACACCCCCAAGTCCTTCTCTGCAGGGCTGCTCTGAATCTCTTCTCTGCCCAACCTGTAGCTGTGCCTGGGATTGCTCCGACCCAGGTGTAGGACCTTGCACTTGTCATGGTTAAACTTCATCAGGTTGGCATCAGCCCACCTTGCAAGCGTGTCAAGGTCCCTCTGGATGGCATCCCTTCCCTCCGGCATATCAACCGAACCACACAGCTTGGTGTCATCGGCAAACTTGCTGAGGGCACACTCAATCCCACTGTCCATGTCACCGACAAAGATGTTGAACAAGACCGGTCTCAACACCGATCCCTGAGGGACACCACTCGTTACTGGTCTCCAGCCGGACATCGAGCCATTCACCACAACTCTTTGCGTGCGGCCATCCAGCCAGTTCTTTATCCACCGAGTGGTCCACCCATCAAATTGATGTCTCTCCAATTTAGAGACAAGGATGTCATGTGGGACAGTGTCAAACGCTTTGCACAAGTCCAGATAGATGACATCAACTGCTCTGCCCCTGTCCATCAGCTTTGTAGCAGTCAGCTGCTTAAAAGTTTATTTAATTGATTTCAAGTCAATTAAATAAACTTTTAAGCAGCTGACTGCATCAGACTTCTGTAATTTGAGCCTTTGTATGCTTAGGTGAATTAGTCCTCACAAAATTCTAAGAAAGGTTACTATCTTATGTTAAAAAATTAAAGTCCATTCATAAATTTTTTTCCTATTTATCTTATTTGATAGTTAGTGCCTTGAAGGTTAATAGAGAATAATAGAATAATATTATAATAAATAATAATAAATATAATAATAATAATAATATATAATTATAATATAATATAATATAATATATAATTATATTATATAATATATAATTATAATATATTATAATTATATATTTATATTAATATAATATAATATTATTATATTATATTATTTTTATATTATTATAATTATTTATTATATTATATATTTAATATTTAATATTTTATATTTAATATTTAATTATTTAATTTAAATTTTAATTATATTATTTAATATTTAATATTTTATATTATATATATTTAATATTATTATAATTATTATTATATATAAATAATATTATAATATAATATTATAAATATAAAATTATAATTATAATATATTATAATTATATATTATATAATATATAATTATAATATAATATAATGTATAATATAATAATAATAAATATAATAATAATAATAAATAATAATAAATAATAATAGAATCATAGAATAGTTAGGGTTGGAAAGGACATTAAGATCATCAAGTTCCAATCCCCCTGTCATGGATGATACCCACCAGCACAGCCTTTAAAGTGATGTTGTTTTGGATGTGATGCCAGGAGCTAGCATGCCTGCAGTGAGTTGGGAGGGAACTGTGGCTTGGCCTTCAGCACCCTGTGGGGTCCAAGGCTGTAGGGAGTGCTGTCTTCCACTTGAGTCCTTTAGGAGGGTGGCAGTTACCCTCTGGCTTCCACCTGACACAAGCTCCCTCCTCTGAGCATCTCATGCACATAGCTTCTGGCTGTTCACACCTCTCACAGCCCCTCAAGCTTGCAACAACCCTGGAGTTGTCACCTCAATCTCATCTTCCAGATGCATACTTGGGTCCTGTCTAATACCTCAAGGCACAGATGGGGACTTTCAACACTTTTTTCTGTAGATTTATAATGAGCAGAAATGTTGCAAATGAGTATAAGACGTATATGAATTAGACTTCAGCCTCCTCTGACCTCCTTCTGCATGTCATATGTCCTGGGACATAGGCTTTTCAGGGAGGGTGTTGTATTTTTGCCTGTGTTTGCATAATGCTTTGGCTAATGGTGCCTTATTGACCTGAAGGTCTAGGTAATGTAATGTATATATAATAACACAAGCCTATGAGAAGGTAAAAAGTTTTTTACTTTCCTAAGAAAGATAAACACAGCTGCTTTAGCTGCATGAACTATTAATGTGTGAGACAAACATGAAGGAGCAACTCAGCTTTTGGTGGCTATGGGAATTTTAGTGATAGGAAAAACTTCATTGATTAAGCTTTCTACCCCGAATTTGTCAGTGGCACTTTAAGGCCCATTTTAACATACACAAACTTAAAATCCTCTCTGTCACTAACCAAATGGTAGACAGGGAATTGATGCTTATTCTGAAGTGATAGAAATGCTCAAGGAGTGCTTGAGGAGCTACATGGTGTTGAGCATGAACCCTTCCTGGGGCTTGAAAGAGCTACAACAATACAAATAAAAAGAATACTATGGGGAACCTCAGTGTGTGAGGTGATATTGACTATTTCCCAGGAGAAGCTGTTGCAGATAACCTCACATCATGGAAGATAAGCAGAGTGAAATATGATGGGACCCTACTATCTGAAATTCCTACAGCAGGATGAAGGAACAGAGTAGAAGGATCGTCTCCATTTTGAGATCGTGCTGTCCACTGAAACTGAAATAGGTCAGGATTTTCTAGAAAGGGAAGGATCAGCACAGTTGTTGAGAAAACACTCGATTATTGGATATTTGCACTGGAGTGTGATGAACAAATGTAACTAATTTGTTTGTCCTGAAACAGAGGGTTCCTTTCTTGTGTTTTCTTTCACAAATAATATTGTCAAATGATTTTACAAGCTGCCCTGGTAATTTTTTTTTCCACTGCTACTTATGCACATTACTCACAAATAGAAGAGTATTGCATATTAAAAGGTATTAAAAGGACCTTAAAAGC